>NW_021940208.1:40356225-40891622 GCF_001715985.3 Manacus vitellinus | reverse complement strand
TCTCTTCTCTTCTCTTCTCTTCTCTTCTCTTCTCTTCTCTTCTCTTCTCTTCTCTTCTCTTCTCTTCTCTTCTCTTCCTCTTCTCTTCTCTTCCTCTTCTCTTTTCCTGTTTAGGGGTATGGGCAGCTCTTGTGCTTTGAGCTGCCTCTGAAAATTTCTGAGCAGTTCTGAGCAACTTATTCCTGTATTTGTGTGTGTTTGTGTGCATTTGTGAGATCTAAAGTAATTTTGTTATTTTGTTTGTGGTATTAATTATATACAGACTATATGTACTAGTCACAAGTATTTACCATTTCTTCTGAACTCAAGTGTCTCAAAAATGTATTATAAAGAAAATCTCTCTCTGTGAATTAACTGATGTGCTTATTTGCTTCTTCTGACCAATAGATATTATTTTGGCTGGTTTTATGTTCAGAACAAAAAGTATTCAAAGGTTAAAATATTTCCCTGTTAGTAACAATATCTAATTAAATAAACAGAAAAGAACATTTTCACAGTAAAAGCAATAAAGGAATAAAGTTTCCACAAAGAATTTTCAAAATCGTTTTTCTACATAGCAGTAAAAGCTTGAGTAGTATTATGTAAATTGGAACTATTCTTGGAGAAATTCAGCTCACTATGGGACAAGTGAATGACATTCATTTCATCTCACTTGAGTCATTTACAAGTCAGGCATGTAGTCCAAGTTAGATGTCTATACTTTGCTTATAATCAATGGAAAGAAAGAAGGAGTGAGACATCCAGAGTGATTAATTCATTTTTAAATAGGTATCTATTAGAATAATGATAAATATATATCTGGAGATGTTTCTCTCTTTAATATCTGTGGAGGAAACAAATGAATAGCAAAGATGCTCAATTTTTAGATATTTAAAATAAGATGAAATGAATCTCATTACCTATGTGAGCCTTTCATGCGTAAATATGTTGTATGAGAACCTTATAAACTGCTTACTAATATACTTGAATAGTACCAATTGGCATACATAGAGCAATACGTTGACTCCTACCAGATATATTTTTTGTTGTTGCAGAAAAAGACTTTGACCATTTTCTTTAATTGAGTTAGAGTGAACTGCTAAATATTTTAAATTTAGATTGCTAGAATTCATAATTAAGATATTACATGCATACACACTCCTGGAATTATTTTCAAATTCATTCTAGATTAGAAATACTAAATGATGTTATTTAAAACATTTTGTCTTATCTTCACTTTTGATTGCTGTAATCACTCACTTGACCTTGGAATTTTTTTAACTTTCACTATGAACAATAGGGAAAAAAAAGCAGCTGTTGCAACTATCACCTGTATTCATTGGTCTGTTTACATTATCTATCTTTTCATTCACTGCACCTGTTCTCATTCATTTATTTTTGTAAGACCAAATACTTTTGGTCTTACAGTCCAGTGTTTACAGAATTTGATCTATTTTGTTGCCTCTTATTAATTCCCCTTCTTTATCATTCCTTATTATGTTGTCATACTCCACATGACTATGTCCCAATTTTCCAAGTTGCTGCCTTTAAGGTAATTTCCCCATTGCATAGTGACATTTTCAGAAATACATAATTGATTATAATGCACAAAATTTAATGAAGGGGTTAATTGCTCTGGTAAAAGGAACAGGATAATTTGTTTGTTTCTATAACCATTATCTCTTCTATAAAACTATTTATCTATATGTAATTAAAATATGCAAATAAAGTCCCAAGTAGAGCACTCGGTTGGGCACCTGTCAGTGCCCATACAAGCAGCAGAAAGCTTTTGGAGAGAATAGATATCTACATAAATAAGTTCAACCACTGTCATTTCAAACAACAAATATATGTCACAAAAATCAAAAGGAGTTTCAGGAAACACACTGCTTCCTAGCTGGGCTTACATATGTTTTCAGAAAAGATGTGATTTGGAACCACTCAAAGACAGACATGAAAATAAACAAACAAAAACTTCTTAAAAGTTTCACCAAGGAAAGGAGCAATATATTTAGCAATCAGATAAACTCAATGTATATCAATAAACAAGGATCTACGTTTGTGTGAAGGCAGAGCACAAGCATAATGCTCTATATTTGGAACTGGACAGTAGACACAATGACCTGTAATAATCCTCAAGAAATTTTTTAAGCAAGTGATAGGAAAGGATCTTTAAAAGTATCCTTGAACCTCAAGAATATGTGATGACAGAGAAGGTGTGAATCCATCAGTAAAGGGAAAAAAAATAAATTTTGCTAATACTCAGATTTCAAGGTTTTTCTTTTAAGAATCAGTTCAACAAATATAAACTAAAAAAAAATCAGATTATTATTCATTTAAATGGTCTATTTCAGCAAGCAACACCTCCTAATCCAAAATGTAGATCATACTGACTTTTGATTTATCTTCTTTAAAAAAAGGTCAAGAGAGTCAAATAGACACTGTGAGAATTTATTTTCAGACATTAGTGGCACCTTCTTATTGCCAGTGAATGGATTTAAAATGGATTAACTCAGAGGTATATGTTTAGATAGCAGAAACTCTCAGTTGGATTTAATTAATTCCATTTAATGAATCACTTCTTAACATAAACACAGTGTTATGTGTGAAATACTTTCAAATTGTTAAAAGTAACATTTGAGTCAAATGCAGTAACAAGGGGAAAAAATTCTATGTCTCTTGCAAAGCAAGAAAGGAAGATAGTTTTCATTTAACATCTGTTGGATTGCTGAAATCTATTCTCTACAGATCTGCTGTCATGATGAAAGACAACAATTTTTTGTGGGGACATTAGCTTCTGGTAACTTTCTTTATACTACCTTGTTTAAGTAGTCTTTAGTACCTCCCACTTCAATGGCCCATGCATACCAGGCATAAAGTTTATTTCAGATGCAACCTTGGAAAGTTCGGAAAAAAAGGTGGAAAATTTCATGTTTCATTATGGTATAAGTTACTTCTGTTCTGTCTACACTTTGACAGCTATGTAAAGATCTGTACTTTTTTACTACCTGACCTTTTCTACAAAGTTTTGGCTGGAATCTTAACTGCCACAAATGTGTGTTCTCCTAAGGATCTTAATTTGAGAGTAGCTGGTTCAGCTGAAGCTTATAATCACTAGTGTATCCACTGATTTTTATTTTCCATGTTAGATGTGAATTTTCTTGTATTGCTGAGCACTTTAATTTTATTTTTTATGTAGTTGTAATACTGGATGCTGTATTGTATAAGGCACCAGCAACAGATAATATGCCATATACCAAGGCCCCTATAGCAAGAGTTAAATTAGCTTGCTAATCTTAACCTGTTGCAATTCTAACTATGAATTTCAGGAACTTTTTTGCAGTTAATATTCATGCTCTTTAGGAGGCTATTTTTCCACTCAACAATATTTTGAAATAAAAAAGGGATGCTGAAGTATTGTTCAGACAACAAACTGTGACAGTTTCTGCTGTGGCAAAGGCTTTTTGGATTCCTCTTGCAGTTTTGCCTTTATTGGTTGGTTTCCAAGACACTTTTACTCTATTTTCAAACCCTGTTAGCGCTAATGCTCAGCCAGCAATAGGTTTTTGAGATGTGGATGGTGTTGAAAAGTATTTGATCTCACATATCAGCTGTTATTTTAACTCTCACATTCAGGGCAGTAACTGTGGTCATTCTTGTCCATAACTGTGAAGAACAAAGCCAAGCAAGAGCACATGGTTTCAAGATCTATGACTGGGAGCGTTATTGAGTTTTATGATCTCACAATATGAAAGGATTCCTAGGCTATTAATTTTTGGATCACTGGTTATCCATTTTTCCTTATCTAGCGTTTATTCATTTATTTATCAATTTCATATGATTTTGAACTAAAAATATTATATAGATTACAGTTGAGAACTGGATCTATTGTCTTCATTAATTTGCTTTTTTGCTCTCATTATCAGCAGTTTGCAAATAAATTTCTTTTCATTTAAAGATGTTCGAGAGTCATTAAAAGATCTTTCTAAGCTGAACATTATCATGCAAAGTAAATCAATATTGTCTTGCTTGTACTGAACAAATTAGATTAGTAAATTATTTACTAAAAGTCACAAAACCCCTCTACATTCAGTTTTTGCTTACCAGAATAAACATGTAATGTACAAAAACATGTTGTTCTACCAGGAAAGATATAATTTCATGATATAAAAAGTAATATCACTACATTTTTTTGTACTGTAATACAAAGAACATAATTATATTTTTCTTTATACCTACATCCAATTCAGTATCAAATGGAAATAAATTAAAATATATATAAAAGAGATTTTATTTAAAAAAAATCAGGCTCAAATGTTACTTATTTGAAAAAAGAATAACATCTCCCCAAAAAAACAAACAAAACCCCACAAAACCAAAACAAAAAAAAACAAAACAAACAAACAAACAAAACAATCAAAAAAACCCCAAACAAACAAAAAACCCAAGCCAACCCAACCAACCAACCAACCAACCAAAAACCAAACCAAACCGAACCAAAAAAACCCAGCAATGTTCTCAAAATAAACTCTGAGTAGAACAAAATTTTCCATAACATCTGTAGGTAAATTCCTTCACAAGGATAAAAATGTTTTATCCAGACTATCTATTTCCAGTGAGTCTCTGTGTGTGAGATATAGAAACATAGTTTATCCACAGAAGTCAGGAACAGCCTCTATAGGCTAAATCTATTGCTTGTGAATATTTTACCATATTTTTAATCTAAAATTAAATTGCTGCTGCTATTTGCATAAGATTAATGAAGATGGTCATTTCTCAATAGTAACAAAGTGAAAGAGTGAGAGAAATAGAAGGATGACAAGTAATTTGTGTTACAGTTATCCTAAGGAACTGATATTTTATTGCATAAATAACATTAAATTACTTTCTACTACTTTCTAATCTTGGAACCAGTTTTGTTTGCCCCTGTCTTTTCTTGAAAGATGATTTCTATATACCTGCCCCTAGTGTTCAGAACCCAGATATGCCTTCTTGTAGGCTACTGATGTTACCTTTTTCAGTTCTGTTTTTAAGTCAATTCCAGACAGCAGTTGCCTACTTTTAATTGATTTCTTTAGACTTTGAATTAGGTCATCTCTGAATAGTCATTCTGAAATGGCTATTTAGGCAATAATGAATGAGTCAGTAAGCAATATAGGCACTCATCAACAAATACACTATGTGAAGGAGAATAAATGTAATACACTCCCTGTTACCCTGCAGCCTTCACGTATCCAAACAGCACGAGAGCGAGCCTTCAATGTAGCAGACAGTCCTGCAGCTCAAACCCATGTAGTATAAGTTCACTTTGTGGCTTGTGTGGCTCAACAGCAAGCCACTCAGTAGCATTTTGGATAGAGCTGCAGGTCTGCCGTGAGAATTGGGACACTTGCTAAGTTTCCCAGAGCCCCAGTTTTTGGTAAAGTAGTTAAATATCCTGGGTAAAGAATGTCTTGGAGTCATACAACTACCTGAAATCATATGCATGTCACACCAGATTAGGGTAAAACTGAAAGCTAAACTGAAGTCTTTATTGATAACCTCCAAAATAGTATTATGTCTAAAATCAGGTGTATTAAAAATAGATAAAGAAATAAAAACCTTGCTGTTCTGTTTACATGGTGACTGTATCAGAAAAATCTACCATTCCCTCATGTTTTGACTTTCCTCTCCTGACAAGAAAAGTTGTCAGGTTTTGGTTACACTTTTTCTCCCTGGTTGGGAGAACACTAGTCTTTACAGATAGATCCTCTTCTGAGATATTTGAGAGTATCTAGGATAGTTTTAAAACAGCTCCTCGTGAACTGTATCCACATCAATAGAAAAACAGGCCTTTTGGTTTTCTTTTTTAGAAGATGAAGAACTGTAAAGAGACACATCAGCATTTAGGGGGACTGTAGAGATGGAAAAAAAAGGTAAAAGGTAAAGCACCAAAGTATCTACTAATAAAGAATGAAGTTAGCATTTCTGAAACTTTTTATAGTGTTTGTTTGGGGGTTTTTTGACAATAAATTTTCTTTTTAAAAGAACTAGTACTCACTTTACTTTTCTATTGCAAATAGAAAAAAAGTAATTATTAATTCCAAACAAATTCCTTCTTTGGGAGGACAATAAAGTTCACAGATTGCGAAAAAAGAAATAAGTCAGTGTCTGAGCAAGTAAGAGAGAGCTCAGTTACACAACGTGAGCATTCTGTGAGCTGCTGGAGTTTCTTATCTCTCATTAAACATACAGATTCATAAGAAATCACAAAACATTAGAGGATTGAAATAAAAGGCACCAAAGAAGAATGAGGAAGAAGAATATTTTTTTTCAAAGTAAAGTAGAAATTCAATTTTCAACTTTTCCCTTATCTTTTTATTTGGTTTTATCTTCCACAGCAGAAGGAGGTACACACAAACGCTATTAAACTATTCACATCTACATCTTTAAATTTAAAATTAATGAATCATAATTGTGCTGCAGTAATCCACTTTAGGACATGATTGACACTTAAAAGCTATGTTCCGATTAGTTATTTGGTCTTCTGGATTATGTTATAGCTATTCACCAACTTTCAGCAATGCATCTTTGTAACATAATCACTAATAAGTCCATAATTATCCTAGAGCTATGATGAATAAAGCAAATGGGTGCAGTAAGTAATAATTGCTTCCTCAGTTTGGGTTCTTCCCATTTCAGTATTTAGCTTGCAGATTTCTTTTCTACTGAAGTTCCATTTTTTCACTTTGCTTCTCCATCCCTTGAACCTTCAAATTCCCATGACCCATGCCTGGCAAAAACTAAGATCTGTACGAATCAACTGAGTCTGACTGTATAAGAGTTGTGTTCTTTTTCCTCATAGAGGTTAATTCTAAAAAGTCACAAAATTACAGAATGGTTGAGGTTGGAAGGGACCTCCAGAATTCATCTTGTCCAAACCCCCTACTTAAGCAAGGTTACCTAGAGCCATGGCCTCAGACTATGACCAGACAGCTTTTGAAAATCTCCAAGGATGGAGACTGCAGAACCTCTCCGAGCAATCTGTGCCGGTGCTCAGTGCCAAAACTCACACCAAGTCATGTGAAACTCTGATATGCTGCATGAATTCCACTCTGTAAGGGTGTTACAAGGACAATACAATTCCCACAAGTATAGTTATTATCAAAAGACTTTCATGTTTAACAGTCCTACAGATATAAAACCCAACATGTAATCCTTTTTCTATAGATGATGTGGGATGTGTTAGACTAGGCTCCTGCTCTTTGAGAAGGACATACGATCTGTGACCTGAATGTCAGATGGTAGCAGGAACATGAGAGATAAAACTTCCTTTTTCAATTGAAGAAGCGGTGATTTTTAGTGCCAAATTATTATACAGGTTATAAATTCTGTATATTTACAAGTAGCAAGATAAACTTTCTTTCAGCTCACAGGGAACTTTTAATAGGAAAAAAGCAGCCCTGATTAGACTAGGTAGTTAACCAGATGAGTAACTGTAAATTAAGGGAAAATGATTGCATGAGAAAATAATTCATTAAATTTTACAATGCAAATACCTTCCTTGCTGATAATTTAGGTGGATGAAATAATCTTCTCTTGTGCTTGCCAGTGGAAATAAGGAGGGCAAGTTCTTTAAATGGACAATATTTGACACCAAAGAGAAGTCTTTTACTTCTGGGGGGGGTGTTTGATTTTGTTTGTTCTTGTTGTTCTGTTGTTGTGTTTCTGTAGGGGGGTTTTTTGTTTTGTTTTTGTTTTTTTTAAGAGTGTGCATGAGGGTAGAGAGAGTTGGAGGACATTCAGAGCAAAATAAGTGGCTTTGAACCCCAAGTCTCCAAATCTAAGACTGGCAATACAACTCAAGGAAATTATGCAGAGCACAGACAGCAGTGTCTGGAAGTGAAATTTTAAGTGGAACGATTATTTGGATATGCTTAATGTACAATTTTTGTTTCTTAAATTTGTAACTAACCCTAATTTACTTCACTTTAAGATGTTTTCTATACAGTTTATATATGAGCTGATATTTCTGGCATCATTTTAGAATCAATAACATGAAAAAGAACTTGAGGAAAAATTTAACTCATCCTACTGTTACAGTCTAAATTAGGTCAGAGGAATTGTTCGCTAGAAATGTCTGTTTCCCTGGAGAATAGCAACTAGGGTAATTTTAGAAATCTACACTGCTGTCATGGTTTAACCCCCAGCCAGCAACTCAGCCCCTCACAGCCACTCACTCACTCTCCCTACAATGGAATGGGGGAGAGAAATGGAAGGATAAAAGTGAGAAAATTCGTGCTTTGAGATAAAGGCAGTTCAATAAGTAAAGCAAAAGTTACATGTTCAAGCAAAGAAAAACCAGGCATTCATTCACAGCTTCCTGTGGGCAGCCAGGTGTTCAGCCATCTCTAGGAAAGCAGAGTCCCATCACACATAATGGTTACTTGAGAAGACAAACATCATCACTCTAAATGTAGCCCCCTTCTTTCTCCTTCCTCCAGCTTTATATGCTGACCCTGCTGGTATATGGTATGGAGTATCCCTTCAGCTGGGGTCAGCAGTCCTGACTGTGTCCCCTCCCTACTTCTTGTACACACCTAGCCTACTCTCTGGCGGGGTGGGGTGTGAAGCAGAAAAGACCTTGACTCTGTGTAAGCACTGCTCAGCAATAACAAAAATATCTCTGTATTATCAACATGTTTTCAGCAGAAAACCTAAACACAGTCCCATACTAGCTACTATAAAGAAAACTGACTCTATCACAATCAAATCAAATACAACCACTTATATATAAAATTTATGTGATACAGATACCACATGAGAAGTTTTACTAAATAAAACTTCTTTTCTGTTTCACTATTACACATAAGTAGTGCCAGTAGTCAATAAAATAGAAAGATGTCCTAAGAGACCAGATCCCATGTACATAATTCAAAGAGTTGGAGTGTACCTCCTGCCCATCTGTAGTGTGCAGTCATGTGTTAAATCTTTCAAGATCACACTCCATCCTAACTATGGCTTTTTTGAAAAGCTTTGAAGACAGTAGAGATACCACAGAGACACTCTTGAAAACTGTTGATATAATATTTAATATTTAATGTGTAACTGGTGATGTAAAATAGCAGTGTAGAATCAACATTAGTCAAGTCCTATAATATTAGGAGTTACAATATAAGGAGAGGTAAACTGTAATACCAGTCTTCTTATTATGACTAAATGACTAAACCAGAAACTGCCTGAGTATTTCCTCACAGGAGCAGCAATCTTGATAGATGAAACTTAGTGAAAGCTCTCAGCAATTTAATTCTTCTCTTCCTTTAGTGATGCTAAATAGTCAGCTGTTCCAAACTAAAGAAGAATAGAGTCAATACTGAAAATTTCTGAAAATTTAAGCTTTACTTCTCAAGTAATGCTTTAGACCTTCTTTAAATTGCTTACTAGACTGATAGAAAGAAATATCTGATCATCTTTAACTTCTGTTTTGTCTAGTCTAGGTAGAGTTATAATATCCCAGTTAATATTTCATAGCATGCACTGAAACACAGTATTTGTCTGTGATTCTTGTCTCTAATCCTTGAAATTGTCTTGCTATTTTGTTAATTATCCCAGCATATTCAACCTTGAGGGCATGCATCATTGAAAAACATTTTTTTTTAAATTTTTTGTTGTTGCTGTTAAATTATGAGTGAGTAAATATTAATCTGAAACCCTGCTTAAGCAAGTAGTGAATGCT
This sequence comes from Manacus vitellinus, assembly GCF_001715985.3. NCBI lineage: Eukaryota > Metazoa > Chordata > Aves > Passeriformes > Pipridae > Manacus > Manacus vitellinus. The sequence goes on along the minus strand of NW_021940208.1, from coordinate 40,881,928 downwards.
TTAGACCATGGCAGCTGCAAGAAGACAGCAGAAACCAGAATCAACAAATCATACATTCTGCTTGCACTTCTCTTTTTTTTGGCTGCAAGTGAGAATTTTGCATCATCCAGCTGGGTGGTAGGGAGAGTTGATTTGTGATGATGAATAAAATAGCTTTGTTCGGATCAGGAAATTTGTTATAACTACTGTAAGATCATGACGGCAAAAGGAAGCATCAGGAAAAAAAATTGTTTTGTATAAGCACCCCACGAAATATGTGGTGGGTTGGGTTTTTGTGGGTTTTTTTTCATTGAGTTTGGTTGTTTGGGTTTTTTTTAGCATGTCATTTCAGAGGAAAGAAAAATAAAATAGTTCATCTTGCCTCATTTGAAAACATAAGGACTTTTTATCTTTGAACATTTTGATCACTTTGTGTATATGCCTCTAGTAACGGATTCATTTTATGGATTAATTCTTTTAGGTGAGTGTCATGGTTTAACATGATTGCAGCCAGAAATCATGGAATTGTGTGCACTTTGACAATTTTGTAGAAATATTATGAACAGTTCCTTCTTTTACAATGCCCTCCTTTTCAGGACATGGTTCCTATGCTTCTCCAGTGACATACTAAATTGTTACACTCTGGGGAAAGAAAACCAAAAGAAAACAAACCTTGGCTTAACTAAACATTATAGCACAATATTAGTCATATAAATGAAATCAGTAAATGTAAAAGCACTTAGAAAACATGAATTAGGGAATTCTGTAGTCTTGAAGCCTTTTAGGGAATTTTATAGTCTGAAGTCTCTTCCTGTCATAGACAGCATGAAATTTAAAAATACGACCAAGTCAAAGTGATAGTTCTTACATTTTGTCAAGCATAGAAGATATGCAGAATTTTCTTCTGCTAGTTAATTGTTAAGTGCATTTTCATTTTAATGTTCTTATACATATTTGGTTCTGACAAATAAGCTGCTGAGACCAAAACAGGAGACAATTATTGGATGTTTTGATACAAGGAGACATGAAAATTATTCCATGATGACATACACTATATATTTTATGCATTAGCATCACTTTCTTTCTGAGTCTTCCAAAGTTACTGTTTTATTTTGTGTGAAGGAGAATGTTTCACATCAAACAAATGAAATTGGAGGGAAGAGGGTGGTGTTTCATCTTGAAAAGAAGTATTTGGGGAAAAAAATTCAGTTCTGTGGAAATAATTCTCCAGTCAAGTCATCAATTAAAATTCAGTTGTTCAGGTATTCCTATCTGGTTTTTCAAGTCTTGCTGCTCTCCTGCTGGAAGTTGTTCCTAGAGCTGTTCACCTAGTATATAGTGTTCCTTATTTTACTTTACAACTCCATCGCCAACCTGAGTTTCAAGCACTGGGAGAGGTAAACAGCTATTTCTTTTCCAGCTATTAATTTTGTGCTATTGCTCATCAGAGATGGAAGCATAAAACAGAATTAGAATTACTGCATTTTCTTATTATTGCTTTTATCTTCAAGGGCTCAAAGACCAAACTGTTGTTTATGTATGAACTTCACCCTGCTCTTGAGAACTAATGATTCTTCTGTGTGACAATTCAAGTAAAGAAATAGTAAAGAAATATGGTGAATCACCTCTGGCATATAAACACATGAAGTGGTTGTGTTCAGTAAAATGAATAAAGGTCTCAGTATTATTAATTGTGCCACAGATGCTACTGCTTCAGAAGGGGAATAACAAAAAAGGCACGTTAACAAGGACAATAAAATAGATAAGAGACTTTTTTTGAAAGGTATTTCGGAGTGCAAAAAGCTCAGAAGGTAACTGAAGAAAAATGGATTTAGGGTTACAGTGGCCTTTAGAGTGTCAATATGATTTTGGAGAGACATGTAATATGAAAGTAGAGTACTAAAGTTGTGAAAGTTCAAGACAAATAATTTGAATCAGAAAAACATGTTATAGGGAGGAGGAAAAGCTATGAATATAATACTTAAAGGTACTTAAAGGAAATCTCTGCTCTGAACATCACTATCTCATCTCAGTTAAAGGACGGTAAAAGAATTGGGAATGGTTACAGAGGAAGGCTGTGGAATTGCCACCATGGAGATGATCAGAACCAAGCCAGAGAATACACTGAACAACCCAGTCTAACTTTCAAGTCAGCCTGCTTTTAGCATGAGATTGACCAGATGACCTACAGGAACTGCTTCCGATCTAAATTTTTCTATTATACCATGATGCAACTTGTGACAGATTGTTCTGAAAAATGGCAGGATAAAAGTTATAAGAAATTAACATCGTGTTCCCTGGAAGAAATTTTTAAGAATGTTTAAGTATATAGTGAACATATGACAGTTAAATAAGGATATCCGTTTTGTGAGAAAATTTATATTTACTGTGCTCCTCCAACTTCATACAGGAGGAAAAGACCAGAAGACCACTTTTTTAAATATCCCAAAAACAAAAATTCTGAAAATAGCAGCAATAACAATAAGACTCTCCATAGGAATCCAAACGTCTCCCTCTCTAGAACCTTTTTCCACAATACTATGATGTTGTGTTAAAATGTAGTCCTTCAGTTCTACTTTCTGAAAACCCCCTAAAGACAACACACTGATTGTATCAGAGTATTCCTGTAAATTACAGTCCATGTTTAAGTGAGGGTTCTCTTACAGAATTTTGAATCCTAATATTACTGAATAACTCAGTTGTTCAGTCATCATCAGTCATGACCATTTTTCTGTATGTTTGATAATATGAGGTAAAATACTAAAATATCTGTGCTAGAAAATCCAAATTTATATGGTAGCACTGTATGAATGTACAGTAGAGCATTTAGTATAAAAGTGCCAAAAGCATAAATTATTGTTATACCTACTTAGGAATTTAAATATGTAATATATATATATATATGTGTGTCTACTTGTGTGTATATAAATACACATATATAAAATGAAACAGAATGGTTTACAGTAGAAAATTGCCTGAGACCAAAGTAACTTCAAAGTTTTAAGTTCCTTGCACTTTTGGAAATGAGAGCTGAAAATCTTGATTCACTTTCCTTCTCTCAGACATACCTAGAAATTCATAATTTAAGATATTGCAAGGCTTTTTTTTAGCTTAAATGATAAATCGGAAATCACTCTTGCATTTCACCACAGTAGATTTTAGACAATTGCTATTTATTTCTCTTACATGAATTTTAGGCGTGTGCAATTAATATACTTGTAAATTTCCCAAACTAAATTGAAATTATGTCCCTGGAGAGCACTCCTGTGGACACAGGATATACTTTTACAGAACTATACATTCACAGCTGCATGTAACTACTGGTAAATAACCACGTCAACAACAGCAAAATTCAACAACAAAAAATTCTATTTCTTGGCAGTGATACTTATTATTAAATGATATGGGCTTCAGTGATAAAGTTGGTAAATTTACAGCCAGTCCACATCGGTCCAGTGAATCCACATATATGTAAGGAATGTTTCAAAGAAGCATGAGAAGTTCAATTCAATATCAGAATAACATGCTGAATTTTATTGGTTTGCATTACTTAGAAGATTGATAATACAATATTTTTTTCTTTGTGATTGTACCCTAAAAATACCAAAATGCTAATTGCAAGAAAACAGATATTCTCTCACTTACTACTGAATATAGTATTTCATAATACAAGCCATCATAATACAGTTTTGTGATACAGTATTTCATAATACAAGCCATCAGAATGTAATGGGGTGTCCATTTTCTTGAAGAAGAAAAGATGAAGTTCTGATGCTTTTAGAGTTACTTAACCAGCACAGAAAATCAGTTTTGTAAGAAATTCTACTGATGAATAAATCGTGCATGATATGTTCCAATCAGGGTGGAAAAATATATTCTTAGGAAAAAAGCTCATTAGTAGTCACAATGTGTTCTGAGTTATGTATTGTGTAAAAATTGGTCTGTCTCTAGCTTGTTATTAAAAGCAGGGATAAAAAGGAGGAAGTAAGTAAAAAACATTTTTCAAGTGCTAGCAGCTGCAAAAAGTGGGTATTATTGTAAAGAATTTTAGACTGAATCAAAATTTCAGCCTTTCAGGGTGTTACAGTCAGTTTGCTCTGTGTAATTATATGCTGAAATGATTAAATGACAACTTCAAAACCTGAAAAGGATATATGTTAACTTTTACATATAAGACCTTTATTAATTTATCTAAATCTTTTCAGATGAAATGAAAGAACAGAATAGCCTAAATCACGTTTACCCTTAAATAATAACCTGTCTCTGAAGTCTCAGTGACTGAAATCTAGGGTACAATAGGCTTATTTTTATTTGAATAACTCTTTGATGTTTGCAACACATGAGGGGTAGATATTACCCTCTATTTTATGTGCGCTATCCTTGTCTATGACTGCTTCCTCTAGTGCTCAGCTGTGATTCTAACTGCAAGTTGTGATGCTGGTCTTGGACAGAGCACTGTCTTCTTCGTCTTCTTTCAGGATAAAGTTCAAATACCAAGGTTCACCAAATTTGTTGTACTCAATTTAGACAATATGAGGTAATGCACCCTCTCTTGTTATTCCATTCAGCTTCTCTTTTTTGCAAAGTAAGATACCTTAGACTTCCTGCTTGATAAGAGTAGTCCTAAGCCAGATAAAATGATGTGTTTCAAGTTCAAATTCTAGCTTCTGTTAAGAGTTTCCTGTTCATGTCCTCTTAACTTGTGTCATTAGCAAGGATTTCATCATCTATTAACACTAATAGCTCCATTTGAGTCTATCTAGAGTATTAAATTTTTAAATTAAGCCTTTGATTCCATTTCCCCTTAATTTTTATTGTGCTGAAAAAGCCTCATATTTTTAAGCCTCATCGTGAAAAAAAAATCCACTTATATACTTTGTGGTCCTTCATCCTCAGTAGCTCCTTGTGTGCAAAATCATTAAGAAGATTCTTGGAATGAGTAGAAGCGTAGACAGATAGCTTCTGCTTTATTTTCTAGATGGATATGAAAAAGATGTGAGTCTGATAGGTCTGGGACATTCACAGCAACAAAAATTCCCAGTCGTCTGTTCCTGTAGGTAGGATCAGGCATTGGAGCTGGGGAAGAGTAGATAAGATATTTGAGTTGTCTCAGGAGACTAAAATTGTGCTTTACAATCTTTTTTTTTTTTGTCAAAGTGAAGCTGTCTGTTTTAAGAAAAAATTATGAGTGAAGATGGCTGGTGAAGCATATCACCATTAAAATCTAATATGAGAGTGCAAAAGCAGTTATCTACAAAACAAACTGAACTACTGCTTGAAATGGAGAACTGAGATGAGTGATAGAGATGACTTCAAAACCAGAAGGGAGGAGCTGAGGCAAATTCACATCAGGTAGTGTAACAATTATTTTGAATGTGGTAAGGATAAATTCAACATATTCAACAGAAACATATTACTGAGAAATATACTGCTAAGGAAATAGGCTGTAGTTGAGATCATCTCAGTAGTGTCTCAGGCAGACTGATATTTAAAGTCTGGGGAGGTACTTCAAGCCAAGTGCTTCAAATACTGTGCAATCAATGGTTTAGTTTACCAACTAAGCCAGATGTGCTTTGATAGAAAGTTTAGAGCCTGGCAAACTTGTTTGAATCTCTCCTGCAGCTGCTGGAGTTCTAAAGGGATGAACCTGCTGTAGTCAACTCAAAGGCAGTTAATTTGGCCCAAAGGTGCAGTGACAGCTTAACATGCCAGCCATATTAATGTTGGTTTTGTAGTAAAATAAACTACATACTTTGTTTTTTTTAAATTTGAATGGATCAGAAATGAAGATAATCACTAGTATTTTTTTGATTATAACTGCCATTAAAAAAATCATGCCATGGAGACACCTTTATCTAATTAATATTTCAAATACATCTCAAAAATAATTTAATTTTTCTTCAGGGATGCTCATAATTCCTCATATCTGATGTTTACTAAGAAGGCCAGACCACTTTTCTGAGTAAAAAGAGCCTTCAGCATCAGTAGGTAATGCTGAGCCAAGACTCTGCTAAGGCAGCAAATGGTACAGGAGAACATGCCAAGGAATATGAACTTTCTAACAAAGTGCAGCAATCTTTTAAGTGAGTCTGAATGTGTTAAAGTTGGCAATTTGCATACATATGACTATCCAAACTTACTTTCTCCCTTTTGCCTTTCATTCAGATCAAATGCCCTGTTCTGAATGAAGTGATGATCTACTGCACAAGCAATGCCAGTCATTGTGACAAACACAAGGGGAATTTGTGCAGAACTGCCTCAAAAAAGAAAAAAACTGTTAAAAGGGCAAGGCAGTATTAACTCTGTAAGGAAGGAAAGGGCTAAGGAAATTAAAGAATGAGTTAAACCCAAATTAAGGACCAAGAAAGAACTCTATAAAATTTGATGAAAGTTAGTAATACATGACAAATTCTTAAATCAGGACCAATACCAGCTACATGGAAAAAGAAACCAAAGCCCCAGAAGGACTAGAGGCAGAGTTTTAGGCAGTTTACACTGGAGAAGTCCTGTAGCTACAGAAATGAGAAGGAAAAAGAAGACAGCTATTTTCTAAGATGCTTATACATGATTTATATACATATGGGAACATAACAGAAGAAGTACAGGTGAAAAAATCAGTGGTTCTACCTTACCGTTAAACTGAATTATGACCAAACTGTATCTGGTGATATGCATTAGACAGTGTTGCTCAATACTCATAGTGCCAATTTTGCACATCAGGAGAACTCAACTTTTCTGAATCTTTTAGTCACTTATCAGTTTATTTCATCTTCCTGTTGGCTAGAGAATTTTTATTCCAATTTTTCCTTTGGATAAAAAACCCTCCGCAATTTAGTACCCGACAGAACATTATGGTGCAAATATTCCATTCTGATATATCTAAAATCATGAAGATTTTTAACTTAGAATGAGGTATGTTGATATTTTATGATCATAACTTTAAAATTAACAGAAATGAGAAGAAAGGACATTTCTTTAACAGTTAATTATATCGGTATGAAAATATTTCTCAGATTAGTGTCTTAATCACAAATTTATCCTTTCCTTTTTTGATAAACACATTTCATCTTGATTCTGATCATAATATATTTTAGTATTGCTGTATATAGAGCTGAGATTTCAAAACTGTCCTCTGAAAAATAAAAATTCCATTTTCATCAAGTGAGTTTTAATTCTCTGGTTTTAGTACTTTTCAGTTGAAGAGAATTGTTATTCATTGTTTTCTCTGTTGTAACAACTCACAAATTGCTTCCTCATGGCATGTTGATCATGCTTTCAATGATCAGGTTCTTGAAGTTCTTGTACTGACCTTTTACAAGTAAATTAATCTTATTTTCAGGTACATGGTTCTTTTTAAGATCAGACTCCCAAGTTTTTAAAATGCTCCTATGAATCATATATGTATTTTCAAGAGTTCATTTCTTGGTAATATTTGTGGATCATTTTTTCCTTTGACATAAGACTTTAGAATTTTCTTTAGAATATTTCAGTGGGTTTTTTATAGGTTAGTCAGTAGAAAAGAGAAAGAATCAAGAACAGCAAAAAAACCCCAAGCAAGACAATCTGGCAAAAGGGGTAAAGAAAGCACACACACACACAAAAGTAATAGCAAAATGATCTATTGCAATAGATTCTAAAAGTAGTCAAAGCATACAAAAGCGGGAAGCCTAAAAAAAAAAAAAAAAGTAAATATTACCTAAAAAAAAAGTAAATGTTACCTAAAAAAAAAAAAAAATAAAGAGAAGCTTACAAAGGCTTTTAGATCCTCAGGAGGCATAAATTATTATTGCTCCATTTTATTTTCTGCAACAAGGTCTTCTAAATAATGTAAAAGACTCAGGATAGCCTTAACTGTGAATTGCAAATGAGAGCTCAGTTTCAACACATTGTTACTCATGCTGAAACACAAATTTTCATTTCAAAACACATTACTGGGCTGTCACACCTCTAGGATGCAAGACCAGTTAAAGGATGAGGAACTTAGACATCTCTGGAAGCTGTCTCTATATAATAAAAAACCTGGTGAAACCTTTTGAAAAGGGATTTCTGCCAGAGGGGTCAAACAACACTGGCAGAAGGGCTACAGCAGTTGTTTGGAAATCCTTTTAAGAAACTTTATGTCACCTTGCAAGGCAAAAGATGAAATTTTATCTGTCCCTTTCTGAAAGACATTGTTTGAATATCATGTATTTTGGCAGTGAAGCAAAAATCAGACTTCCTGTGGGATACCTAGTCTTTACTAGTTTTCTAGAATGATAGAGTTCTCTGCTCCAACTTGTTATGGAGAGAAATGACAGCACAGTTACTCTACCAAGACAGCATTCCGTACCAGTGGGAAATTATCTGAAGGACATGACAATAAATCTGATTTATTTTACCAAATTATTTATTTGTATAACTGTACATTTGCATAATAATATGAAGGATAAATGAAAACATGAGAGCAAAGCTCTGTGTAATGAAAGAGGTGTAAGAAGAGAACCATCCAAGACACTAATCAATTATATCTCTGCATTAAATGATTTAAATGGAAGTTGACAAGAGCAGCTACTAGGACTTAATCACATGGGGGTTTTTTCATTTGTTTTGTTTTTTTTTTTAATTTTAAGTTTTAGTGGAGGTTGATTAAACCTACCAGTGGATGTTTTTTAGTTCCTCAGCAGCATAGTTTTGAGATTTTTTTTTCTATGAATTACTCCACCTTGAGATAAAACATCTGGTCTTATAGGAACTTCAACATGGTTTAGTTTTTCAATCAGTACAAAACACATTCACCACTGTAGCACTGTTGGTCTTTTGTGTGTCAGCCTCTTAGAAAAATTCACTGTGTCTCCATAAGGCCTAAAATGCAGAGAGCTCATATGGGAGGGAAATATGGTTTTACTTCACCTTTACCTCCCACAGCTGTGAAAGCTGTCAGCTTCTAAAGCTGACAAATTGAGAATTCAGAATATCCTCAGAATAGTTCAGTTGTCTCACACCAGTGTTTCTTTCACTTGGAGAAAGGCAGGAACCTTTCTCATGGGTTTTCCTTTTTCAGTAATGATAGCGAGATCAACCTTCTCCTTGCAAATATTATTTGGATATATCCTCTATATTTACTACAGTAGTTGTATAACTATAAAGAATTATCTTTCAGTAGTCAGTTTATGTAAGTAACTGAGTTCTGAAATATCTTAAGAAGTGTTCTAGTAGCCAGTAAGCATGAAAAAGCCTCTAAAGACTGGAATAGTTTCAAATGCTATTTGCTCTACTGCCAAAAATGACATTTTTAAATGTCTACACTTAGCCTTTATTTCACACACAGATATCTCTGGAGCTGTGCAAGATGTTACTTCTTATTTAGCTAAAAACTAGCATTTCAAAATTTGTTCTTTTTCCAAATCAAATAACTATTTTTCATGTCATTTCTCATGAAAAAGGGGTTCTTTTAAATATCAGTAAATTTGGTTTTGTTTTTTTTTGTTCTAGAAAGGCAAAACGTTTTCTTCTATTGCTTGCATAATTTGACAGTATTTCATAGCATAACAGGTTCCTATTATGAACTATTAATTCTTTCTATCTACATATGCCCATAATTCATAGAATCATAGAATATCTTGATTTGAGAGGGACAGACAAGGATCATTGAGCCAACTCCTGACTCCACACAGGTCAATCTAAGAGTTAAAATATATATCTAAGAGCATTGTTCAAATGCTTCCCGAACATCAACAATTTGCAGCCATGACTACCTTCCTGGGGCCCCTGTTCCAGTGCTTGAACAACATTTTAGTGAACAACTTTTTCCTAATATCCAGCCTGAACTTTTCCTCATATAACTACGACATTCCCTTGCATCCTCTCCCTGGACACCAGAAAGAGAAGATCAGCACATCCATCTCCACTCCCACATATGAGGAAGTTGCAGATAGAAATGTTTTCCCTCAGTCTCCTCTTCTCCCTGCTGACCAAACGTAACATCCTCAGCCACTCCTCATACGTCACTCCCTCTAGTCCCTTCAACATGTTTACTGCTTTCCTTTGAACACTTTCTAATAGTTTTATACCCTTCTTATATTGTGGAGCTCAAAACTGTGCACAGGACACAAATGAGGACACATCAGTGTGGAGTACAGTGGGGCAATCTCTTTTTACGAGTTAGACTAGGTAGCTATATTTTGCTTAATGCACCCCAAGATATAGTAATTCTCATGCTTCAATTTTAGCAGTTCGTATTTTTACTTTTCATTAAAAGTATGCATCATTTAAACAAATTATGGGGTTCATCTCATCTACATTTAGTTGCATAAAAATTAGGCGACTCATCGAAGTCAACTAGACTTTATAGTCAGTAGACAGAAATAGTCATCTCTAAGTTAAAGTACTTTTCAAATATTTATCACCATCATACTATGTACCTGTTTAAACTTACACTGCCAACAGAACACAGCCTACAGTTTACATATTCTACTGTCAGTTGTTCTTGCTAAGACACTCCTGCAATTACATTAATATTGATATATTCTCACAGTTCATAAGGTCAAAACTTACCAATATATTATAATATATTATTTTATTATAAACAAATAAAGAAATAGCTCTACTTGTTTGTTGTAAAGGAAGCAGAAAAACAAAGGTAATATTTACACAGATTTTGTGTACCTCTGCACTGACTCATAAATTAGAAAACTTTCACCAAATAGACCTGAATAATTTGCATGTGAATTAATAGTTTTAATTTTTGTTATCCACAGATACTGCAATATGAAAAAGATTTACATAATTGCCAATATACAATTGTTATTGGCTTGTTAAGTTTTCTCATTCATTCTTGCCTAAAGTACAATTTGGATCCAGATTTTTACAGTTCACAAGAAATTATTTTATAATTCACAAATGTGGCATAAAAATGTCAAAACCAAGTAGAAGTGAATTTGCGTTTTTACTTAGAAACACAAAACGTTTAAAACTCTGGTAAGAAATATTGCTTTAAAAAAAGAACAGATACAATCAGATAGATTGTATCAATTGCAAAGAACAAGGCCTTCCAAAAACTGTGACCCTAACTCTTAACAATGTGTTCCAGTAACACATAAAACACGGTTTGTCATATAAGTTCCAAAACGTTAATTAGCCTTTAACATACTGTTTTCTTTTAAAATGTCCCTCTTAATTATTCACATCAGTGAAGCAGACTAATTATGTTTCTTGGATAAAAGCACATTGGATCATGAATCTTTCTTTTTCGGTGACATATAAACAGCAGCTATGATGAACAAGATAGCATTATTTTCTTATGACTTTTTGCCTGTATTAGATAGACAAAGTTTGGGATCCTTAGGCAATGACAATGTTATTTAAAGATTATATTTATGATTGCAACATTCATGTGAAATATTAAAAAAAAATTAAATTAGACACCATATGCAATCCCTTATTATTTCTGAATTTTATTGTCAATTAATTTTTGCCATTAGTAGTTTTCATGTTATAAGTTATTACGTTAAACTATATTTGCTTAGGTTTTCACAAGGCCTATTATCTGTTGTATATTATCTATTACCTATTATCTATTGATAATAGATGCAATTGCCCAATATTAGTTAACAAACTTTTAGGATACATAAGAAATAAATATTTTTTAGTTTCTTCATTTTAAAAATTATTGAGAAAAAGTGAATTAATTTTTCAGAAGACTGTATGCTTAAGATCTTCCTTCTTCTCTCTCATTTAGTCTTAAAGCCACAATAGTCACCATGTGTCTTATTACCATTGCATTTTGTCTTACAATTCCTATTGTGTAAAACCTTGCTGTGACACATTATTACCCTCGTTATCAAATGTAGTCATTTGCTCTGTTTTTTACTATAAGTTTAAAGGGCACAGAAACTAATTCTGATCTGACAAACAACCAAACAGTTGAATCCTTTTCTAGTTAATGTCTATCACTTTTTTTGCTTTAGTTCCTCATTGTCTCCTGTTTTTTTTTAAGTAATCTTGATCTCACCTCAAATAGTTTCGAATTGTAATATGATTTTGTTATAGGGAAACCTGCAAAATACTAACACACACATATGTTCACTTAAATTAGTTAATTGAATCATAGAATCATAGAATGGATTAGGTTGGAAGATCACCTAGTTTCAAACATCCTACCATTGGCGGGGATGCCACCCACTAGACCTGGTTGCTTAAAGGCCCATCCAACCTGCCCTTGAACACTTCCAGAGATGAAGAATTCACAACTTTTCTGGGCAATCCATTCCAGTGTGTCACCACCCTCACAGTCAAGAATATTTTCCTAATATCTAATACAAATCTACTTTTTTCCAGTTTAAAGCCATTCCACTTGACCTATCACTACATGCCCCTGCAAAAAGTGTCTTGCCATACTTCTTGTAGGCCCCCTTTAGGTACTGGAAGGCTGCCATAAGGTCTCCCCAAAGTCTTTTCCAGGAGAAATAACCCCAACTGCCTCAGCCTGTCTTCATAGGAGAGGTGATCCAGCCCTCTGGTCATCTTTGTGGTCTTTCTCTGGACTCAGTTCAGCCAGTCTACATCATTCTTACAGTGGTGCCTGCAGAGCTTGACACAGTAGTCCAGCTGGAGTCTCACCAGAGAGTACTGGAGAGATAGAATCACCTCCTTGGCCTGCTGGTCACTTTTCCTTTGATGCAGCCCAGCATGCAATTGTATTTCTGGTCTACAAGCATGTACTGGTGGTTTACGTTAAGCTTCACATCCACCAGCATTCCCAAGGTCTTCTCCTTAGGACTGCTGTCAATCCATTCTCCACCACAAATGTATTTGTGCTTGGTATTTCCCTGATCCAGGTGCAAGGCCTTGCACTTGGCCTTGTTGAGCTTCATAAAATGAACTTCATTTGCACAGGCCCATTTCTCAAGCCTGTCAAGGTACCTCTGCACGGCATTTCTTACCTCCAGCATGTTGACGACACCACACAACTTGGTGTTGTCTGAAATTTGCTGGCAGCACACTCAATCCCACTGTTTATGCTTCCAACAAAGATGTTAAACAGTGCCTACCCAACACAGACCTCTAAGGAACGCTGCTAATTGCTGGTGTGTACATTACCTCTAGAGCTTTCACTGTGTACTTCCAAGGAGGTCGCAGCAAAGCTGCTTCTTATACATTGTGCTCCTGTCTCCATATAATTTCATTGATTTTTTTGGAAACAAACTTGTTGCAGTTTTTCAGTGTCTTCCTTGTAAAGGGAAGTCCAAAACTGGACAGTTCAGACGTAATTTCAAACATAATATCAAGCAGAAAGGAGTAGTATTTTTTGACCAGCTGCCTACATGCTTGATAACGCAGCGCAATATATAGTTGGCCTTCTTTGCCATGAGGATTACTCTGCTGGTGCATGTTTAACTTCCTGCCATAGGGATTCCCAGACGATTATCTGGAAACCTGCTTTCTAGCCATTTGGCAATGCCAAAACTGTACAGAAGTATGGGATTATTCCATCCCAAGTGCATAACTTTGTAAATTTTGTAAACTTCAGATTTGGCTGCAAATATATTATGTCTGGCTGCGAGAATACTGCAAAAATCAAAGTAATTTACATACATGGCTCTCCCACCACCCACACAGCCAGACATCTCACCAGTGAAAACCATCAGGCTGCTAAAGAAGCTTTGGTAAATACATGCTGGCTGTTCCCAGTCTCCTTCTTCATGTAGGTGTAAACGACTTACAGCAGGATTTGCTTCAAAATCTTCCAGAATAATGAGGTAAAGCTGATTATAACTTAATTTCCCAGATCTTTCTTCCTTTTTCTCTTGAAAATAGATGTGAAATTTCCATTTTTCCATTTTGAGACCAGTCTCACAATGTTCTCAGGTGCTGTGGATTAGCCCTAGTAGGCACCTAAACCCCACAGAGCTGTTCATTCATTCCCCCACAGTGGGATGGGTGAGAGAACCAAAAGGGTAAAACTGTGAAAGCCCATGGGTTGAGATAAAGACCATTGAATAGATAAAGCAAAACGAGGAATTCATTCACTGTTTCCCATTGGCAGGCAGGTGTTCAGCCATCTCCAGGAAAGCAGGGCTCCATCACATGTACTGGGAAACAAATGCCACCATGTTGGAAGTCACCGCCTTCCCTCTTCTGACCCCCATAGTTATTGTTGATCATGACACCATATGGTATGGAGTATCCTACTGGTCAGTTGGGTTCAGCTGTCCCAGTTGTGTCCCTTCCCAGCTTCTTGTGCAACCCCAGCCTACTCACTGGCAGAGCAGTATGAGAAACATACTTTCCTTGCTGATCTCCCCTAAGATTCTGGCCCATAAATTCTCAAACAGACATCATCCCCTCGATAGGAAAGCTCTGTGCATTTGCGCTGCTCCTTTGCATACAGCACCATCTTCCCACCTCGGTTTTCATTTCCAGTTCTATCCAGAACTCCCATCATGTTTACTAAGTCATATGCATTCATGCACTGGCACTCAAGATGGATTGCAGCTGTGTCACTTGCTGAGGGGAAGTGTGAGAGCCTCCCTTACCATGTTTCCGTAGATTTTTCAGCCCTGCACCCAACTCCTCCACTTTTCAGCAGTTTGGTCTTCATCCACAAACTAGCCCACTATAAATTCCTTCTTTAAATACTTTTGTTAATGAAATGGAATGTATTTTTTTAAAATTTTTAATTAGTATAACCCAACATTGATGTTTATAGAGCTATGACAATTTATACTCTCTACATGGTGGTACACAGAATTATTTAAACTTTTAAATGTAATTTGAATCTAGACCAAATAAATACAGATCTCCTTGGATGTACCAAGGTTGAAGGTCCAAGACCTCCAATAAGTTTTTAGATGGATTTAGGAGGCTTACTTTGTATAAAATTTTAAAATTTTGGCTATAAATAACTCATCCTTGTCTTTTGCATTTACATATAAATGCATTCACAGATCTTCCCTTGCAAATGTATTATCTTAAGTTAAACCATTTAAACTATGTTGTAAGCTGTTAGTTGAACAGAGATTTGATTTTGTGTTCAACACTTTTAATGTCATCACTGGCTGCCAGATGAAACCTATGAACGATTCTTTCAACAGTCTTAAGTATTTAGTAATCCTTGTTTGAAAAGAACTTCTGAAACACATAACAAAAACCTTCAGTTTTTCAAATTTTGTTGAGTAGATCAGAGTCCTTGTTTTTCAGAATATTCAGCTTCTTTCCTTTTATATAACTTTCTTCACCATACAAATCTGTCTCTACACTGATATCAAGATTGCAAACTCAAACTTTTAAACTTTAAACATTCCTTGTATTATGACAGGTTGATTATATTAAGGATCAGAACAATGAGAGTGTTCATCTCAACCAGTTTTAGAATCTTCTATGTTGTAGAAATAATCTCTGTTTGAGCTATTTCTCTGGATATACTTTATCATTAACTAAGACAAAAAGAATACTCTTGAACAATTCATGTGACCTATGTAAGGTATCTATTTTAGGAAGAAATAAACAATTCATTGAAGATAATATAGACTGTAAAGGGAATTGAAGGATGAAAAAAATCTTGACTATATGGAGATATTTATAGTGCAGATGACTAGTATGACCAAGTCACTTTAGGCTTTCTTTCTGATTAATGAAGATCAAGAGTCAGTGATATGCTGAAAGAAGTAAAAACAGCCCTCTGGGTCAAACAGACGTAGAGGATCCTATCATCAATTCCACAGCCAGTGAGGATACACTGTCTGAAAGAATCAGCTTGGCTCTTGGCCTCTGGGGCACTTACTGTGAAATAAAGCCATATCAGGTACTCTTAATATGAAGGCTTATATATGTTATGATTAGACCTTCTACTAAAATCTTTGCAAGGAAACAAAAAGATCTTTGCCACTGTGTCTATGTTTAAGTCTTGCCTTACCTGGCCTGGGGTGAAAAATCTCCTTGGGGTATCTCACATAGTTCTAGCTCTTTGTGTTCAGGCAACTGAATTAAATTGTGAGGGTGAGATTCAATCCCAGAGAAAAGATTGGAGGTTAGATGACGACACATAGTCTAGGTGATTAAACTTTTCTTTAATTTTTTTTTTTTTTAATAAGAGTGATCTAAAGAAGGTAGTCAATGAACCTTCTAAAAGTGCAATTCAGTAGCCTTAACACAGACATCAGGAGTCATTTATTATGCACAAAGCCATCCATCCTGATTTTCAGTTGCTTCTCTGAGAGTGTACAGACCTACTATGTATCTTCATCATAACTTCTGAGCCCATGTGTATTTCTTATATACCAGAAGCCGTCTCAAAAGACCTTATAAACCCATGTTTGGTGAACCAAACTCCTATCTCTATTGACAATAGTGCAAATTTAGATACTTAGCTTAGAGTTTTAGTTCTCTGTTAAAGAGTGTCTTAATTGTAGACTGAAACTAATAGTAAACTACTTTGAAATCTGCACATTTCTAAACTATGCCAGTGACTACTTCTATACTGACACAGTGTGCTGGTTTAAAAGTAAACCATTGGGAGAAACGAATCCAACTCTAGAGAGATTATAAATCAGAGCTACAATTTACTAAAAATAAATTACAATAGATGCAACAATACAGAGAAAAACTGGTTTTAACCCATAAAAACAGATGTATAACCCAGCCCTTGGGACAAGAATAGAACTGTATTTGTTGGCCCATGTGCTGAGCACCACATGGCCCCCCTGAGTGCAAAGTAAAAGGAAAGGAAAACCTGTTGGTCCAGACAATGGTGGCAGTTCTGTTGAGGTAATGATCGCAATCTTGTTGAGAGTGACAGTGGCAGTTCTGTTGGAGTTCTGCTCCTCCTCTCGATCCAATGAGTGGTACCAGAAGTTCCAAAACCCAAAAATTATACATGCTCAGGTTCAGGTGGGAATGTCCAGTCCCTCCCCCAGGGCAGGGAGTTTCACAATATAAGTGAAACTGTAAGTAAGTATTCTGTAAGTCATGGGATATTTTTGGAGTCTTTGATGACCTAGGTGTTGCAGCCACCTATTATGTCAGTCCAGTATGGCCCATTGTGGTGGGTTGACCCTGGCTGGATGCAGGTGCCCACCCAGCTGCTCTATCACTCCCCTTCCCAGATAGACAGGGGAGAGAGTAAGGTGGAAAAAAACAACTCATGGGTTGGGATAAGACAGTTTATTTAAAGCAAAAAGTAAAGCGGAAGCTTCCATGTGTAAAAGGGAAGTGAAAGATAGCAAGGTTTATTCTCTGCTTCCCATGAGCAGCGATGGTCAGCCATTCCCGAGAAGCAGGGCTTCAGTACACGTGATGGTTCCTCAGCAGGCAGCCATTGGAGACGATGCCTGTCTCCTGCTCCTTGCCTTAGCTTTTATATCTGAGTCATATGGTATGGAATATCCCTTTTGTCAGTTTGGGTCAGCTGGCCTACTTTTGTCCCCTCCCAGGATCTTGCCCTCAACAGAGGAAGGAATGTTACAGTGCTGATGGTGTGCTCAGCAGTAGCCAAAACACCGGTGTGTTATCCACACTCTTCTAGCTACCAATGCAAAGCAAAGCACTGTGAGGGATACTGTGGGGAAATGAACTCCAGCTCAGCCAGACCCAATACACCCCTTAGCAGCGGTGACCCCCCAGGCTGGGTGTGAAGGTGCTAATTCCTCCCCGGAGGGGAGTTATCACAGCTGAGTCATTAGTTGTGCCCTGGACAGCTGCTGCAAATGATCCATTATTAACAGTCCATCAGAAATGACATAGAGGGTGTAGAATACATGGTTTTGATTATACCCACACAGTAATAAACTGGTCCTGGCCCTTGTAACTAGAACATTATCCACCCCATATTCTATACCATCTATGTCATGTGCAAATTAATTTTAACTATATACATATATGTACATATATATATATATATATATACACAGAATAAAATATTACAGACAGTTCTTACTTGTGTACCCTTGTGGTACACGATGTGTTTCCTCATCTTTCTGTATTACCCACCAAGTGGAACCAGCTTCTTGGACAAAAGTAGTCCCACGAATGGGTTTGCCTTTACTTGTTTATATAAGTACTTATATGATGTAGTTGTCCTATATATTGACACTATAATCACTGTACAACCTATGCAATTTCATGGAAGTGGCTAGCTCTCTCCAGTGGCTATAAATGAGACCCTGGATTTTACTAATTTAATAATTACTGTTAAATTCCTTTAGTTTTGCATTTAGTTCAAAAACAATCAAGGACAAAAAATTCTGTCCCTGTTTTTCACTTGTGCAGTGCTTAGACCAACAAGGACATACCCGTAGCACATCTAACAATAGATATATTCAATTTAATATGTAGAAAAACTGAAACAATTTAGTGCAAAATTTTTATAAAGCCTGTTTTTACAGATGTTTGAGGTTTGTGTATTTTTCTACCACAAAATGGGCTGCTGACTAGAGTTATCTTAAGAGCTCAAATTAGTTGGTAGGTTTGCATGAGTTACTGCAGAACTATTTAAGGATACTAACTCATGGCATATAAACAGTATAGTCAGGTCAACAGGGCCATGTTTAGCCCAGAGCTGATACATTTCCAATTTCATAACTAGCTCCTTCGTAACTAGCTGAGACATTTCTGCATAATACACAACCCCAGACTGGACATACCTGTAGGCTGTTAAACCCATGGTAAATCACATTTACTCAGTAACTAGCCTTATTTTCAGAGTGACTGAATTTCTTCAAATAACTCTGTAGATTTCAAATAAAAGTATAGAAATTTCAGGCATAAATATAGCTAGTTATTGTTGCCTAAAAGAAAACTCAAGGAGAAAAAAAACTCCAGGACAAACTTAATTTTGAAGGTGAGATAAGGAAAGGATTTAATTAGGGTTACAAGATGCACGCATGCCCTCTGTCTCAGGTTACAATTTATAACACTGCTTGTCCAATCTGAGATTCTCCCACCCTCTGGTTTTTGCCCTGGTCCACCCCCGGCCCACCCCTGGGGAATTGAGATGGGGATCTTTTCGGGACCACCTAATTTGTTCCCCTAGTCTTCCTCAGAGCACAAAGGGCACATGGTTACCCAGTTCTTGACTGTCCTCTGCAGTTCAGACCAGGATTAGATGCCCTCAAACAGAAGAGACCTATCTTAAAAGAGAGACTAAACGTTTCTACTGGAATTCAGGGATATTGTTATGGGGAATTGGGGTAAAAGGGTTGGGGAATGTGTGTAGTTACTATGCTAAGGGTAAGGGAATAAATGCTGCTGCTTCTAAAATCCACTTCTGCTATATAACTACTTATAAAACTTAGAAAAATTAGAAAAATCATCTTTATAAAAGCATCTTTATAAATATGAAATTTCCGATATTATTCATTAAATAACTCTGGAGTAAATTCTGGTGGGTGTGAGGGTGTTGTTTGTTTTCTTTTAATGTCAAATACATTATTTTTTACATCATAAACTACGAGGGCTGTTGAGAAATTCAATATCAATACACCACATAAGAAATGCTAAAATATGGATCAAATTAATTAGACAGTTAACTTGTACTTAAACTTCAGATTAAGTTTTAAATGGATTTTTTGCATTTAGTTGTGTTGGGTTTTTTTTAACTGAGTGCTATTTTCTTTATACAAAAATGAATTAATGGGGTTGTCTTCAAGTCCTCCAGAGACACAAGTCTCTCTGTGAAACTAAGTTTAAGTACTTAAGTTAGACAGACTGGCTCTGTTCCATCCTTTCTGGGAAGCAGTGACAGACTATTCTTGTGATTTATATTCTAGTCATATAAGTAATGTACTTTTATTATGCAGAAATATTATTTATTTTTTTAGCCATTCAGAATTTTAGTTTCCTTTCATTTAGAATTTGAAACAATTGGGACTTAAACTAAGTATTTGCATACTTTGGCAAATAGTTTATATCATCAGAATCAGAAAGACCATATGGGTGCAAAGAGAATTTCTTCAGAGACTTCAATCCAAGGAGATGCAAGACAGCTTGAATAGAATTGGCCCTTATTTAGTAATTCATCAGACAATGCTTTTACTCTCTTATCAAGATGTAATATAACAGTTTTACTCTGAGAAATGAGAGAAAGAATAAATCAACTAATTGAAATTCTTTGATTCATTACTAAAACCACTCCTACCAAAAACTATTAATCAAAAAAGCCTCCTGAAGCATCATCCTTAGCTCTTCCAGAGTTTACTGAGATCTTGCTCCTTTGCAGATTAGTTTGTACAGGGAACGATATTTATTGGTGCTTTTAACTTTAAATGTTTTAATTGCAATTTTTCCTTTTTTTTAATAGAACTTCCTAATTATACTTACTATAGTGTCAAGCATACTTCATATTTTCACTATGTTTCCTTTGAAACAGAACACATACATTTATTTACAACTGATTTTCAGAGTTGTATCAGTTTTAAATGCTTAATGGAGAACCTTTATCCACATTATTTAAGACCACGACTTTGCCAAACAACTTGGAATAACAGCACAAGACAGAAGTTAGATATACAGAGGATAATAGTGTATGCAAATATATGTCTATTGGGTGCATACATCACGATACACATAAACACATGCGCGCACACACACACAAATCTATTTTTATTTTCATCCTAACCTTTTCTGGAAAGACTAGGTTTAGGCTGATTTATCTTTTAAGACAAAGCTCCCATTCCTCAGTCTCACTCAACATGCAAAGGATGAATTTATAGCATTTAGGTGAGATTCGCAAAAGTAAGTTATAACTTTGAACATCCAAATGCAAAACTGCCAGATACTTATTCCAGTCCTACTGATAATATTTGAAGTCTTAAGGAGTGTCTGACTAGTTGTTAACTGGTATAAATACATTTTGCAAATTATTTCTGTGGTGAGATTCCAAATCCCATATTTTAACAGTCAAGAAGTCTTTTAATCGGGTGAATGGTCATTATAAACAAGACATTATCTTTGTGCTTCAATTCCTAAAGTCCATACAGATACATACCAAAAAAACCCCCAGAAAATAATTTTTTTCATCCCACAATGTCAAGCACATTTCCATCAGGAAATAGGAGTCAAAGTGCTGTAATGAACTGCCCAAAATCATTCTTGAAAATGTTATGTGCTTTCTGATGTATTTTTATTACGTTGATTTCTGAGAAAATGCAATAATGTCTAAAAAAAAAAAGATATAATGCAAAATGTATGAAAAATTATGAAGTTATTTTTTAAAACAAAAAATTTAAAATGCTTCCAGATTTTTAAAGTATTTTAGAACAGCAGTAGGATTTTATAGAACAAAAGACTCTCTACTCTTATGTCTCTAGAGGGATCATCATCACAGTATGAATTTATTATATATTTGCATACATCAGTATCTTCGAGATCTTACCACATGTCAGCTTGGTATAAAAACAGACCTAATTTGATAAACTGAAGTATTTGATACAGAAACCTAGCTGTAGACAACTATATTAAATCATGTTCAACTAACACAAGTTACTTCTCTGAGACCCTCAAAGAGTTACGAGATCACACAAGACCTACAGAAGGCTTTCACTGGCTGAGGGTGTGAAGAATATTATGCAGCATCTCAAATAGTATTAGATTCCAATGTGTGGGCAACAGAATCAAACCCTTGATATATAACCTGGGATGAGCTGAATTGCTCTCTAGGCATCACTGACTATCCTGATTGGATTTCCTCTGACTATAGTCTGCACTCAGACACCTGGCTGACATAAAGACACTTAGGTATAGATATATAAAGACACTTGAGTGTAGACAGATAAATACAGTTACTGCTGAGCTGAATCCTACCCCTGAAGCTCATTAGAATTCAAGTCAAAACGTTGAAAAACACTTTCTTTTCTTTTACTTTTTTCCTTTACTATTTTTACTGCTAAATAAATGCTTTAATTTTAATTCATATTTTTAAATTCACCTTGTATGCATGTTTTATTTTTATACTCTCTTGTTTAAAGATAGAAATTTACAAAGTATGACCAGTATCATATATTTTAATACAAAGAACTATTTTTGCTGTTTATCCAGTCTGAACTTGTATCACTTCATGGTCTATTTCTCATTAACATTGAATCCCATCCTATTTCCTGGAAGGATGGCATTCAGCTGCCATTACTGCCTTTGAAAAAATCACTTCTCAGCCCTTTTCTGCAGGAAGAGAACTCGCAATTAGCTTGGTTTCTAATAAAATCTGACAATTAAAGCTGTTTTTTTTCCTTTTTCATGAAAGCTAAGTTTATAAGCATCATGCAGCCCATATTCAGGATATATAATAATTTCAATTGTGTACAGTCTCATTCTAGTTATCTATTATGGTTTTAAGGATAAAGTAGTTGTGGATTTTAGCAGAAGTGGTGATAATACTGTTATAAACATTTCAGAAGATTGCACCTCCTGTCTGTGTGATCTGACAACTAAAAGCAATCAGTTCAAATCAAGACAAGCTATATGTTTTACATGATAAGAAAAGCCTATAAGCATCAAATCCCTAGAGGTTTCTGAGATGTAAATGGTTAAGGTGTACTAATTTTAATAGTGGAGCTCAATAGGGGTATGTTTTTCAAAGCATATGTGGTAAAAAATATACCTTCATTTTTCAGTGACTTGTCATACAACTCAGAATCAGAATCTCTGACCTGACAATAACAAAACAAAACAAAGCAAAACATCATCAGCAACAACAAAAAATCAAAACAAACAAAAAAGCAATAAACATTAAAATGGACCACAATTAGGACTCAGCTGTAAGTTTCGAAAATGTATAATAGAGCAAGATCTAGCACCAGAACTATTCAGGGAACGTTTGGATAACTTTAGGTCATCTTTATCATAAGGGGATGTTACAGGTATACAAATAGTTCACAGAATCACAGAATTGTGTGTTAAGAAGTGACCTTCAGAGGTCATCTAGTTCCATCTCCTGTGCAGAGCAGCTAAAGCAGATTGCTCAGAGCTGTATGCAGTCAGGTTATGAGTATTTCCACAGGAAAACATCCCACAATTTCTCCGGGGAGCCTGTTCCAGCATTTGACCACTGTCACATTATGTAGTGTTCACTTTATCTTGAATATCTCCACATCCTGTTCCCTTTTCAGGCACAGGAGATGATGGTTTTTTTTTCCCTCAGCTGAGATGTACACAAGCATTGAAAAGCAAGATCACTGAAAGTTACCGATTTAGTAACTAACTGAATAACTATTCAGTGTCTTCATTCTATGCTATTAAAATTAGAATTACCTCAGGTGTATGGGGTATAATGCCTTAATGGAAAAAAAAGGGACTATTAGCATTACAAACTCCAACAAATTAAGTTGACTACCTAGAACCTGAATTCTTAAATTTTTACATGTGACTGTCATTTTCTCCTGTCTTCTGGTGAAATGTTTTGGGTTCAACTCTGGATGAATGCAAGATTGGGAGACATGTGCCAGAGAAATGGAAGAACCAAATGTGTGAAAATGGTCAGGAGATGTGTTTATACGCCTGATACCGTCTAATGGTTCACCACTTTGTTATACAAAAGAAAGCAAAAGGGAACAAGGGATTAAACTTGTAGCCTACTTTTTTTTCCTTATTTTTACCTTCAACTATTTTTTTCTTTCTTTTCTTTTAATTTTTCTTTCTCTTCTGATTTAAATATATAAATACTTATTTTGTATTTTTGTATATTTGTTTATACATACTAAACCAAAATAAAACCAAACTAACCTTCTATTATTAATCTTCAATGTTCTATTTTAATGTTTTAATCAAGCTCAAGAGTAGATGTGGGAAATGTAAGGCAAAGGTTAACATCTCTATTCTATTTTAGTTGCACTCACTTGAGACAAAGAAGCCTATCTTTTAACACTTTTCATTTTTCTTTTTTTTTTTTCAACTCACTGTGGTCCTTTTACTTGGCTTTCAATAATAAACTTGTTCAAACTCAGTAGATTCTCTGAAGATTTCTAAATGTAATATATACTTAAAACACTGATATCCACAGCTTAAACTGTGTCAGCTATAGCTGTAAGGTAAACCTTTGGTTCTAGTCTTGCAAATAATGTTTGAGTTACCAAATCTTAATTCTATTCCTAATATTTTTCACACTCTGAAGGTACTTATATTGCATTATCTAAGTATTATCTCAGAACAGTCAGATACCTGCAGCTTCCACAGTAAGACAGCACTGGTCCTGGTGACTGTGGTGCCAAAGAAATTTATTTGTCCAGAGAAGGGCAATGAGGCTCGTAAAGGGTCTAGAGGGTAAGTCCTATGAGGAGTAGGTGAGGGAGCTGGGGTTGTTTAGCCTGGAGAAAAGAAGGCTCAGGGTTGAGCTTCTCTCTCTCTACAACCACCTGAAAGGAGGTTGTAGCCAAGTGGGGGTCTGTCTCTTCTCCTAGGCAACTAGTAACAGGATGAGAGAACACAGTACCAAGATGTGCCAGAGGAGATTCAGGTCGGACATCAGGACGAATTTCTTCATGGAAGGGATTGCTAAACATGGGAATGGACTGCCCAGGGTGGTGGTGGAGTCACCATCCCTGGAGGTGTTCAAAAATTAACAGGATGTGTCACTTAGTGCAATGGTATAGCTGATAACGTGGTGTCCAGTCAAGGGTTGGACTTGATCTCAGAGGTCTTTTCCTACCTCAACTATTCTGTGGTTCTGTGATTCTCACTTTCTCAAGGTGTGAAGGTACTCCTTGAAGTATTAGATAAATACATACCTGATCTACACACTGAAAATAATACCATATTAATAGTTCTGAGGACAAGGGAAAGAAAATCTGACTGAAAAATAACACTATAAATACATATATAATATATAAAATAATTACTATAAAAATAAATATATCCTTTAAAGAAGGCAAAATGGGTTCAAAACACAGTTTATCAGGGAGTTTGAATAGAAAAATAATTGACATGTGTCTTACCTACTTTTTTTTTCTTTTAACACACAAGTTCCATTTATAGCTGCTCTTCCTCTATCTTTTATTACTTTTCTAATGCCACTCATTTCTTAAAATCTTATTCCAAGGAGTAAGAAGTTATTATTTTTTTTTTTCTTTTCAGGAATCCTGGACCGTGGAGACCAGAGGAAAAAGTCTGGAGCAAGGAAGACTTGTCCTTGGTAGCAAAGGATCCGATCAGGGAACAACTTAGAATTCTAGAATTACAGCATGGTCTGAATTGGAATGGATCTTTAAGGATTGTCTGGTCCAAATGTCATTCCATAACCAGGGACACTTTCCACTAGATTAGGGTGCTCAAAACCCTGCTCAACCAGGCCTTGAAGACTTGCAAGGATTGAGTATCCACAGCTTCTCTGGGCAACCTGTTCTAATGTCTCACCAAACTCATAATAAAAAATTTCTTCTTTATATCCAATCTAAATCTACCCTCTTTCAGTCTAAACCCATTACCCTTTGTCCTGTCACTACAGACCCTGGTTAAAAATCCCTCTCCATCTTCTTTATAAGCCCACTTTAAAACTGAAAGGTAACAATAAGGTCTACCCAGACCCTTCTGTTTTACAGGCTGAAAAACCGAATTCTCTCTCCCTGTCTTCATAGTATAGGTGTTCTACCCCTCTGATCATTTACGCTGCTCTCCTCTGGACGTGCTCTAACAGGTCCATGTCTTCCTTGTACCTGGGATTACAGAGCTGGATGCAGTACTCCAGGTGGGTTTTCATGAGAATGGAGTAGAGGGGAAGAATCACCTCCCTCAATCTGCTGGCCATGCTTCTTTTGATGAACCTCCAGCTATGATTGACTTTCTGGGCTGTGAACATGCATTACTGGCTCATATCTATTTTTTCAACCATCGGTATTTTCAAGTCCATGTCCACTGGACTGCTCTCAATCCATTCATCCTCATGATACTGGGAGCTGCCCTGACCCAGATGCAGGACTTTGCACTTGGCCTTGTTGAACTTCTTGAAGTTCATCTGGACCCACTCCTCAAACCTATCTAGGTCCCTCTGGAAGGCATCTCTTCCACCTAGCAAATCAACTGCACCACTCAGCTTGGTGTTCTTTTGATCATATAAATAGTTCAAAATTCTCACAACAGGGCTATTTTATATTCATGCATAAAGTAGTTTTTCATTCAAGGAAAGCAAGTTCTTCCCAGTGTGGAAAAGAGTTACATGACTATTTTTCTACATTTAACCTCACTTTTTTATCTTATCCCCTGCATTGATTTAATTGTAGAATTTACATGCTGAAGCAGCTAACACTGTGAAGGAAAAGCAAATTCTTTTATCTCATCCTTCTACCAAGCTCCTGGTTAGAGTCACAGTGCAAAACCTTGGCTCAGTAGGAAAACACCATTCCTGCCCTTTGATGTATTTAGATTATGAGTCACATAGAGCTACCAAGTATCTGACTGTATTATGAAAAGAGATAATTATTACAAATACGTTTTCAGTGATGCTCTCATCTAGGGACTAAAACCGTCACTGAGATTAAGATACATTTCTTTTTGTGTGTGTCTTGTTACTTCTTTAACACCTGAAGTCTGTCCTGCCCCCTGCATCATATCCCTTCACAATAACAGCAAGACTGGTAAAGGCACAAGTAGATGTTGTTGGATAACTAAAACCTTCTTTACGATAGTACTCCATAAAAACTGAGTTGTTTTGTTTCGCTACTTGTAGAATTTATCCAAGAAAAAAAACACAGGATCCATCTTTCTTTAGGCATCAAAGACAGACATTTAAATCTGAACAAGTAATAAAACTTTTTCTGTCAGAGCAAAGAGATGGGTACTTCCATTGTAGAGTCTTTGATGGCATTCTAAGATTGACAGGTAAGAAAGTTCAGATATGCAATCATTCATATGTGCTTATTTCTCAATTCCCAACCAGAGGATGGAAGTCATATAGTGCAGACCTCCAGAGCACATGCAGAATAAATGAAGAATGCCTCCTTGAAGGCAGCAAGATGTGTCGTCTTGCTCTTCAAGTAACCTATTACATCGCCAGAAATGACCCAGTCTATCTTTCGATAAATTAGGAATGTTTGGGCCACATGCACGTGCACATATGTGTGTTCTTTGTGAAACTCGGTGAAAATTATTTTTCTGGTATCAGAATGATAATGGCATTTTGAATTTCTGTAAAGAAATCCGAAAGAAGAACATAGGTGGTCCTTAGTCAGGCATTCAGGTGGGTTCTCCTCACACTGCTTTGTCACTATATTTGGTGTACATGACAAAGTTGTGCTGCAGGGGTGGTCTATGTAAAAAGAGGTCAGAGTTACCCTGTACCAGGGACAGACAGTTCCTGATGTCTCTACAAAGGACTGCAGTCTATGGAGGAACCCATTCTGTAGCAGGAGAAAATTGTAAGGAAGGAGAGGTAAAGGAGCTGGTCTGGACTCAGAACACTCAATCTCCCATCTCACTCTGGACCACTCTGGGGAACTGTGTAGAAAAGTCAGGAGAGAAGTAGTGGAGTCTGCAGAAGGAGATTTGGAGAAGTGTTGTTTTAATAATTTGTCTTTTTTTCTCATTACCTGAATCTATTTCACTTGGCAATAAAGTAAATAAATTTTCCTCAAGTTGAGTTTGTTTTGTTCATGATGGTAAATAATATCTTGACCCATGACTTTTTTCTTCCTATTTTCTCATCCTATGCATTTGAAGAGGGCAAGTAAGTGAAAGTCTGGGTGGACATCCAAGTAAGTGTGGTGGAGAGAGTGTTGGGGTAATGCCAGTTCTGAGCCAGAGGGATTGGATGTTGGGGTTGGTTGGGGTAGCATGCTTTGATTGGGTTAGGCTCACAGTGAGAATTTTACATGTGAATCACTCTCTCTCTTTTGTACTCTTCTGTTTTTAATATTGTTGCTGTTACTGTTAATTTTCTTATTGATGTTTCCAGTAAATTGTTCCTAACTTTTGTGCCTTCAATTCTCCTCTCCGTCCTGCTGAGGGGGTGGGAGGGGGGGAGCATGGTTTGAAGAGTCTCAATGGGGGAACTAAATAGTGGAGTACCATTTAGAAACCACAACACTCAGTTTCCTTCATAACAAGTATTTGAATCTGATTGATATTGCAAGTCTGAAATTTCTATATTGAAATTCTCTTCAGATACACATTACTGAGATTTGAAATACTTTTTTTTTTCCAAAACCAGGATAATTAATTTAACTATCAGATCTTAAAATCATGTTAAAATGTTATGGCCTCTTATAATGATTTTTTAGTAACCGCTGACAGAGCTAACTTCCCAATTAAATGCAGCATATCTATAGGAATGTAACATTGTGTCTGAACTTGTTAGGGAGAAGTGCAATGAGTCTTAATCCGGGGCTACATTCAGGACTACCCATGCTTTGAATCCTAGACAACAACATGCATTGTGCTTCATTGACATGACCATTATCTCTCTTAATGAGTCTGGGCCAAGTTGCTTTTGTCTATCCCTTGTGCCAGAGAGAAAGCAGGCTTTGAACACACAAAGATGAGACATATCTCCCAAATCATCATAATATACAAGGTTATGCTCAACTCAGTAACGTTTAGTAGCAACTCAAGTTTGCTCAACTCAGTAGTGTTTAGTGAAAGACAAAAGAGAGGAGTACCTACTTTAAAAAAAAAAATCAACAATCTCTACACTACAAATTCAAGTTCTCAAGAAGAACTGCTTTATATGGTAATTTTTGAAAGTGTCTTTTTACTTTCATTATCTGCGTGGAAGCTTCTGGTTGATGAACAGTATAAAGTTGTGGTTCTTCATATCTGATGTCTAAATATGAATTTATAAGCACTTAGACTTGATAGTTTTAGCTTCAAATACAATTCTTCATTATCCTCAGATGCCTTTTTCTCATTACTCCTCTCACAGAGTTGTTCCTGAATACAGCTAACACTATTTAAGCTTCAAACCAGATTATTTTATCACTTTTAAAACACCGTAATAGATGTGTAAATGCTTTAGCATTTTCAGGTAAATATTTATTTCTAAGATATTTTTTATCAGTTTTCCGTTATTTAACTATCTGTGTGTGTTTTGTCTACTAAGAAAAGCTAGTGTGAGTTATCAGCACTGAAAATAGTACACCTGGATATGTAAATGACCCATCAGTAGGACTTAATGAATAACAATGTTTGTCACCTCTGTAGCTTGTTCAAATTCTACAGGCTAATATGTCAGAAACTTTCTAATTTAATCACAAATTGTGCTTTATTCATAAGCAGTTCAGTGTATGATTTGCCGTTTGGCCCAGTCTTGCAGTCTTTTTATTCAAGAAAGAGGTAACATAGAATTCAATTAATTTAATCCATTTTGATGTTATGGAAATGGAGAATTGGTATATCTAAAATGTTTCTGAATTATGACTTCTTTCATATTTATTGATGTCATTAATATAATGGCAGTAAAAGTCAATATTTACCCACCGAAAATTCAAATTATTCCTTTTTGTGTGATATAGTGTGAACTAAAGTAATTCTCACACTCCCAAAATTTTAAATACTGCAGATTTCCTCTTTATTTTGTGAAATATTTTGAAGACTGAATTCATAGCAAATCATCACTCCCATTCCTCCCTTTAGCAGAGTGAAACCTAAGGATTTAGCTAAGTATTGGAATAACAAATCTTGAACAGCAAACTTGGAGTGGGAGTTGGTTTACTACCGTACTCCTCACCTCCAGATACAAAGATTTAAAATATTAAACATCCTGAAAACTCCTCAGTCTCCCCTGGCTTCTCGTGCATGTGTTGCTTTTTGGAGTTCTATTGGAAATACAAGGACAGCTTTATGTGAGGTGGAGATCCAGATCTTCAGTACAGTTTTTTGTGACTTCACCAAAAAGAAAACACTTTCCAAGAACTAACTCTCCTTTCTTCCATTTAGAGAGTGTAGAGGGGAGTGGAGGTTGTGGTGCTGGTGTGGAATTCAAAACGTCTCTAACTGCTGAAGTTTAATCTTCATAAAAAACAGTAATATAAAAGATGGGAAATTACACTTACTTTCTCTAAACTAGAAGAAATACCAGTGATAAATTCAACTGCCTATGCAAAGACTATGATTATCATTCTAGACTCTTTGAGGTACGCAAAACTGCGTGACAGAGTTCATAATTCTTTATTACTTTTTAGATCTCCATGCAGATATCTTGGATGCCACTGAACAAAAATAAACAATGTAGTCAAGCAACAAGAGGCTACAATAACGTGTTTGTGAATGTGTTTGCACCTATATGAAGGAGACAGTGACAAGTATCTTCACCTGCAAATGCAAAAACGAATGATAGGTAGTTGTAATGTGATAGGTAGTTGTAATGTGTAGTAGTATTGGGTTTCTGTGGCCAGGTTTTAGTAGAAGGAGGGGCTACAAGGTTGGCTTCTGTGAGAAGCTGTCAGAAGCTTCCCCCATGTCCAGTAGAGCCAATGCCAGTGGGCTCCAGGACAGACCTGCTGCTCACCAAGGCCAAGCCAATCAGGAATGATAGTAACACCGACGTGACAATATATTTAAGAAGAGAATAAAAAATTATTTGGCAGATGAAATTGCAGCCACAGAAGAGTGGAGTGAGAACATGTGAACAACTCTACATGCACCAAGATCAGCGGAGAAGGAGGGGGAGGAAGTGTTTCAGGCACTTCATTTGGAGCTGAGATTCCCTTGCAGCCCGTGGGGCTTCTCTGTCCAGTTGCAGCTTTGGTGGGTACCTGGCGTCCAGCCAAGGTCAACCCACTACAGTAGTGAAAGACATTGGTAAATCTCTTCAGTGGTAATGCATTCTTTGGAAAAAAGCCAGTCATTGATGATAATTCATTGCAAGTATTTTCGATTCAGCTGTTTCCAGAACTTGGATTATATATCAAAGTCAGCATCAATACAAGGGAAAATGTAAACCATTGCATTATTCTTAGGAATTCTGAGACAAATACTTGCACCTTTTGGTTAAACAGTGCTTATTTCAGTGCTGACTAATTCTGTCGAAGTTTAAGCCTGCCTTGTAAGATTATTTCAGTACAAGATTTTTATTGCCTTGGTAGTTAGCCTTGGCTAACAGCCGAACACCAACCCAGCCACTCGTTCACTCCCCTCCCTTAGTGAGACTGGGGGAGAAAATAGGATGAAAAAGCTTGTGGACTGAGATAAAGGCTGGGAGACTGTTTACCAAATACTACGGGAAATTAATTTAATTTATTGCCATTTAAAATAGATTTGGGTAGGGACAAAGCTAGACAAACATTAAAACCACACATTTCTTCCCTACTCTCCCAAACTTAATTTCACACCTTCACTCCAGACTTTCTTACTCCCTCCCTGAGCAGCAGGATAAGATATAGGGGGAAATAGGTGTTGGTGGCTCCTCATTGCCACTCCTTCCTTCTTACAGATATCCCTTGCCCTGGTGTGTGCTTTCCCATGGGTTTTATTCAGTCCTTTTGGGGAAAAAAAAAAAAAAAAAAAGCTGTGTTCTCCAGCAGACTATAGTTCCTTTAGGAAATATCCCTCTGCTCCAGGTTGGGTCCTCTCTTCCTCCTCCTCCTCTCCCCTTTTCTCCTCCTCCTCTGCCTTACCCTCTGACCTTGGTGTTTCCTCTTCCTTTCTCTTCTGCCTGTCCAGCATTTCCTGTCCTTTCTTAAACATGTGTTCACAGAGATACCACCAGCATCCAGCAGTAGGTCCATTGTGCAGCCAACTGGAACTAGCTCTCCCTGACACAGGGAAGCCCACCACATTTTCGCACATAAACCACCTTTGCATCACCTGCTACTAAAAATTTACCACACATACCTAATGATTTTGAACAGCAGAAAAAAAATCACTTTAGAATAAATTTTCATGTTTCCAACTTAAGATCCTACTTCAACAGCCTCTAACACTTCTCCCATACTTGGCAAACCTTTTGACAAAAGTAATGGTTGAAGAGCAGTGATTTTTCTAGGGACCCTCCTACTCCAAATAGGAGCCAAACTGTTAATTCAAATGGTGCTTATTGGTCGTCTATTAGATTTCTCCATGAAAATCTTAGGGTCTTATTTTCTTTCTTTCTTTTTTTTCCCTCTTTTGAAACCCTGATCTTTTTTGAAAATATTATGAAGAAGAAATGTTGATTTCTGGCTATGTTGGAGTGTTTTTTTTTAGTCTGATTGTTTATTTGTTTGTTTTGTGGGTTTGTTGGTTTAGTTTGGTTTTTATTCTTTTTTAGAATAAAAAAGAGGTCTTTTATTTGAGGTCTTTTTACATGCATGGATGTTCAATAATAATTACTGTCTTTAGTTTCATACAATATGGTGCACACTGGATCAGATTTCAGTGACTTTTTATTAGTTAATTAGTGCCGAATTTCTAGACCAATTATGGAATATTTAGGTAACATTTTATTTCATTTTTCATAACTATAATATTTCTCTGAATAGAAAATTAATACTAATAAAATTCTGGTAAATTATTACTGTACACACATAATTTCCTACATGAAATTTAATCTTTTAAAGTCATTTACTTGTCAGCAGATTTCACTTTTGAAGTACTTGGCAGCAAAGAAAGAGGAAAGATACCCTGTTCTGTTTTTTTGTTTGTTTCATTTTTGTCTTTCTATTTTAAAACTAAAAGACAATTTGATTGCTAAAATTCCTTGAAGCATCAATATTAGTTCCTCTCTGTCACCAACTGGTGGGAGCTTTCTGAATTTTAAGTTGGTCAGTAATTGCATAGTTGTTCTAGTGGTAGGTGAGGTGAACTATCAATCCATTAATTAAAAAAAAATATTTATGTGAAAATTCTGTTCTCTATTTAACTGAGATATTTGCTGTCGGTATGGAAACAGCAGGATATTAAACTTCACAGCTTTTAAGTATTGGGAGAATTCTTGAGCGTACAGGCACTAGATTCATTATGCGGTAACAAGCAACTAAAACTGGTTTTGGACTTTAATATTGCATTGTTCAGTCTATTCATGAGTTTTACATGAAGCAATAGCCAGATTAAAATAAAAATTAAAGAGGAAAAAACCCCAACAAAATAACGCTGGGAAATCTGGTGAAGAAGTCAGTCTTCCCTCTCCTACTGCAGCGGAATAACATAATCACCATGTCATTCCTTTTATCTATTCCTTATAGATCTCTGGATTTTGTTGTATAGCAATTTAGTTTCAGTAGATAGCATGAAGGACTTCCAGAGAGGTCCCCTTTCCCCCCAAACTAACTATAGCGTGGTTATTTTTTTTTTGTTAGATTTTTTTTTTTCAAGATGAGGAGCAAACTGAACCATAGTATTCTACTTTTCAGTCAACATATTTCTTTAGCAGAATCTTAGCAATACAATATCAGTAAAATTCTCCCCTCATTACCTTTTTCTGATGTTGTATTTTAAGGGTGTATTCCATATATCACTGCAAGCACCTACAAAGATCTTGCAAAGAGAAAGTTTTCAGGTTCTGGATATCAACTATGGGGGGTTGCCACTTAATCTACTATCTTCCTTGAGTAAAAGTGTCCAAAAAGATCCTTAGAAATAAAAAATAACCAAATACTAAAAAATGTTTTGGTTACCTTTTATTTATCTTAAATGAAAACATTTTCACCTTTATCTTTAGTAGAGCACTAGCACTTTAGAGGGATACAAGATTGTATGCTAACATAACTGCTAAGAATTCAGCCACAGCATGTTCATTTTGAAATATTTCTTTTTGCATACAAAAAAATACAATGAAACAAAAATAAAAGGCAGATAAGCAAGTACACTGAATAGTTTAAGATCCAGATACAAAGTAAATAATAAACATTAGAGCAAAGTCTTCTTTTCTCTCAAAAATATAACAACACTTTTGAATATTTAACGTTCTGTTGGTGCTTTTTTACCTGTGCTAGAGCTATTAGTATTATTACAAATTGCAGCTATTAAGCCACAGATGTTACATTCAGAGCTCATTTTCTGATGTGACTAAAACATGGTTTTTTGGAAAAGGGATTTACTTTATTTTCTAAAATACTACTCACAAGGATGCTTTGACATAATTAAGTCAATAACGTTACCTAGAACCTCCATGTAAAACCAATTATTTCTTTGTCAAATATGCTGATGAATGTAGATTAACAATGTCATTTGCTGTAACTACAGTTGTTTTCTGAATATTGTGTTTCAGCATATAACCCTGTAGCTCCATGGTTTGCTAAGGAACTGACTAACTATGCATCCCCAATTTTGGGAAACACACCTCTTTGTGGTTCCGAATGCTTTCCCTCCCTTTACTCCACAAAATTAAGCAGAAAGCAAACCACAAGCTCTTGTACTGTTTCACATGCTGAAATAAGTATTGTACTTTAATTAAAGGGCTATAACTCACTCTTCTGGCCTCAACACTGTGCCTGGGCACTTTACACAAGGAAGATGTTATACCTGAAATTTATTAATAGAAAAAGTGACAAGCTTTTGGCAGGTTTCAAGTGGGATTACAACGCGCCACATGTAATGCTCTCCAAAATAACAGTATTACTGTCGTTCTGCTAGAGGGGCTTAAAAATCTTAAACTGACAAGTCCCAGAGCTGATCCCAACTTCAGCTGTTCACTCTTTATGTACCTTCTAATTAAGACACTGTGGCATTAAACTTGCCTATATTTTTTTTCTTCTTCTACCTTGAAGTGTATTGCATGAATATGGATATGTGTAGACTTATTTTATACTGTTTCCTGTCCCTGGTGGTCCTTAGCACCGTCAGAATAAGCCTCTCTTGGGATTCTGGCCAGTTGGAGCTGGTTGGAGATGGCTGGAGCTGGTTCCCCCAACCCTCATATGACTGTTGCCCACCCAGAGGGAGTTGCTGCTTACTCAGGCACAATAGCCTGAGAGACATCTGGAGCGGGGGGAACAACAACTCCGTGTCATGGGGCTGGTGGGGAAATTTCCACCTCTCCTACAGGGCCCCCGGGGGCTGCCAGCAGGTGGTGGGGTGAGTGAGAAATGCACCCTTGAAGGAGGTTAGTCAGAGACCTGTGACACCCAAAAAGAATGACATATGCTAATAATGGCTTCTGTCTGGAAGCAGGAGGGGTAGAAGCATCAGTGAGGATGAAGGAGCAATAAAAGCCTTTCATGAGGACTCACACAATGATGTTAAAAACCACCATTTTCTTTATACCTCTTAGAATATGATTTTATAGTTTATTTGATTTTCTGAGGTCAGTGGCTAAAGCTGAGGTAAAAATACTACCGAACTGTTCTGAGGTAACTGCAGAGCCAGAAACCAGGAGACAGCAGTCAGACACTTTCCCAGATACTGCTCACAGACTATTTCAGGTAAGGCAGCAGTACAACTACGTCCAGACCCTCATTACAAAAATAAGTGGATAGAAGAGTTCTTTCAAGAACTACATGGGCTTGCTATTTGCCTTCTGAAATGCAGTTGTCAGAGAACAAATTGGAAAGACTCTGATGGTTCTGTTGCTTATCTGCTACCTGATATCTCCTGCTGAGAGATTAGACCACGTTCTAGTTAAGTGAAAGGAAACTAAAATGCCAGACACTTTCCAACAAAAGAATTGTAAAACCTCAAATTTTTATTTCACGTATTGCCATAATTCCTAGTTGGGAAGACCTTACTGTTAAGGGTTAGGATTCTAAGAAAGTAGAATTTGAAGAATCAGAAAACAGCTTTCAGATTTGAGTCCACATGGCTGAACAGTTAGAGGAACAGATAGTTAAATGGCAACTAAATAACAATCTTGTACCCCCTAAAGGGTACAGAAAGGTGTTGGATTCTTTTTGTGAGTTCGCAGTGAAAGAACAAGGGACAGTGACCACAAGGTGTTCAAAGGGAAATTCTGATACAATATAAGGGTGAGGGTAAGAAAGCAAAAAAACACGATGAGAAAGGTTAAGCACTAGAACGGGTTGTCTAGAGATACTGTGAAATCTCCATCTTCAGAGGTGTTCAGCATACAATGAGATAAGACTAGGTAATCTGATCTAACCTTAAAGTTAGCTGGGTTTTGAGCAGGAGATTCAAGCAGATAGCTACTTTCAGTAGACCCTTTCAGACAGTTTTTTTTCCTGTGATTTCATAATTCAGTATTTTTCAGTAGGTTTAACTTAAATTATAGATAAGGGCAGCAAAAAAATTGCAATGGGGGAAAAAATCTGTGGGCTGCAGAAGTAAGGTCAATAATCATAAATTTCTTAATACATGTTCAGAGGAAGTGAGGTAGTAATGTTGGTACAGATACTAGATAAAAAGGCATAAGAAATTCATTAATAATTCACAAGACATATGCAAATAGTATATTTATTCTGTGGTAAAAAAATTGTAAGCTTGGGAAAAATTATATTTATATTTAACTAGATAAATGTAAACATTCTGAAAGTAAAAAAAACCCAAAACACCCAGATCACTAACTACAAAGATTATTAAAAGAATATATATATATACATCAATGGAAAATATTTATGACTGATACAAGCTTTAGAAAACAGTCTATTGAAAAGCAGATGTAATTCAGAATATGTAATTTACCAGAGTAAAAAGTGACTTTTTTCATAATTCAACTGTGTTCATAAAGAATAGATTCCTTACTCTTTCTATAATAGCAGAATAAAAGTTTTCATGAAGAAGGGATATACTATTTCCTAATCACAATTCACCAAAGAATCAGGAGATTGGGCTGCTACTGCCTAATTTGAAGCCAAATGTGGGACTCAAGGTATGTTTTACTTTGTCCTTATATGTGATGTAAATTTAAAGCCAGTGGTACAATGTAGTTTCTGTTTTGTGATAGTGGTGCATATCTGAGTTAAAAAAAAATACCTGACTACTGCTGTTAGAAGTGAAAGTTTGATAAAGAAATAGGTATGTGATATTCAGCCTATACAGTGGTAGTTTAAAGTAGGGGATCCTTGGAGTCCCTCTTAAAATTCCACTTTTCAATTCCATTTTCTGAAATTTGTTTTATCTCAATCTATTACTTGAACAAGGAGAAATTATTCAAAAACTACAAAAAAAAATTAATTACTATGACGCTCTGTAGCAGAGCCATAATAAACTCAAGACTGTGAACCTCATCCTAAAATATACTAAGGATATAATAAAATATAAGATTTACTATGGGAAGAGTAAGTGACTGTGTAGA
The DNA here is from genome assembly GCF_001715985.3 of Manacus vitellinus. NCBI lineage: Eukaryota > Metazoa > Chordata > Aves > Passeriformes > Pipridae > Manacus > Manacus vitellinus. The sequence goes on along the minus strand of NW_021940208.1, from coordinate 40,844,895 downwards.
ATTATGTGGGAAATGAGTACATTTTGTTATGCAACATGAAATGTGTCTGAATCAGCCCTTCATATTAAGTTATATTCTGTATGATAGAAGAAGTGCTTCAGAAATTCAGAAGGTGATTTAGTATTTGCTTCAACAGGAGAAAGTTTGTAATTTTTATGCAGAAATGAGTAAGAAAAATCCAAAGCAATTATTTTATTTTTTAGCATATTTAAATACCTGATTAAAAGGCAGTAGAAGTCTTCAATAATATTCTTAAAGATCCTTGTAGATGAGCTATAAGAAAGAGTGATTCATTGCCCAGAGGAATTAATAAAGGCTCTGTGTAAATGCGTATGCATTCTGTCACGATGCTGAAGCATTCAGCATTTTCCAAAAAATAGTTTGAATAGAAGTACAAATGTCAAAAACAACACCCTTGAGGAACCATTCTTTTACTTTTAAAAGATTGTTTCAAAATGCTTGTTAGACACCAGGTCAGTTATTATTGGGTCAGAACCAACTTGTGGGGAGAGTGAGAGAGTGTGTGTGTGTGTGGAGGGGGAAGGGATGGGTCAAACCTCATGGAGATGGGGTGGTATGGTATCCCTCATGGCAGCCCCTGGGACCCACATGGGGAAGCCCTGGAGTAGCTGTCAGTCACCAACAGCCCAGGAAAAGTATAGCACCCCACACCTCCTGCAGCCTCTCACCCAGCTCAGATTGGCAGGGACAATGAGGACACTGCCCCTCATCCCAACCTGGAATCCCCAGAGTGGCTGGTGGGTCAGAGACCCCACCTGGGGAGGTTGGCCACAGGGACCAGAGCAGATAAAACCAAAGGCATGTGTTTGCCTTGTGTCACAGCCCTGTCATTGGACTTGTGAGAGTTGGTCTTCTACAAGGCTTCAGTGGTAGCTGCATAATCTGTCTCATTCTCTTTCTGCTTCTCTCTTTTTGCTCCCTCTACTTCTTTTCTTTGCTCCTTTTTTATGCTTGGAGTGGTTTGGAGCTGAGAGATTGGATCTTGATTTAAGTGTTGTGAAATTGGTTGGATTTTGCCTTAAGTGTTGATAGCTTACTGAATTTTGCCTTGAGTGTTGTGGATTAATAGTGTATGTTGAATCAGTGTTGTAGTAGAACATTTTTGTCTAGTTTGTGTGATGTCCTTTTGAACGTTGGCCAAGTCTCCTTATTTACTCCCCTAAAACCAATAAAGAAATTCCTTGGGAACAAGTATGTGGCTTATTCTCTTGACATTATCTCGAGGTATTAAAGAACCCTATATCTATGTAGTAGATAAAAACTCATAGCCAGTCCCGTGAACCGGTAGCTTTTGGGGCTGGAGTCTTACACTGTTAGGGAGTAGAAAGCAAAAAAACATTCACATGGAAGTTACTGTTGTTGCCAATTTATACTGTTACTGAAATCAACAAAAAGTTAAGACATCTCAATGTTTTGCGTTTTGTTTCTAGGGGACAATGTAGTAGTTTCACTAAAATGGCATAAACTCAAAATAATGCTATTTTAAACATAATAACTCTTCACTGTCTGTTTAACTGTAAACTTGGTTTTATAATTGATGTTCATTGAACTACAAATTGATAATTCAACCTGCCTTAGTTACACTAATGATTTCATAACAATGACAGAGGTACAAAAAATCCTGCATTTGTCATGGAATAGTTAAAATACACCCATAGGCTAACATTCTAAATATTTAAAGTACTTATGTCGAAGGGAGAAATGGCAAAATTGCCTTTTCTGTCATCTGAATAATATAGTATGACTCAAGCATGCAAGAAGACTGTATAAAGATGATAGAACAGTATAAGTGGTTACCCACTTTAAGTTCTTTAGGGTAATAATTAATACATAAAAAGATGTGCTACCATTGTTATGGAATGATGAGCTGAAAGAAGTTTTGACATGTCCTTAAGTTAGAAGCAGCAGACAGCTATCTTATAAAATATCTTTAAATAAAATAAATACGTTGGTATGAACAATGAATGGAAACAAACCAAAAGTATAATTTATGAATGGAGATTTTTCTGTATATTCTACATTTTTATCTGGAAAAGGTGGGAAGAATTATTGTGTTCCACCACAATCATGAGTCTTGGTTGATCAGTTTTTTTGTTTGCAGGAAAGTTACAACAAAGGTCCGAAGTAAAAAATTTTATGGAGTCACATGATGGCTATAAAACTCCTAAAATCACTACAAAAAGTCTACTAATCTAGGTAAAAAATATATGTAAAGATTTTAATTGTCATTTCATTTCAGTAGGACCATTTTTGTCAGGTACATAGGGGGATGGTTTTCCTAAAATAATTTTGAGAAGAGATGAGGCATGCAGTGCACAAACTGCATAGTGCAGTACATCCAGACCTGTAGGTAGCCAAACGGTTTAACTAAGTTAATAATTTATTAACTGTTATTAGTCTTTGCACCAAAAGGAAAATGATGAATTAATATTTCCAGGTGGTTGGATCTAGGCCTAAATCCTGAGAACTGAAAGAAGTAGACTATTGTCATATTTCCTTGACTCTTCTTGGATTTCCTTGGCTCTGATGTCTACCAAACATGAAGAAAGCATCAGATAAGAAAGAAAGAAACAACTTCATCCTGGATGAAATCTGGAAATCTGGATAAAGATTTAAAAATCAGTTCACCCCAAATTCAGAAACATTAGCAAAAAAAGAAATTCAGAAGAAACAATTCTAGTAAAATGTGATGATTTAGATATATTAGAGATTTTCAGTTAACTGAAAGCATCACTGTGATGTTTCATGAAGGTCCTGTTTAACAAGACAAAGATACTTAACATACTTGTAGTGAACCTTGAAAGAAAGAGACATTCACACACGCCTTTAATAGCGTCAGGCTTTTCAGATGATGGTTTATGGCTAATCAATTTGAAAAAGACCTGTAGATGGTTATGTACACATAGCCTGAGAGACACTTTTGTTAGTTAACCTGTGAAACATATCATTGTATTTTCTAATGGATCTATTTCTTTTTAAAATTTTGTTTTTTATTAAAAACCTATTTATTGTGTGAAAGTAGTTTGAGGGAATGTATATTTAAGATCTTCTCCAGAGTAATTTAGAAGTAGTTGTTATGTAATGTAACTGCTCACATGTGATCCCGTGCTGATCATCCAAAACAAAAACACTTAACAAATTTTACTTCCCTTGGATTCCTTGCCTTTCATCACTAAAGATCATGGTGATCAACCCTTAGAAAAAGAAAAATCATGTCCTACTATGGTTGGACCATAATCCTATCTTGTGCGTCAAAGGCACACACATGCGGAAGGCAGTTGTAGTCTATTCCACCTATGTGATTACTCTTTATAAAGATTTATATTCATCTAGAAAGCACCCAGTAAGTGTTAGACACCTAAAAAATATACCTACATGTAAAAACACTTTACAGTATGTGGGCATTGCATTAGGAAGAGGTTTCTGTACTCTCAAATGGAAAGAGAAAAAGGAAAAGAGATGGGAAGGTGCTGACTGTGATTACACTATTCTGCAATGGGTCTCCTCATCTGTATTTAGAATCATAGAATCATGGAATCGGCTGGGTTGGAAGGGACCTTCGAGATCATCAGGTCCAACCCTTGATCCCCTACTGCTGTGGTTACTAGACCATGGTACTAAGTGCCACATCCAGTCTCATCTTAAAAATCTCCAGGGATGGACAATCCACTACTTCCCTGGGCAGCCCATTCCAATGTCTGACCACCCTCTCTGTAAAGAAATTCTTTCTAATATCTAACTTAAACCTCCCCTGGCACAACTTGAGACCATGCCCTCTTGTCTTGCTGATAGTTGCCTGGGAGAAGAGACCAATCCCCACCTGGCTGCAACCTCCTTTCAGGGAGTTGTAGAGAGCGATGAGATCTCCCCTGAGCCTCCTCTTCTCCAGGCTGAACAGTCCCAGCTCCTTCAGCCTCTCCTCACAGGACTTGTGCTTGAGTCCCTTCACCAGCCTAGTTGCCCTCCTCTGGACCTGCTCCAGAGGTATTTTTTGTGGTTTTACAGTTTTGTTAGTTTGGAATTGATTTGCAAACTAGAAAAAATAATTTTTTTCTTTTTGGTCTTCAGTGGAATAAAATACAATATGAGAAATGAGAAATGCCTTAATGTATGATGAAATTATTATTTAATTTTTTGTGACCAGGAACAAACAGGTAGAAATTCTCATTGTCAATAGAATTGCTACTTCATTCAGTGGGAAATCTTGATGAAAATTCTTTTTTTTACTGTGACGTAATGCCAAGAACTGACAAATAAATAGGAGAAACTGCAAACACAATGCAACTTGGCACGTAAGGGAAAGGTTTGATGAGAAAGAACAGCATTACTACCATAGCAACAATCTGTCGTGTGCAGAGTTTCCTAAGTATAAATGCAGCTTTATCAATTTAGTTGATGACGGAGGTGCCCAGCTGTAGTATTTTTATGTCTAGATCTTAAACTTGGGCATCCAACACTGAAGATATTTTTTTTCTGGTATTAAATCTGTTCCACTGAAAGGATGTTAAATTGGTTCACTGTACTCTAATAAAACAGGTGGATTTAGGCAGTGAAAAATTACAATGTAATTGAGACCAATTACTGATGAAAAGAAAAAGAATGGCTGTGTTGTCATAATAGTAGTTAAAAGAAGTGAACATTTAGTGTATGAAAGATTAAAATGGAATCTAATCTCATAAGAGGTTAAATGAAGGACAGAAACAATCACAAACCACAAGGTGGGAAAGGGTTATGGGTGATTTCACCTGAGTCACATGAATGCATACATGAAGCTTTGATATTTCTGTCTATAAAGCTCCATGCAAAATGTGTGTCCATGTCATTAATGCATATGCTGTACAACTTCCTCAACAGTGAACTTGAAATAGAGAATATGCTATAACTGTAAAACATTCTGGAGAACTGCAAGTCAGTTCTGATACATCAAAAGAGTGTCAGAGGTACTATGCTGAAGCAATCCATATTCACTCGAAATTTATAGTACACTAAATGCCTTCCCAATGCATCAACACATTGAATTCACTGAATTTGTGCTATGCTTTTTTTGTCATAATTAGAAGTTTCAGTAAAATTAGTTTAGCTTCAAGACACAAGATTAAATATCACCTTTTACAATATTATCTTCATTCTTCCCCTAACCTGTTGATTGCTGAGTGTTGAATAGAAAATTAATGCTTTGGTCATGACACTGGTCAAGAAGGCATGCAAAATCCCATATGTGACAAGCCTGAGTCTACACTTCAGGATAAAAAATTGCCAGAATTAAGTCTTACTCTCATCTTGTAGATGTGATGAAGTGTATAAAATGTGTACCTCAGTGTGTGCCTACCTGCGTGTACGTGTATATGCCTAGCATCTATATGCATAAATCAAATGGCATAGAGGACTGCTTTGTGTGAATATTTTGTAATAAAATTGCAAGGCAACATTCTAAATTGAAGCGACAACAGATTTTTTTAGAAGACAGCAAATCAAAACCACAGATGGAATCTGTACCATTTTTTAAAGAATTACATTTGAGCTAAAAGACAGCTTTGACTTGTTGTAAGATACCAGCCAATTTGCCTTGCAAGGCCAAGTAAGTATTTTTAATCATGAAATCTGCTACGAGAAAGAAATAGTTTCCTCTAGTTCTTCTCTGCCTCTGTATTATAAATAAAAGTGAAGGAAATAGACCTTGATTTTGATCCTCTTTCTGCTATTGAAATAATTTTTATAAAGATTAAATATTTCAGTGGCAAAAATATTCCCCATACTTTTTAAAAAAGTTCATTCTTTCAGAACAAAATATTCATCCATAATGCACATTGACCTTTGGTCTAATGAATACTCTTACAAGACCATGAAACTTGTGATGGTTCATATGCAGAAACAGGTATATATAGATTCATTAGCATACAGAGCACGTTGATGATATTGTGAAATTATCTTGGCTTGTTTTCTATAGAAAGATGTAGTAATCTTTGTACAAAGCTTATTTCTTGTACAAAATAATATGGTCCTTCTTTAAGAGCATATGTGTAGTTTTCCTGTGTGTTGTACATAAATAATTGCAATCTTATACGTTCTTAGATCGATGCCACTTTTAAGTTTACTTTATTATTATTATTATGAAATCACTACTGCTTTTTTTAATGACTGAATAGGGGTTTATTTTTTTTCAGAAGTTAACTTTTTTCATCCTGCAGAGCTGTGATATTGACTTTCTGGCAATGAATGAAAACACAGTGTACCCTTCAATACCTTTAGTAGAAAGTTTGTTTGTGTGATTGTTTTTACTATTAGCTTTATTATGTATCCTAAAAATATGATGGACAACTGTGTTTGACAATGTATGAGAGTCTCCCTATAGGCCATTGCATTGGGTTTGCATGGCCAGGTTTTAGTAGCAGGATGGGGGGAGCTACCCAGTATGGTTTCTGTGAGAAACTGCTGAAAGCTTCCCCTATGTCCAACAGAGCTCCGATGGACCTGACTGTCTCCAAAGCTGAACCAATCTGTGACAACACATTGGTTTTATGTTGAACTTGCCACTGGCTGCAGCAAGAGAGGAACCCTGAAGAGAAGATACAAGGACTCCCTGAAACAACACCTCAGCCTTGGCCATATTGATCAACATCACTGGTCTACTCTGGCTTCCAATTGGGAGATCTGGAGACACACTATCTATAAGGCTGCTGATGCTTTTGAGAAGGCACACAGGATCACTCTTGAGGAGAAAGAATCATGTCTTGCAGAATACACCACCTAAGGAGTCCTTCTGCTGTGCCTTTTGCAACTGGACTTGTCTATCTCGTATTGGCCTTTTTAGCCACCAGCACACTTGCAACAAATGTGAGTAGAGCGCTCCCCAGATCTTCATTTGTGAAGCCTGGCCATGATGATGATTTAAGTTGGTAGTAATGCCTCTGTGATAACATATTTAAGAAAGCAGGGGGAAAGTATTGCACAGAAGCAATTGCAGCCAGAAAAGAGAGGAGTGAGCTTATGTGAGGAACAGCTCTGCAGGCACCAAGGTCAGTGGAGAAGGAGGGGGAGGAGATGCTCCAGGCACCCAAGCCAGAGCTGAAATTCCCTTGCAGCCTGTGGTGAAGACCATGGTGAGGCATGGTGTATTTGTCTGTGATCTCTTTGATCAAAGAATACATCTCATTCAGGCACCATTTCCTTTCTGTGACAGGTGGAAAGAGAGAACTGCATAGGTACATTTCAATTTTCAGGTAAAATGTGAATGAAAAGAAAGAATGAGAGTAATAATGTAGATAAAGCTGTAGAATTTCAACAGATTCCAAAAATCTTAGAACATTGCTGCTGTATTTCTTATGTGGGTTTTTTTTTTTTTGCCATTTCCACTGACTGTCAATTTCCTTTTTCAGGTACTGTTCATTAGCACTTCATACAGCACTAATCATCATCCTATCCAGCTATTCCAAAATACAGATATTCTGATTCTGTTTAAAACCTATTGAAAAAATTTTGCTTCCATTAAGTGAAATTTCAATTCTCTCTAAAAAGTATAATATTAAGAAAATGTACTGATGGTTAGAATACTCGTCAGTGGAGTTTAGTTAAATAGGAAAACAATCAGGAAAGCGCATCAAGACATAAATGGAGAGTGAAGTACTTTCTAATAATTTGAACAATTTCCTTCTTTGGATTCTTGTTTAATAAAATATAAAATGGAAAAGCTAATGGAAGTCACTAGGGTTCATCCTCATGCAGCCTGTGACAGTGATGTATGTCAGAAGTACTCCTAGACAGAAAGTCAAACGAAGAAAAAAAATGAAAAAAATAGGAATCTAGAGCGAAAGTAGTGAAACACAACAAGCTGCAAAGCATCATGAATTACTTCTATGATAAAGGAGGAGGAAATGAAATATCTTTTCCTGCTTCTATTCAAACACTAGCAAGGTGAAACACAACTTCTGGAAACTCACTTGAGACTGCTAAAATATTTTTATTTTTACCAAACTTGTATTTTGTCTGCTACTGGAGTATGGACAGCTACTTACCATGTTATAACTTCTTTCACTCCCTAAAATCCATTCTAAGTAATTATATATTCTACACACATCTCTGTTGTGACACCCAGAAAGAAAAAAATGGAAACAGAAGAGGGTAGGTTATCAACATTTTTTTCCATAATCTCAAGAGATTTCCTGTTTTTGCAGAAACTTCAAAATTGCTTCAGAAAACAGAAGAAATAAAGGGGTAAGGAAAAATACATCTGCTCCATATTCTGTGTGTCCAATGCCAAGCCATTTCCCACAGTAGTGGTTCAAGGGAGCAGAATTAAAAATGAGTGATAGAAGTAAAAGTGGGCTATCTAGTATGGATTTTCAGCTGTTGAGTCCAAAGGCATCCTGATTTCCTTTTAGTGGGACACCTAAGGGTGCATAATCTTATCCCTTTCTTAGGTTCAACTAGAGGGGACAAAAAAGGACAAGTAGGTGGTAACTGTGATGTGTACTAACAGCCCTCCCCATCCAAAGGATCAGGGACCAGAACTGCAATGGAGTATGCATGACCTGCAGTTAGGATGCAACCAGAGAGTTGCAAAAACTGTTAATTTCTCTGAAGATTGAACAAAGGCTATGAATTCCTCCATCTTATGAATGACACTGGTAAGAAATTTTGCCCCAGAAGAAATAACATATCTCAGAAGGCAAATATTACTGTGAGAAAGAAAAATCTACATTTATTTTATTTGGCTTCTACAAGTTTCTATATATGTGAAAGAGAATAATTTCCTATGCTGGATAATTATCCTAATTAAAGTGTGTAGAAAAAATGAATGGAAGCAAATGCACCATAGTATCTTCTTAAGAATATAGGTATAAAAAACATCAACTTGTTCTTCATATGAACTACCCAGTGTTATGACTCACATTATGATTCATGCATTGCTTATTATGTAAGACTGTTTATATTCTCTTCCAAACTTTTGTTACTTTTTTTCATGGTCTTTTATTTGACCTAAACCCTTAAAAAAACTTCTGTATTTTTTTCTGTAAAACATTCTAGTTGGGCGAACCAATTTAAGGTAACACACTAAATCGCCCTTTGTCTGTTTTTTTGTGTGTGGATTGACTAATTCAAAATATATGGAGAAAGGTTTTGTTGACCCTATAGTTATTTTCCAGTAATGCAGTCTATTAATTCCATATGACTCCTACATTCCTGACTGTATAGTAACCAAGTCTCATACAGAGGAAATAGTAACACCTTTTCCCAGAATGCCTTATAGTCTAATGGTTAAGAACATTTCCTGGACTTGAGGGAGGTTGAATTTTCCTCACGTTTTGGAGAAAAACAGAACTGAGGTTTTGCATTTCTAAGCACAGAACCCTAGTAACTGTTATATAGCTGATGGATACCAGCACTGGTTACCTTTGATAAATGCACACATTCAGTTCAGTGCCTACTGAAGGACACTCTTCAATATCGAACATTTCTTTCAGCTAGCTCTAGGCAGTGCTTCATTGAGCACACAGGCTGTTTGGCTTATGCTTTGCATTAGTCAAACTTCAGGGACCATCAAGGGAACCCAGGTGCATTCAGTTTACAAGGTGTCACATATCTCACGTACTCAAATATGAAGTCAAGGCTAGTTATCTTTTTAAGCAAAAATAAAATCAGTGTTTCCAAAGAAAAAATAATTCCATCATAAAATCACTACCCAAATAACTCAGAGAAGTCTCTCTGTAAAAACTCTTTCTCTTTTTTAGCTATCTAAAATTAACTGATATGAATTGTTTGGTTTGGATTATCTGGTTGGGGCTTTTTTGAAGTACAATGTCTAACTTGCATGATCCAAAGTCTGAGTCAAAGTATAATATAACTAATTTCAAACTTTAAAACAAAATTTGTGAGAAACCAATATTGATAAGCAAGATCCAATAGAATTTCAATTATACAAGATACAGAATGCATTTCCAGCTTAAATAAAACGGAGTAATATGAGAGAGATTAGATTTAAGTAACTGCTTGTTCATAACCTCAGGTCTTGTGAGAGATGTAAGACACAAACCTCCGCTCTTTAAATCTCCTGTAGTTTGTAGAGTGCTCAGTATCCGTTTGCCTGGGTTCAGATTTTCCTTGTTGTTAGATTTGGCTTCTAAATTTCAATATTATTAGTGTCTTGTTGACTATATTTAAAAATCTGTCTTATAAATGAATTCAGGTTGAAGTGGCTTCTGTTTGATTAGTTGCTACTTTCCTGACTAAATTATGTATCTATGACATCTTGTCTCTTGTTTATTTACTGTATCAGCCATGTCCTCATTTTATTTTATCTCACAACTATTTGCAGTATTCATCAACAGCAATCAAGTGCCTGATCAAATCTGCATCTCTTTGTTTCAAAATTATTGTGGTTGGTTATTGAAAGGGAGGGCTAAGAAACAAAAAGAATCCAGTATGTGATTTTCTCTTTTAAGCAAAATGGAGTCTCAACAAACAAAATTGTTTTACTTCGACATTATTCTAGCACAAAGAGCTTGCAATTTTATTACATAAGCAAATACTGGTTTTTATGCATTAAATAGATATTTTGTTTACAAGTCAAGTCACACTGATAAGTCTAAAGGATTGTTTCATTTCAGATTTACACACCTGAAGTAACAGGCAGCTTTCGTTTCAGCTATTAACATGGTTTATAATTACCTTGCAACAAAAATAAAATATCTCTTTTCTTACAGTCGTGCCTTTGTTTTAAACTTATTATGACATTTGTCACTATTCATTGACAAATAAAGCGAATAGGTCTACAAAATAAAAACTGATTTTTTTTGTGGAATTGCATGATTTTACTTTTAGGTTGCTTATGTTAGATTACAAAACACACTTTCTTTTTCTTTTTTTTTTGTTGTTTAAAAACCCCCAAATTTTATATGCAAGTAGACTTAGGAAAAGGGAAAAAAATAGATAATTTGGGGTTTATGCTTATAGTTAAAAGCAGTTATTATATATATATGGGTGTGCATATATATATATATACACATATACAAAAAGTATATTTTTGTTTAGTCTTTTGTCTTAATACTTTCTTTTTTTTCTGAATCAATGCACTTATTAAAGATACTACTACAATCTTTTAATGAAGGAGTAATCATATAGATGTTACTGTAGTCTTTAAATGAAGATGGCATTATAACACCTTCAAGCTAGTGAAAGTTTCTCCACAACAAATGGCCTACAATTTTCATTTATCTATCATTATTACTTTGAAAGGTATGTAATTTGTTGTGCTATGATGTGGAACCCTCATCACCTTTACCCTCGGTAAAAGGAAAAATAAGTTGCAGCTCTTTTGATCTATTCCTTTTAACAGACAGTATTTTCCTCTTGTACTTAATGGTTCTCTTCATTCTTTCTAAATGTCTGTCCTGAAGACTGACACTTTTGCTTTATTCCTATCTCACGACTTTCTCATTAAAAGAAGAAAAAAAGTCCTTTAAAGCATTTTTCTGACCCAACTGCAGTTTTGCAACTAAAACCAAATGGGAGAACACCTGTTTTACCAGTATGTGAGTTGTTGCTATTGCACATATTGGAAAATTTTCTGTCAATTGTGGGGGCTGAGAGAAAAAAAAGAAGAAAAAAAATTAGAAAACTGCTATATTCTAACTTCATTTTCTGGTCATGATAGGGGTTGGAGGGTCCAGAAAAACACATTTGTAATAGAGAAATGATTTTTCATTGAGTTATGAAATAATCATTTTCCTTGCTCTTCATGTCTGATCAGTGTATGGAGTGATGTGAACTCTAAAAATTATTTCTTATGATTCTTTTTGTGTCCATCATTGTCCTCTTTCCAGTCTTTTTGTGGATTTTTTATTTCCTCATGTCCTACTGAAGGTACTTGATTACATAAATTCTTCTGAATCTGCTCCAGTTTTAACATATATTCTTTGCACATGAACAAATATCTGTCTTTTCTAAATTTAATTTTTGTTCATAAGATTTTAAAGGAAACTTTTGCAGCAGTAGTTTACTTCTGTCTGTAGCAGAGTTTCTCTCTTTTTTATTATTACTGCAGCAATATTTCTGACTTATCAGACAAGTAGAAGATATGAACACGTTACCACTGTTGTTGTCAATGAAGAAAAACAATGGAAGTTACAATTAACTTTGTAGTTTTACTATTTTCTGGTTGGAATTGGTATGTACTTTCCACTTTATTAGAAATAGAGTACGATTGAACGCATAAGAAATAAGAAAAAGGAAAATTCTGTAGTGTTACTTCACAAGCAAACCTGACATTTCAGCATTACAGAGGTTCGTGTGTGACTGGAGACAAAATTGAAAGGTAATCCAATATTGGTATATTCATTAAAATCACATTTTCTTCATTTTTCATAAATTTTATTTCGGTCTAATTTTTCTTTGCGGAAACAATCTGAAAGAAATCTTGCAAATTCTGTATAATCTAAACCATGTCTCAATACCTTTTACTCCTTTGGAGATGACAGCTCCTATTCACCAGTGAAGAGACCCTAGGTAGCCTTGCTAGTTCTACATCCGTGCAGTGTAATTTTTCACTGGGGAAAGAAGAAAGTAAGCAGAGAAAAAGTTTAGTCTATCATAAATTTAGAAGTATAGAATTTAAGCCTGAGCAAGTCATCTTAAGCTCTCCATATAATCAATAGAAACAGATACTTTCAGAACACATCTCATTCTATCTACCTAATATAGATTAAAAGACGCACTCCCAGGAGATGGGAATTTCTTTTTTAATCACAGCTATTCTGCTGCCTGGAGATTCACAGAATTTTAAAAACGTAGAAGAAACAAGCAAACTTTAGAAAAAAATGGATATCTGTATATCACATCCCTTTTCTTTTTGATTGATATCATCTTTACCAAACAAATAAAGACTTTAGGGATGAGACTCAATTTTAGAAATACATCCTAAACTGCTTTGGATATTACTGAGCTTCCAAGATGTGTGTTTAGGATTGGTAGATATGACACAGGACCCAAAGGAGATCCATCCCCTTCTGAAATGATAACTAGATAAAGGTGGAACAACTTTGAGCCTATTAAATTACATTAGATATCTATGATTAGGCATCTGATGGGACTCAGCTTGCCATAACTTCATGTGTCTACAATGAGGGTGCCTTTATGTGAACTAGTTGCTTGAGGTTCCACTGAGCTCAACAAAGATTAAGAAATCACCCATAAGCATTTAACACCCTTTTAGATGTAGTATATATAGTATAGTATATAAACTATATCTATACTATTTATATACTATTATATAGTATATAAACTATATCTTTTGATTTGCATAACATCTTGCTGACAGAGGTTTTAAGAGAAAACAATAAATACCCTTTTGAGTGGCAAGATAATCTAGGATACCTGAAATGGCACTGAAATTATATGTCATGTGTTTAAGCTATTAATGTACATGCACTGTATATGTGTGCATGTATATATGTTTGTATGTACATTCACATATATGGATGAGTTCTTGGAATACCCTAAAAATATTGCGTAAATTAGTAGAAACATTTTATAATTAAAAAAATACAAGAAGAAAGAATTTAAAAGAATGTCTGTGTGACTATACATTCCTTTATGTTTGCAGAAAAATGGAAAAAAATATATATGAAATAAAAAAAAGATTTAAAATAACAGAGAGAAATGTTAATGGGTAATGACTCAATCAATCAACTATTTGCAAAAGTAGCAGGTTGCCTTGCTGAGACCAGGTTTGCAACCCTCTCTCAAGTAAAGGGGAAGAGAAAGGTCTTTGTGTGGTGTCAAAACCTCTGATCTTCATAAGACAGAGAGGGTGTGCACCCACCGCCAATGGAGGCTAAAAGCTGGGGTTTGAGCCTAATAAGGGAGAAGGCCAATAAGAACCAGACCCTGCTGATGCAAGATAGTGCTTTTTATCCTCCCTTACACAACTGGCTCAGTCGTAAAATTCCTCCCTGGGGGAGATGTAGGGACATTCACATGTAGCCTGACGTTATTCTGATGGGGTATAATTGGCTCAACTATGGTGACATAAGAGGCAGATGTCACATCTTAGAAGATGTCATTAACCAAGACTCCCAAAATGTCCCTAGACTCATTTCTGGGGCATTCCACCAGAGGACTGTATTGCAACAAACCCACAGTGTTGCATCAAAAAGTGTAAAAACTCCCCCCCCAACCTGAGGAGGTACCTGAGCATTCCCGTATAAAACTAAGCATATATTAACACATTGAACTTTGTGTTTCACGAGCTTCCCCCACTTCCAATGGATCAAGGCTGCGACCATCACTTTGACCAACAGACATGGAAATAGCAACAAGCAAGTCTCGTTGCTGGATTGATGGGTGGTGATATTTTTCTACTCTTTCTCTTTCTCTTTCTCTTTCTCTTTCTCTTTCTCTTTCTCTTTCTCTTTCTCTTTCTCTTTCTCTTTCTCTTTCTCTTTCTCTTTCTCTTTCTCTTTCTCTTTCTCTTTCTCTTTCTCTTTCTTTCTTTTTCTTATACATTTTCTTAAGTGTTATTTTTATTCTTTTATATTGTTATATATCTGTAGATAATAACCAAAATGGCTACACACCTCCTTCCCATTGTTCTAAAATAAATCCTACATATATATTTATAAACACTGATCATTCAGTGTCATTTCTCTCTAATATGCCCCAAGGGATCTATTAACAAGAACCTCAGTTACCCTTGGCTTCGTGAGTGGGTTGTAAAACACTGTAGCTTAAATTTACATAAGGGATTATTCTTACACTTTCCTCCCTTTTTTTCCTGCTACATTTGAACCCATTTAGGAAATAATTTCTTCAGTGTAGTATCCATGTTTGAGGAAAGTACTAATCATACCCATGGGTAATATGAATAATAGATAATAGCCCTCATGGTCTTGAGCGGAAAACAGTTATACTGCTGAATACGTAATTCTTGAAAAATTTTGTAAAAGCAAGACAATAGAAATTAAATTTCTAATTTCTATAGAAATACTGAAATCCTTTCTCATATTCAGGAAGGACATAAAGGGCTTATGTAAAAGAAAAAGAACAGAGATCCTTCTGGAGACTTGTAGATTGTTGATATGATTTGAAATGCTCAATGTGTCAAACATATTGATCAAAACATTCTAAATAACTATTACATTCTTTGAAAATAACACAAAGACCTTGATAAAATGTATTGACTGACCTCTTCTACTTTAAAGTCACAGGCTGCTTCCTCATGGTGGCTTGCTATTTATTTTTCCTTGTAAGACATATTGACAACAAACATAAACTCGTCAGGAACAGGCCAGTGATACTGCAGTAGGAATGAAACACAAATCTTTTTTTTCTACCAGCCTGTGAAGTATGTGTGTGTGTGTTTACATGTATCCATGTGTCTCTCTATCTACTCATGTATTTTTCCTTTTGAAATGCATTCTAGTAATATTAGCAGCGTCATATTCACTTTAGTTGTGCTTCATATTATGCATTCTCCCAATCTGGCAGACACATCTGCTGTAGCTGAGACTTAGCACATCTCTGGGTTTTACCAGAGGCCTTTGTCATAACAACAGTTCTTCTTGGTTTCTACACAACTGATCTGCTAAGCTGTTAAGAGCAGTCCTCTAGGTTCCCCATATGGTCACTATAAATAGGCAGTGTCCTCTAAGAGAGCATTTATCCAACAAAATTATGTTCCAGAGTCTCGTGACCTCCCACCCTTAAAGGCAAGGGAGAACTCGATATTTGTAGATGCTCATGATCGAGAGCAATGACCAGTTAGAGGGCTGAAGAAACTCCCAAAATTTTTAGTAAATTATGTAGTTGGCATGGAAATTGGTATCTTAGTCCCTGTCGGCAAGGAGATCACCAGTCCTGGTTCATACATCAGTCCATGGTCTTGGGCGTACCGCCCAGATTTGGTGGGGGTACTTTTTATAGACAGGTTTTCCCCACCCCAGAGAAGTTTCTCACTTTCAATGCAGATTAGTTAACAGATGCAGCCTGTTCTTTCAGACCTTTCTGGAAATGGGTTGTAGGGCTTCAGGGGTCTTTAGTGATCTTGATGCCCCCCATACAGTCCACACCCTCTTCCCAGCCTCATTCCTATGCTTGCGCTGTACTGCATTGTGGTTATTTCCAGCAACAAGAACAAGGAGGTTTGTTCAGGAAAAATGCCGCTTTACCTCCACATGGCCCCCTTTTCCAGACACATCTTGTTTTTTCTCATAACGTGTTATCACCAACAAGCTTTGGTTATGACTAACAATCCTTCTCTTTTATTACCAACATTCCTTCATTGGCTTCACAGTCATCCAGCTCTCGGCCTCTCGTATTCTTGGATTCCACAAGGTTGATCTCCATTCCCTTTCTTTACAGTGACTTTACTAAAATTTCCCTAAGGAAATTTATTGATAAAAATGGCAGATTGCTGCTGTAACTTCTAATTAATGTGATGGCATCACAAGGAGTACTTTAAAGACACAAGGCATTAAAATGCAGACCCTGCTATCTGATGAGCTTTTTTTTGTAGGAATCTAGACATGATGGGGCCATGTCTAGCTTTAACCACTCTGTCATTGTTTCTTGCAAAGTTAAGAATAAAATATACACATTTGACTCTTTAAATTTATTTAAGTTTCTTTTGGCTTAAATTTGTAGTTCTGTTATCATTACTTTTGCACAATAAATCAATACACAAGGTTATTTTAAAATCACCATGACATTTTGGAGAGTCTAGATTCTCAATGGAGATTGCCTTGCCCCAGATAGTCTATTAATTTCTTATCTCAACATTTATAGATAATCTGTCTCTAGGATCACAGTAGTTTTTGTCAAAGTCTTTGCTTGTTGGTAGTATGTTTATATTTGAATTGTGTCATTGTAACTCATTAAATACTCAGTTTAGACATCTATGCAATAGACATTTACACATACAAAACTGCAGCTTGACAAAATCAGCTGGGTTTGAAACTGAACATGCTGACACAAATTCTGCAAGATATTTAACTAAATGCTTTGCTTTTTCTCCATGTTAAAATGCGAAGACTTAACTTCTTTACTGGTACAATGATGAAGGAGATTATTTTGAAAAACACAGTTCATAGTGAAATGCCATTAAAAGCAAAATACCACAAGTAGAAGTATCTTTCCCTTCAGTTTATTTCTGAAATTCTGGAATCCTTCTTCACTCTAGATAATCAATGCTAACCACATCAAAGATGCAGAGATTTTTTTTTTTCTTTTTTATTCCTCTATCATGTTCTATCTTCTGTAACAGAACAGATTTTTATAAGTAGGACTTATATAATTATTTTCATTTTTGATAGCTGCACACATTGTTTAACGTTACACCACCAGCATTAAGAGAACCACACATGTTTTCAGTGCATAGAACAAGCGAGAATTTACTTGAGAATGAGAGACACATGCAGCAATAGAGTGAATACATTGTCATTTTGTGCTGTAGAAGTATGTTTCCATTTAGAAAATAAATCTGAATATATTAAGTCTACGAAGATATTCTGCTCCTCTGTGACAGCTGGATGCAGCCAAGGTATTACTGTCTAAAATTCATTTCATGTAAGAATCTGATGATTCTTTTACATTTTACAGTAGCAGATAGATTTGGGAAATGAAGAAGAGGACTCCTTTAAGGGAGGTTATAGGTGTAGTATTTGTAAGTTGTAGCTTTTTGAGAGAGCTGTGTTTGATTTTCTGTTGTTACTTGTTGTTTACATTTCTACACAAGCTATAAGAACAGGACAGAGAATCAAACCAAGGGTCACCAATATACAGGTGATATAGCAGGAGCTATAAACAGATCCTTAAGGAAAAGCAAGAACAACAAAGCAGAGGTGATATTCCCCCTAATATTCTTCTATTTTTCCTATCATTTTCACTTAAGAGGATTTCTTGAGCTGGATCTTTTTTTTCACATTTTGTGTCCCTCCGTGTTTTTGTTTTTTTTTTTGGTCCGATACAATCTTTTTGAGTGTACATCATTTGTTGCATCCACAAGGAATTCTTTCTAAGGAATTCACAGGATTACTATATATTAACTGAAGAGTCAATATTTCTTTTTACTTATTTAAATGACACTGTGCCTACCTGAAGATTTTTAAATGTCTCTTTTCGGTATGTTTCTTTGGTACACCAGCATATGGCATGCTGCTTCCTGACATCATGGAGTCATTTCTGAGGAAACTTACTACAGCTCAGACTGAATAGTGTCTTAACTGGTACATCTCAGTGTCAGTTGATTTCAGAAGGTAGCTTAAATGTTTCAATTTCTTCAATTTCAACTTTTTGTTCATTGTGTGGGGAATATTTCTATTTTAGTTTTTAATTATTCATTGACTGTGCATTTTTGGTCACTTTTGCAGAGAATATTTAAAATCCTCCATATGAAAATCAGCTGCTACCAAAGTGGTTATATTTTTGCTTCTGGGATGCTCTCACAGCTTTGGCTGGCAGACCTACTGAGAATATATCCTCCTATGCATTTTGAGTCACAGAAAATTTTCTTACATGTGGCTCAGTAAAGCCTTAATTTAAAGGGAGTAAGCTACCAGTAGAGTGTACTCAGTAAGAAAACCTCAGTTCTCAAACAGATTGGAAAAATTCTCTTTAGTGTTCTTTAGAAGAAGCTGTTAGAGAACCTATTACTACAGGCTTCCATTCAGGAGGAGTTTTGATGAGAATTGACCTTTGGGACCAGCACTAAAAATGCTGTCACTCTTTGTTAAATTTATATTCTGTTGTTCTAGATTAACTTCCATCAAGTTCTTTCTATGTTGTTTTTTACCTCATTAAAATAATAAATTTCCATGAAGCTTCGAGATCTACAACTCAAATCCACAGTGGATTTATGCACCTATTTCCCATTGTTTTTAATAGGATGCAGATTTCTCAATCTGATTGACTACATTTTACTAAAGCACTTGATAAAAATCATTAATATCTTGCTTTTGAAGGACTGAGCTTTCCCATTGATGGGGAAAAGTATGTACCGATATTATTTGTGATTTCAACCTTTTAAGTGCAGGTTGTTACAATTTCAATTTAATGGACATCATTGGCTGTGGTAAAAAGGATTCAATATTAGTCTTCAAGACTCATCTTAAAACTTTAAGAATTTTTAAAGGGGTAAATGAACTGTAAAATGTGAATATCTGTTAGCCTTGGATTATGCTGCTTGATTAAGCTGTTAATAACTACTGCTTGTTTTGAGGCAAAAGCCGTATCATCACTTCAGGTGCATGGAAAGTCAAAAAATGGTACTTAGTTCCTTTAGTATACAAAAGGTATAATAAAGAATCTTAGTTGATGGTAATTGTGTTTGACTCTAAAAGACTCTTATAATTTCTGTATTGATTAAAAATACTTATCTTTTTTCCTTTACTTCTGTTTTCATTTCTCCAAACTGATGTCAACAATTAAAGCATCCATGTTCCTCTCCAAGAGTGGTTTTTAGGTCTTCTTCAGTCTACAGATCCTGACATAATTTCAACTGGATCCTTTATAAAGAAATTAAACCAGTCAGCAGTTGGATAAGTGGATTGTTTTTCTTATTTGCCTTTCACAGACTCCTTTTATATACTTCATAAGCCCTTACAGGTCCGTGTAGCATTATTTTTAAAAGCATTATTGATATTGTCCATAATCAGCTAAACCAAATAACTTAATCCAATTTCTTTATCAAAATTTCAGTTGCTCTTTCCATGTCTGGGGACATGGAATGCAATCTAATCTGTTTCATCTGAGTCACAGTTTGGAATAAAGGCCTGAATCCACCATCTGCACTGTCTATTAGCTATTTATACATGCACCTACCATCACCATCTAGGCTTTGGGCATAGCATCATTCTGGTTTAATTTTTCATAGGATAATAAAGTATTAGAGCAAAATGCAGTCTTGGCAAAGAATTGCCTTATACCACAAAAATGTCTCCATTTATATTAAGTGGGAACTGAAGGTATCTGAAAATAGCTAAAGATCTCTGGATAGCCTTTTCCAGTGTGTGATAATAACTTTGCTGATGTAGGTTTTGTGTGAGTGGGCCAGTGCCAAGTGTGGCCCATACACAAGTGACACAAGCTCTTGCAGAAATTCCTGCTTTCCATTGCCCAGGGTTTTCAGAGATAACAAGACCTGCATGAAGACTGTGTCCAAACTGCCAGCCTCACTCAGAAGGAGGCTATATGAAATGCCCCACAGTGAGACAATTAAATCCTGACACTTGTTTAGGCACAAAAGATTAGCAGCAGATAATAGGGGCACTGACTAATGTGCTTGAGTGGGAAGATCATTAGAACCATCTTGGGTGGTGGGCTGGAAACACGCTGATGAGAAGACATGATGTTACTTTGATCATTTGGCAGGTTCTTACACAAGATTTTCATTTATATTTTATTGCATTGTATTTTATTGTCTTCTATTATATTTTCTATCATTTTACCTTACTGTCCTTTTCTGTCTTTCCTCTCTTTCTCACATTCACACTCAAACAATAATTTACCTTTAGAGTAAATAGAAACAGTTTCCTCTAAAACTAATAAAATGTTGACTTATTTGACCAGATTTGGTTTGAGGCAGTGCTTTATTATGAAAAAGAAGGAAAAAACTCCAAAATATAAAACTTAAATCAATGCACAAAAAATATCTTAAACAAGAACACAGGCTTCAAAAACATAAAGGTGTTATGTCCAAAGCTGCAACCTGAAAAACCCACAGAATTTCACATTTTACTAACTTCTGTGTATAATCCTTGGGATGAGCAGAAAACAGGCAATTGAGCATATTTCAGACTTCTTGAAGTAAAAGTCCTGGCATTCACTTCACTCTGTCAAAAAAACTTTCATATTTTTAAACCCACCTCCATTTCACAATAGAATATTGAAACCTTTCTGAGAACATTGAAAAGAATTCACATTTGGCATTGTGCAATATATAATACATGCTTACTGTAGACCTGTAAAGTTTTCAATGAGACAGATGCGTTCTGGTTTATACTGTTTTCTGCAGTGTGTAGAACACACCACTGGGTCACCAGCTGCCTGCATCAGTGCCTTAAGATTGATCTAGAAAGACTTAGCCCATACTAGTCTTTTCCTACTCCCTACTAAAAGATCCCATACATCTACCTTACAGGGATATGCTAACCTTTGAAGGAAATCTTCCGACATTCTTTCTTAAGTGAGTTCTTCTACATCTTTACACTAAGTGTGTAGGAATATTTCCACATATTACACGGTTTAAAATCTTTCCCAAAGGCACGTTTCTGACTAACTCTATACATTACAAAGCATGTGGATATCTTACTCATGGCTCTGGTTTGAACTTTGGTGACAACTGTTAGAAATTGCAGTGCCTATATTTTGATACTTAAATATTATTTGGCTCTTTCTATCCAATAGGTAAAAAATGGGCCCCATTCAGAAGTATAACGTGTCTTTTGGTTGCTGGTAGAATTTTCAGGGGTTCTATCATATATCCAAATGCAATTCTAATGCACCAAAAATATATATAGTACAGATAATATAACTTATTAATGTGCAAGATGTTTTTTAAGCTCAGGTAACAGGTGCTGGTCAGGTTTGTTCCTTTTTTTCATGGAGAAATTACCAGATTGCTGCTCCTATATCCTACAATATATTGTATCCTATATGAGAGAAAATTGTCCTGATGTGTGTATTTATCTTTTACAGACAAATACGTTTTTTATGTTGTTATGTGCTTAGAAATTCCTCCATACCTTGCTTAACAGGATTGTGAGACCTCAATAATTTATTCATGAACGATAAGAAACATTTCAGGGATGTTTATCAATGGTAATTAAAAAGTAAGATGTATTTTTCATGTCTACATGATCAGTAAGAGAAAAGTCCAGGTCAGCAATAACAAGTAGGTATCCAAAAGTACCCATGCTATAATCAGAGTTCTCCCTTACTACAGCATTGCTAGCAAGCTAAGCAGGAAGGCAGGGAGGGGAGAAAGAAAAAAAAAATAATTCTGGTTGTTCTACTATTTTTTCACATGTCAGACTGTGGAAACCACAGCTCAGCCTGGGGAAAGGAATAATAACTGTTTGTTCTCCTTCCCCACAGAGAGCTAAAGACAGACTAGGAGACAGAAAACAGAAAACCACAAATCATCCCTCATATTTTTTGGCTGAGTACTAATGCAAATTAGAATGATGAAAAAAAAAAGATTTCTAAACTCACCTTTCAGGGATTAGGCTGTGTTCTTCACATGTCATCTGTTCCTCTTTCTTCTAGATACCCCTTTAGACTGGGCAGAAAGATGAAAGCAAAGGAACAAGTTATGCTGGTTTAGAGCTCTCCTGTGATAACTTTTACTGCCCTTATTCTGTTCAGGCATCGTGCTCAAAGCTACCGTATACAAACTTTGTGACTTTTTAAAAGTCAGAACTAGACATAGACACTGACAAAACCTGGGGCTCTCCATTCTGGAGTCTCTTTGCAGTACTTTTGAAGTCATTAACTCTTTTTGTTGTCTTAGATTTGAAACAGATTTCTCAAATGGTGAAATAGTAGTGTCGCATGAAGTCTGGATGGAGCAATACTAAAGTTATAATTTCAGCTTTAGAACCTTCTTAGAAATATATTTGGATGGAAAATGTATCTTAAACCCATTAGCAGTTCAGAGATATCTAAGAATTTAGTTTTCTCTTTTTTTTCATGCTATGTAATTACAGCAAAATTATTTTAAAGTCTCTTTTTCTTCCAGTTTAAGTAATACCATAGGGACTTAATAAGACAAAAAATTTTGGGGGTTGATCCATCTGATATTAGAACATGTATTTTAGGTTCTGTTTATCATGGGGCAAATATGATCCCTGGTGAACCTCGAAGGCTTTTTCCAGTTTCTTGGACAAGGAAATTTGTTAGACAATCTGTCAGTTCTCATGTAAGGATTTTATTTCAGAGAAAAAAATAAAAAGAAAGCAAGGACAGAGAATATTTATTGTTCACTGTTGAACTTCATGTTATCTGTTAATGACCATGATCTGTCTAGCAAAATGTATTTGCTTTTATCTTTTTTCTATTTCAAACAGAGGTTAAAGAAAGTATTCCTAAAAGAATGACTTTTTAAGATTATTGCCTTTTAACCTTCATAAATTACAAAAGATATTTATAGAAAGAATCTGTATTTTAGTCATTTTTTAAATAAGTCTATAACTAATAATAATTTCTGATTGCCTTACTGCTGAATTTTCTAACATTAAATATGAAATAATTCAGCAAAGAATACTCAACAGATCCACTAGTCATTTAAAATAGAAGCAATGAATTCCCAATCACTGAAACTTGTAAAAAATGTGAACTTGAAGAAAAGACCACAGGTAAAAATAAAACACAAAATGTATTTTATGTACCAATGTCTAGATAATTAATTACCACAGGGAATGTTATAGTAACTGCAGTTATAAATTCTCTAACATACTGGCTTAATGGCAATGAACTTTTTCTTCTTTGATTAGAGACATGCTTCTGCCACCAGCTGAACATTTTTTTACTAACAAGCTAATGCTTTTCTCTTCTATTTAGAGAAAGATCAAAGATGTAAATATTGAGAACTCAAAATTATTTTGAGTTTTGAATCCCATCTCTTCTGCAGAAAAGGTATCTGCATAAGCAAATCTTGTTGGTATATTTATTGTTATAGTCAATCAATGAAAGATTTTTTTTTTCTGATTCTGCATCAATAGATTTTAAAATATCTGACTTCAGAAGTTTACTTTTAATCCATAGTTTTTGTAGGTATTTGATCAACTGGACCTCTCCTAATTTCTGTTAAAACAATTTAAGCTGATAGCAGTTGTACATATATCGCATGGCATTAATCACTGCTTCATTATAGCAGTTCATTACAGCTGATTTATTGCAGGGAATATGGCCATCAGCCCATTTAACCAGGAGTTTGCCAAATAAAATGCAAAATTATATGGTGTCCTGGTGAGGGCAGCAAAACATTCAACATACATGCTCTTAATAAGCCAGTTGCTGTTCTTTGCAAACTAATTCTGAAATTGAAAATGAGAGGAATGTGTGCTTTTTGATTTAGCATTTTAAGCTAGGAAGGTGCATTTTTCCATATTTTTTTCAATCACTCTCTGTGTCTAATATTAATGATAAACCTTACCACTATAATTTTTTTTTCAAACTTACATCCCAAATTAGAATTGCTCTGCAGATGAAAACAGATTCAGTATTAATCTCAAAAGACAGTTAAAAAGGTGGAAACAATCTGATTTTTTTTCTTTCTTACATCTTGATATACACTCTAAGAAAATACTTAGAATTATGTTTGGCTATTTCCTACAAAAGTACATTATCTATTCTTGGTTTAGACTAACTGTTAAAGTAATTCTTTGAAAAATAATTCTGCTTGCCTGATGTTTCTGGAAAATATAAAATGAGGAAGCATGTTAAAAGTAAATCTCATGAGCTAAATATCTGCAAATAAGCAGAGAGAAATTTGTACTTCTTCCCTCAAGGATAAATATTCCCCTTTTTAGTGATTCTTTCAAAAACCTCAAACATAGTTTTTTATTTTTGGTAGAAACAACTATCCAAAATGGAATTCAGCTACCAATTGACATATTTTCACTCTTATGCAAGACTAAAACGAATAGTTACTCCTTTTTTTTTTTCCCTTGAAATGGAAAAACAAGGATCGATACACCCAGACTTTGTAAATATCTACGTATTTTGCTCACATGCTCTAAATTTGGTTTTCTTTTTGCCTGATTTATGTCAGAATCTGTGATAAATATGATGGAAAAAAATGGTTTGCATGATATGCTTTTGTCAAAAGGAAAAATAATGTTGTGTTTCATGCTGAGCAATAAACAGAGAACATTTTCAGAGAAAACATAGGCTGCAATTATTGTTAAACATGTTTGTTAGGTTTATATTTGGAATTATTTCCAACATTCAGTCTCAAACTCACCTTGAATATAAATTGCACTTTATATTTCAAATCTGTCTGTTGCTCTGTGTGATGTAAATGTTTTGAATTTTTTATGATGTGTGCTTTGTTTAGGAGGAAAAGAAAGCAGTTCAGATTTTAAAATAGTTGACTTTTTAAAAAATAAAAATTATAAACTTTGGTAAGTAATTTAAAATGATACATGGTTATTCAGTGCTTAAAATGTCACTGTGCAGAGGATTATTTGAATATGTGTTGCAAGGTTACTTGTCTCTCCTCTTTTTCTTTTTGTGTGTACCTAATACAACAAAAATTAAGTATTACATAACTCTCCCGAGGCTATTATTTGTAAGGGTGGAAAGGAATAATCAAAATATATTTTTAAATATATGCAGGGGCAAAGGTGCAAATCTTGATATACTTTGCGTTCTTTCAAAGTTACTTTTGAATTGCTACACAATATACTTCTTAAAGAAGGATATTCAGATTATTTGAAAAATAAAGATACCAACATTATACATATGTAAATTAATAAATAAATAACCCGATGTAAAAAAGATCAAGTTTTGACTCATATATACCAATCTGCTGTCTTTCAAAATAAGTGGCAGATAAACTGCTGCAAATTAGTTGCTTCTCATCATGTATATATAAAAAAAAGTTATGTTTTTTCTGACTGCTTTTCTAATCGCTTAGTGGCTTGTTGAAATCTCTAACTGTGGGGTATTCTTTAATATTAAAATATATTATATTTTTTTTAATACTTGGAAAAAATACTAAGAGATATCATGAACACAGTTGTATAACCTCACATAAGGGTGAAGTTCTCTCAGGGAGTTTCATTCATCCTCGTCTTCAGACCATGATCACTGACAGTTATCCTTTCTCTCACAGAATGAAGAGCAAATTGATAGATGGACTACAGGATAGCCTATGCATTAGAACTTCTTTGTGGAAAAGAAGATGAACACCTGGAAGAGGATTTTTTGAGGTGGTGTTGCCATGTGTGTTTCAGTGAACCGTTTCAGAGAGGTGAGGGTACTAAACAGAACAAGGTGTGTTAAGAGAGGGCAGAAACTTTGTGGTAGAGGGTTTATTTGATCTTTCTTTTTTAATTATTATTTTTCTTTTCTTTTGGAAAGAAAGGGAAATTCTGCTAATGAAATCAGACTTTCTATTTGTGAGAAGTAATAAATCTTCTTTTACCCTCCAGTCCTTTCTTTTCTTTTTTTTCCCTATGAAGGTCAGTGGTCAAGACTGCAAGCTAGCTTTTTAGTCATTGTGGAACCTAAGAGAAAAAAGAATTTGATTATTCCTATCCAACCTAAAAGAGGAAGTGAAAAGTATAAAAAGACATAAAAAGCTCTCTAAAACCCTGAAGGGAAACAAAATCCTTTCCTTCCTTCCTTCCTTCCTTCCTTCCTTCCTTCCTTCCTTCCTTCCTTCCTTCCTTCCTTCCTTCCTTCCCTCCTTCCTTCCTTCCTTATCTACATCATCAATCTCTTACCATTAATAATTTGGAAGGGTCTGTAGGCAGACCAAGCTGGGATCATGATACATATATCTTCACTGATAAGCACATGAAATAAATTTACAGCCACGAGAATTACATGCATAGCTATCCTATTTCTTCTTCCAGAATGCAAACTTCTTTTTTAAGACTCCCGAAGCTGCCTCAGGCTGGGATTTGTGGATGATATGTACAGTGATAGATGTCAGAAGTCCTAACCCTATAAGTCATGTTGGGATTTTACTTTTTCTCTATGTCCCTCTCACCAAGGTTAAGTTGAACATGCTCAGCTAGACCGAACTGGAGCTAAAAGCTAGAGCACAGCAATTACTGTTCTGTGGCCTGTATGATGCTAACTAACCTTGTTAGCAACAATGGCACATGCTCTTAAAGTCTACGCAACAGAATAGTTGTCATCACAGGAAAATGAAACCATAAGGATGCTCTAGGCAGGTAAGTCCTTTTATTAAAATAATTTGCACATCTCTTTGCTTCACAGTCCCCAGGTAGTATAATATCTATATTTAGGTTTTCATTAACATCCTTAGGGAAGTAAATATCCCTCCAACTCAGCCGACTAATCTCTGCTTATTTTCTACCTATCTTCTCTTTCTACTTTTTAATAAAAAATCCCTAGCTTAATTTTGATCAAATTACATACTTTACACGTCAGTAACTTGCTAATAATAAGGAAGGTTTGTCTTTCTCCCAGCACTCCTATGTTTACATTGATGAGTGATGTTTTATACATCTTTCGGCTGTCATTTGCACATGATAAGGGTTTTAACTTCAAATCTAAGTTTGTGTATAATCAATTCCTTGCATTTTTCTCCACTTTTTAAAATTTATTTTACTGTACAACTATGTATTGCTATGCATATAACATGAAGCAAATGCATCCACACACTATCATGTAAAAAATATACGGAAGAAAGTGTAATTAAACACTTAGAGTTGAGTATTATACATTTAGATTTAAAAATACATATATCCCCTCTGAAAATCACTTCCGAAACATCCAAATTATTCTGGGTGAATATTTTTACAAGGTCATAAGGGAGAAGAGGATATAATATTCCTAAAGGAAACAGATATATGCATAGATGTTATGTTACCTAGCAACATAGGGCCCAATCTGTTATTTACTCCATTTGTCGGATCTTACTATCAGTACATGCAGGGGGAAAATGACACACATTAGGTGTACTGAGTCCTCAGTCTCTGGTTCAGCAGATCTAAAAAGAAATGGAAAATGTGTAGTTGTATATTTGGTTCTGGATAAATATCCTAAGTGGTTTATCCCCCTGCACATGGCAAGAACCAGTCCCTATTATTAACTAGTATTTCACTGAAGTCAGAAATTTTCTTTACAGGTTACAAGAAGAAGAAAACAAAAGTCAAAACAAAAATATTTTTAAACCTTGCAACCGCAACTGTTGTAATTAAAGTGAGTTATGAAAGGCTCTACTGAAGTGACAGCATGGTATAATAGTGTCCTTTATTCAGTCTTACATACAATGAGTATCATAA
This sequence comes from Manacus vitellinus, assembly GCF_001715985.3. Lineage (NCBI taxonomy): Eukaryota > Metazoa > Chordata > Aves > Passeriformes > Pipridae > Manacus > Manacus vitellinus. The sequence continues at coordinate 40,816,903 of NW_021940208.1, read as the reverse complement.
AGAATACACTTATAAGAAAAGCTATTAATGTGCTTAAATGTTTACCAGCTCAGACGGGTTTTTTACATAGAAAGGTTAGGAAACTTGTCAGAGAGTCATAACAGTCACAACTAGGGAAAAAAACCCTACATTTTTTTCTTTCCTAGATAGAGATATTCTTTTTATTTTATCCATAGCTCTGACATTGTACAGTTTCTTTGTAGTTTAAGATCAATCACTAACCTGTAAGAAAGAGAGTACAAAAAGGTTATGATCCAAAACTTTTTCACATAAAGCCTTTTCTGCTAGTTGACTAGGATAGACTTGGTGTAGAGTTCCAGGAAATTTTGATTTATCCATTCCCACATGCCTGTATCTGTAGGTACCTTCTGGATATCAGGGTCTCTTTTCATGCTGAAAAAGAGGATCAATTCTCTATTATCTTGGATCTCCCAAGGATACTGATGTGGTTTTGTGGGCTTTCAGAGAATCTTGGAAACTCTCCAGTCTTTTATAAACTAGAAAACTCTCCACACTCAAAGACTTCCAACTAACTGTAGAATCTGCCATTAGCAGAGCAATCACCATGACTTTGTGTGTGTATGGGTGTGTATGTGCATTTAGGGCCTGATCTGTCATCCACGTGAATTTTCTCTTTAGGACTCTTGTTTTTGCTGCTACTGCTGAATAGACTAGAGGGTGATCTGACTGTTCCTCAGATATCAGGTAGAGCAGCGTACTGATAAATGTCCCTTTTTTGGGTCCTGACTTAGGCGTGATTAATCAGCACAAGGGTTAAAATTTAAGGGTTGCACTGGGTAATTTAGGGTCTTTAGTCCTCTCAAAGGCACTACAGTAACCACTGGCATATTTTATGGTCTCTTGTGCAGTAAAACAAATCTGAAGCTGGAAATACATGATGAGGTTCAAGTGCTGCAGAAAACATTGGGCTCGCTGAACTTGAGGAACACCTTAGGAATAATTCACTACTAGGCCCTGAGAAAGGACAACGACTACCATCAGGAGCTTTGAAGAGACTTTAATAGGAGATCAGAACAGCTTTGTCACATTGGTAGGTGATACTGAACATAAGACAAAAGGGGTTATTCTTGAGACTAGCAAAAGCACTGACCAGACCAATATACAAAACTGATTGCCTGTTGTAGTCTTTTGTAGTCTTTTAATTCTTGTGTGTGTTTCTATCTACAGTTCAAAGCAAAATAATTTTGGAATGAAAATTTAAACTTTTTATTGTTAAATCTCATACTAGGATTTTCAGGTTTAAAACTCTGATCCTCCAACACCTATTTCCTCTAAATTAAATATTGCATGAATCAAAAGGATAGTTAATTATTTCTGTTGTTAAATTGGCATTTTCTTATGGAAACCTCTTAGGAATTTTATTTCCCAAGTGGATCTAGTTGTGCAAAACTGAGCTTCTGGATGTGGCACACTGTTTCCCAGGGACTTCAGGAGGCAGTGATATCTGACTCCTATCACTGCTGCTTTCTTGTGAGTGCAAACCCTAATACTCAAAAATAAACAAAACTGATTAAAACTACTGAAAATTACTATTACCTGCATCATGGACCTTCACTGCCTTAGCTTTTAATAGTAATGCCCTCCCTACTCCTTTTCTTCCTTTCTTCTTATTATATCTTGCTTCTCTCATCAGTGCAAAAAAACAAGGAAGACAATTCTGTCAGGTACCACATGCCTTTGAGTCACATTAAATTTAAGAGAATGAGATCACACTGTAAATCTCCTGAACAGCTACTGGAGAGACACAGAGGTCCCCTACTCTGGAGGTACTCTGGGGAGTCAAGCATTGATGTAGCTGCAGTTGCACTACTCGTTTTCTGACATGCAAGTTTTCAGATCAGGAGGAACAGTGTCAGTAAGATCTTGCTTTGCTATATCTCTTCAGCTCCATCAATGCCTGCAATCAAGAAAATTTATGAGTAAAAAACTTAAGGCTGAGTGACAATGCTTTAGTTCTTCTTTTCTGCAGCGGAGTTTAGCAGCCCCAAGGATTGAGTCCCCTGGCATTTTTTTATATTAATTTAAATAAATAAATAAATAAATAAATAAATAAACCACTCCACACTATGTAAGATATGACACATTATTTCCTAGTATTACAAAGGTTTTGTTTGCTACCTTTGATCCTTTAATTATTTTTTTAAATTAATAATAGTATTTTATGTCTGCTTCCTTCTTATTAAGTGTTCTGGATTACAGTTGCAAAAATGGCTCCTGTAGTAGTGTACTACTAATCAGTAGCCCATGAGGAACTGCATGATGCAGCTTAGCAAAAGCAATCAAAATTTCTATAATCCAGAAAATAGAAGAGCAAAGAACCTAAACCAAATACACTCCAGAATCCACAATGGCAATTAGAGAATACGGCAATAAAAAACAACAATTATGAGTATCTGTATCACTGTATAGGCCTAAATTTTCATCAACTGTATTTCATTTTTTTTATTTAAATACTTTCATAAATTCTTACTGTATTAGAAGAATAGGACCTTTTGTAAAGTGATTCTCTTCTCAATTATTTTGTAAAGAGACTATTATGCAGAGTGGACTGTTAATTAAAAATAATTGAAAATTGCATTTAATTCTCAGGAATTATGAAATTTAAAAGAATATACACTCTGGTTATTCTGGAAATTCAGAAGCCTAACGTTAACCTCAGTTAAAGAAATGTAGTCAATTCTTACAATATGATGAATTATTGTTCTATATTTCAGATAAAGATCAGCTAGCAAACTATTTTAATTGTACAATTTTACTGAGCAACATTTGCCACAATCCTGAAAAAAAAAAATCAATACTCTCTATGCAGGTAGTTGGGAAAAGTTGGGAGTATATGAGGCCGTGTTCAGCCCTAACCAGTGAAGAAAACCTTTTGTGGATATTGCCTTCTTACTACTACTGTTACCAATATTGATCTCAGCTAACCACTGCAGTACACTGAGATCAATTCAGCTGTATTCCTTGGAGTCACCTAAAACTAGAGCACTCCATTGTTGAATCAAGTCCTTTGACTTGAAATAGCTCTATTTGTACTGGAATGTTAACAAGACACAGAGCTATCTCTTGAATGTTAACACAACACAGAGAAAAATAGGGGCATTCCCCCCTCTCAAGACTAAGAAGCCTGCACAAAAGAATCTGGTGGGGTTTGTGCTTAAAATAATAGGATCTGAAAGAAAATAAATCCTTTCCTCTATGTAGTTTCCTTTATATTCTAGAGAACAGAGGGTATGGGAATATATGGTCTACATATGAACCGATTTAACTGCAGAAGTATCATCACTAACCTGAACCAACCCTGGCTGTTCAACATCAAGCATGACCACCATGTGTCCTATCTCTCTGTTCACTAGTGCAGTTTAAATGTTGCTGCTGCTGGACTTAGCAGTAGTAAGAGTAGCGTCTGTTAAGGAATCACTGTAAAGCATTTGCTTTGGACTCATTTAGCTCTTAGACAATTATGCATATGATTGTCTATACTGCCTTCTATACTTTGCAAGTGAATCAAACTGCCACATGAAAAAATGACATAGCCCCAAGTCCCTATTCATATGCCAGGAGTTAAACTCATGTATTTACTTCTAGTAAAGCAATAAAGTTCCGCCTTCACTAAAATTTAATGGTATAGAGTTGCTGTATATTTTTATCTCCCTATAGAAAAATATGTTCTTTTGGATAATTAGGGTTTAGTCTAAAGTAGAGTTGAGGGTCTATTATTTATGCTTTTTACTTTATTAGCCTACACATATTCATATCACATTTTTCATTATTATTAATTTGCATGTATAAACTGTTTGAATGTACATGTATATATAAAAATACATACATAAATGCAAATATATACATAGATGTTTATAACTATATATATGCATTTATATGAAAGAGAATCTAGTGAGCTGCTATCAGGCATGCTAACAAATATTTTTGGTTGCTTTTTTTCCTCAAATAGCAGAGTTTCATTTCTTCTGCTGTGCCAAGATCCTTCCTTCCTTCATTCACTAATCCACCTTTATCTATGTCTTAAATCCAACAGGATGTAGAGAATATTGTACTGGAAATAATGCAGACTACAGAATTAAACCATACCAAAAAAAAAAGAAAACACATCCATCTTGGATAAAACCATCCTTCATGGATGAATGTTTTTTTTTTCTTTAATTGTCCCACTTGAATGGTTGTTAAACATCTTGAGTGCACATCCTATATTTGGTGAATCAAAATTAGTTAATACTTTTGCAATGGGATCTCTAATCTTTCAGAGCCCAAAACCACAACTACATTCATCTTCTACAGTGTACATAAAAGATGAAAAAGCACCTCTGATTTCTAAGGATGAATTTCACTGCAGTTTAAAGCAAAGTGCCTTTCTAAACAGAATATTATTAAACAGGTCTAGTGGTACAAATCTTCGGTTTTAACAGCATGTTCTTTCAGGCTGAATACATTCTTCCCTTCCCCTGTTCTAGTTCAGTAAGTTTCTCTTTTTAGGGTCTTTGGGTTAGGTCATGACTATCAAGGCACATCTATCCCCTGAGTCTTAAAAGTGATTTGCTATCTTCCTGATCTGGACCAGTTTCTGCCTCTTACTTTATACTGGGATATTCAGTGCCATTAAAGGGAATGGGATCACCTAACACCAAATTTGTCCTCAGAGTAAGAATCAAGCCTCCAAGATGTCTCTAGGCTGCAAAATGTTAAACAAAGCTCCAAGTAATTTTAAATTCTCACTTGACACCACTGAGATATGGAATTCTGCCTGTTTCTTGCAAGTGATAAACCATTGTTAACTTGTTTATTGATAAGTGTCAAATTATTTTGATTACATCTGATGGGATAATGTTGTTTAACTTTGTTATTTGCATATTAATATTAACCAGAGACATCAAAGTATACTTCACATCTGTTATCAAACTGAGAGGAAGACAGGCTTTCTTCTATGCAGATAAACAGACAGGATTCTCATGCTGCTAGCAAGTATGTTTTGTTGTTACTTACATATATATTATTCCCAGGCAACATTAGTACTAAGAATTCATTTGCAAATACTTTCCTTTTACACATTTTAGTCTTTAAAAAATTATATTAATTGTCCAAGACAGTGAATACAGTGGATTTATTCCCGGGGGGGGGAGGGGAAAGGTGCACTAGTAAAGGCAAAATACTAGTTCTTGCTAGTATTATTTCCCTAGTTAATCTAATTCTTGACCTAAAGACACTGCTGCCTAAGCTATATCTCAGGTGCTTTACAAATAGATGAGCAAGACAATGATTCATATATTTAAAATCTTATTAGATTAATATTACTGTCCCAAAACATATTATTTTTTATATTGTTGGGGTTTTTTGGTTTTCCTTCCCTACTTCCCTGCTTCCTTCCTTCCCCCTCTGCCTTATCTCCTCTCTCACTTTCTCTCACATCTACTCACTTTCTCTCCTTAACAGACAGAAGGTCATAGCAAGAGTAAAAGTGACAAACAAAACTCCCACCCAGTCAAAGTCTGTCCCCTGTGATTTGAGTTTTAATTTACTTTTCGTATGCATTTTTGGTTCATTCTTTATACTATCAGTATTATTTTAGCAATCAGTTATGCCAAATGCTTAAGAAGAAAATGAAGAAGGAATTATTTTGCAGTATTTTGGATCTTGGATTCAACTAATTTATTTTTAGATCATAGGAGAGGGCATATGTCTAAATGATATTAGAATGTATTTTCTTAACATCTGAAACCCAAAAAGAAAGCAGTGTAGGTCAACAGCAGGTTCTTAAATACAGTAACAGAAGACAAATATCAAATTAACAATTTATGAAACAAATACATAAAGGTAAAACCATATTGTGCACTTCTGTCAGAAAAGTGCTGTTCTAGCTATTATTCTGACTTTAGTTTTCAAAATCCTGCCTGAACTGAAGATGGCATCATGAAGCCAGAAAAGTTCTACAGGCCTTTTTTCACGTTGCACAGAAATTCTAAAACAAACAAACAAAACAAACCTTCATATAGCTCTTCAAAGTACTGAACATCTCTATTTTACCAAGAATTCTCTGGGAATTGTGAATACTTCATGCCTTTTGAGCTCATCTTCCATATTAGTAATGCTACAAAATCAACCCCACACCACCCAAAAGAAAACCTCACACCAAACACTGAAATAAACACCAAAACTCCAACCAAGGACATGTTTAAAGACTTGTAAACAGTTGCAAGAAACTACAATGTTGTTTTGGGATTATTTTTACCACTTACAGAAGCTGCATTTGTAAAAGGATATATGTTATATAAAATCTATGGTTATGTATGTATATAGATGCATGATGGATAGATAAGGTTAACAGATTAAAATCTTTATCAGTAGTACATCGATACTGGTTTTGATATCAGGAAAGCTTGTTCAGGGAGTCCTAAGGCTACCTAAATGTTTTGCAAATAAAATACATATTATTGCCCTTAACTACATACAAAGATCACAAATCACTTTTAAAATGTCAGTAAAATAAATATCACATTGCAGCCTTTCAGTATATAGAGAGGGCCAACAAGAAAGCTGGAGGGGAATTTTTACAAGGACATGTAGTAATAGGATATTACAAGTGATAATGACTTTCAACCAAAAGAGAGTAGGTTTAGATTAGATATTAGTAAGAAATTCTTTACTGTGAGGGTGGTGAAACACTGGAATGGGTTGCCCAGTAAAGTTGTGGATGCCTGAAAGTGTTCAAGGCTAGGTTGACCAACCTGGTCTGGTGGAAGACGTCCCTGTCCATGGCAGGGGGGTTGGAAGGTCCCTTCCAACCCAAAACTTTATATGTTTCTAAGACCTAACATAGTTTTGTAATAAGCCCTAGTTTTCAGGGTTTTTACACCTTTATCAAACTGAAACTATCAGGCTATTATTTTTTATCAGTAAGTTAGATTTACTGATATTTGGAAAATAAAAGTACACTATAAAAAAAGAAGTCAAGAATTTCTAGTCTGATGAAGAAAAATTCAAAACTTGCCAAGGAGGTCTTCCTGAGCAACGTTTTGCCTTTCAGCTTCTTTGTGAAACCTTGAAAGCTTCAAAGCTGTAACAAAGTCCCATTATATCTACTGAGCTAGGTGGTAATAGTTAAATTATCATTTTGTATTACATGCAGACTGGACAGAAGACCATAATAAACATTGTACTTTATTGGATAAATTGTCCATCTAACCCAATATCCTTTTCTTTTCAGTCACCAATGTTAATTAAGGTGGCTTTTTGCAGCACCTGTAGCTAGACAGGTTATAGGAAAAATTAAAAGATTGGCCTATTTTTTGTCCCCTATCCTTTGTGTGAGTTTTTGCTGCCACTTAATCCGATTACATGTTGGATGTTTCTATACAAATTTACTAAAATGTTGATATTTAGGTTGTTTATCTATTTATTAATCAACTTTTAATTAAGAAAAAGGACACATTAATCTCATAAACAGTAGCTGGAATCTCCTAGCAACAGCAATGTCATTAAATGTATTTTCTTATTTTCTTCATCATTATTATTTTAGATATACTTGACTCTCTACAGTGTCTGAATTTGAAAAAAAAGGTTGATTTCCTTGATGTCAACAAGATTATACTAATTTACAAAACAGATAATATTTTAAATGTTTGTAATAAATAGTGTATGGAAGAAAATACTCCTAAGGATTCACAGAAAATCATAAATTTAATGAGTTTTGTAATAATTAGGAAAATTGCTTCCCAAGCATAATTTTTATGAGTCAAGATTCAGAACAATAAAGCTACTGATATACATAATACAGTCAATAAAATCCAGCTTTTATGACAATCATCAACTTAGCACTCTTTCTTTTCACCCCTCATTTCTTTTTGATATGATGGTAGAGATGTAAAAGAGAAAATAAGAGAACAGCCCTCAGCAATACCAAAAGGTAAGAAATAATAATGTAACATGCCTTTTGTATATTTATCCTTTCAAAGGAAATTTTGAAGATACAACACAATGACTTCAGATTCTTTTATTTCAAGAAATAATTTCTTATTTTTATATTGAATAACTTATTACACCTAGGTGACAACTTTCTGTTCAACTCTTCTTGAAATACGCTAATGAACAAAAACATTTCAATTGTTCTTTCTGTTAAAAAATGACTAAAAAAACAGACAAAAAAATTAAAGTGTGTCTATATTTTTCAGTAAAATGTTATTTTTGTATAAACGTCCTCTTGATGTCAGTTAATCACTTGAATGAGATTAACCTCATCTAGATATAGTAATCTAAAAGTTGGCTAGTTTTAGTGAAAATTGGTGTAAACAGTAAAAGATCCTTGAAACAAAGTGTCACAAATAATACTTCCCCGGTACAATTTTTTTCTACTTGTTTTGTACATATTTTAAAACAAACCAAATGTGTAATTTCTCTCCACTAACTGTAAAGATGCCTAGGAGGGTATCTCAGACTAGATGTTACAAACTAAACCTAACACCAGACAACGGAAATGTTCCATCATAGATTTACTTTGGTTTCACTTTATTTAAATTATTTAAATTGTTATATTTTTTAAGCTCTCCCCACTTTCCTTCAGAAAAAAAAAAAAAAGATGGTAGAAACTATAGTAATAAAAGAGGGAAAAAAAAGGTTTAATCCAAACATCAAATTTTTAAATCCTGGTAGTGACCTAAAAAGAAATAAATCAATTGCTCAGAGAAATGTATCTCTACCCTTCAATCTCTTTAGATTTTGAGAAATCCACCAAAAGAAGGAGCTGTTACTCTGAGTCCTCAGACAAAAAGCCTTATATTTTCAGTTGTTCTCCTTTTCGTATTGTTTTGGCTTTGCTTCACCTTTAGTTGACCTTCCATAGTTAAAATGAAAGTACACAAGTTATTGAGTTAGTCCTCAATAACTTGAACTTTCATGATGAGTGGTATGGGAAAGGAAAATGAAGAAGAGTGTCAGAGAGAAGTGAAGTGGGTCCTTCAGCACTGACCCCGTGTAACCTCCTATAGGTATTTCCCATCTGTAGCCCTGAAGTCCTTTAGCAATCTTTTCCATGTCTATAGAGAGGGCAGTGCTACCATTCAAAGCCAGATGCTATAAAAATAAAAAAGTGCAGTGATTTTATTGCTGGAGGGGTATATTTGGACTATGGTATATCTGTGTTGCCTTCACAGAAGGGTTAGGCCACTTAATTTCTCTTGGAATTAATATACCTTTGTAGGTGTTCATCAGATGTCTGGTGGTACAAACTGTTTGTGTGCAGCGGTTTATGCATGTTTATTATGTCTGCTGATCTGACCAAGGCTCACTAATGTGGTTCTGCATTGCAAATACTGCACCCTCTGCACCAAAAAAATTATCTTTCTGAGAGCCAAGTACGTGAATCCCAGCTCACACACATCCTACAGGACCATATAATGCAGACCTGAAGCTCCAGAATACAAATAAATATTCATGTGAATGATGGTAAAACAATAAAAGTGAACATTATTTGAATCCTGTGGTAAACTATCCTGATTTTCTCTAGTCTCCCCAAATGAGAACATTCCAGAAAGCCCAGAGAAGCCCTTGTACTTCAAAGCAAGCAAGGAACTTCCATTTAAAGGAGAGAGTACAAACATACTTAATAAACAGTGGCCCAATTCTTACTGCAAGTATACAAGCAAACCTGAAGTAAGCTATTTTAAAGTAACTTGTGCAGAAGTAATGAGAAATTTAAGAATTTTAAATAGCTACGTAACTTATGGAGTAGCCTATGGAGTAAGTATTTATGTTGCTTAAATAAAAGTCTCGCTGACAAAGCAGTGGCCTATTGCGCCCATAAAGTTGAAAAATATCGAAGAGGGTATATTTGGTGTTTGTTTGCCTGGAATCTAAACATGAGCATAAGTGTTTGTGAGATTGTACATTTTGTGAAGCGATTAATGGCATAACCAGCAACAAGGTCTGAGCACTTGGGCACAGCTAACTGTACATTTAAAGGTAATATGTAACTGTAAGAGACAAAAGGAGGCATCTGTGATGTAACTGCACCAACAGAGAACAATAAAATTCATGTACAAGGCATAAACTGCAAAATATGACCAGTGGATATAAAACAAGCAGGAAACATGCCTGAGAAAATGCACAAGTTCTGCTCCCGGAAATAAGATAATCTGTGTTGGGTACAGATGAGATTCCCTCTTTCTTTTGGGGAGGTTGTAAGGATCATAAAAGTATCATGATGACTCTTGACATTGGGCCCAGCTTACCTCTTCAAAGAGATCTCAAAGTTGATCCTCAAACCTGACTGCAGCCACCCTTGCTGACTATGCAACATCAGCTCTGTGGTATTGAGTGCACATAGCCAGTGCAGGAGATAGTTATTAAGAACTGTTTGAATGTGCAGTACTTATAACTAATAATGTATAAAATTACCATTGTAAAATGTGCATTGTCAGTGAATGCCAGTCTAGTAAAACACCACTTTGATTTAGCCTTATTTCTGTCTTTTAAATACTCCCATCACCATCACATCCAACTCCCCAATATATATGTACAGCAATATCTGTACACAGACACATATACTTGCAAGAGTCCCAAGTGATACTGCATTTTACATTCTATATATATTATAAAATAGTGTAAAGACATTAAGGTCCAGATTCATTCAAGCTAGGGGTTTGTGAGGGCTAAGTCCTGGACCACAGCATGTACTCATTGCCACCTCAGTAGCAATTCTTATTTGATTCTTTCATCAGTGTAGGAAGGACAGAATTGTTTGTGGACTGCAATATGAACTGGATCAATAAAATGATCTTGGTTAAATAAAAACCCTCAAAAAGTTAAAATTAGTGGCTGGAGGCTAGTGAAGGTAGTAAAGGATTTCTCATATCAGCTTTGCCAATGGAGAAAAAAAATAACCAACTACATCCTGGGACACCACTGCAATACTCTAGCTTTACATCAGAGTAATACATTTGAAATCATTTGGGATTCTGTGATGTAAAATCGAGCAGTACAATGATTAATCGGGTCACCAACCTCTTCTCCCTTATGTCTCTAAAATGTTATTTAATTAAAACTAAAATGCCATGCGGAATTGGTCCCAGGGTATGGTTTTTTGGCACTGCATAAATATGAAGGTATTTTTTATTGTTTATAATGTTTCATCTGTTCAGCCTTTCTCCAGTCTGCTGACACACAGCAAGTCTGCTTTTAATATGCAGACGCCACTGTATACTGTCCTAATGGATAGTTTCAGAAAAGTTTTCAGAAACTTTCTATCAGAAAATTCCAATTGAAATTAATCAAAGGAAAGGAAAAATAATTTTGACAAAGTATGATTTGGAAAAAAATCAACATAATTGAAGGCAATGAAAGATATCAAATTCTGATTTTTGGTATTCCATTTTGATCTTCTAGTTCAAAACGTGCTTTGTTTTATGTTAGAAAGAAACAACAAACAAAGATCCCAAACAAAATGTTTCATATTTTAATCAGCTCAAATGGTTTGTTCCAGGTTTCTATTTTGAACTACACTGAAAATTATTATTTTGGTTTGAATCTCTATCTGGTTTTTTGCTTTTATTTTCATATTGTTTTATAGCAGAATAGTGGAAATAATGGACTTCCTGGAAACAAAACCACTACTTCACAGTTCTCTGAATAAACAGGGAGTTTAATTTTTTTCTGAAATATTTTTCAGATAAGAAGTAGTTTGTGTTTCAAATGGCTTAGCATTTGTCTCTGAAATCCCTGTTTTTGAAACCTGAAGTCTAAGTCAGGAAAAGTCTGAAGAATGAAAACATTCTGTCTCTCCAGTTAAAATAATTGCATTACAGAGAATTAATATGTGTATTAATAAGAAAACCAAAGCTTGATATTACTGTCACACCACATAACTATATTAGGCCTCCAGAAAGAAAATGACTGGCATATGAAACCTTTGATGCATAAAATCAAGTCTAAGAGAGGAGGAAGCCTTTAGATTTTTTTATTTTATTTTATTTTATTTTATTTGAAGAGGCTTTTTCTATAAATCAGTAGTTCTGCATCTCTGAAACATGCGGGTAGAAGGCAGAGCTGAGCCTTCTGAGACATAGGTCTATTTCTAGCGCTATCAATGCCTTGATATGTGACCTTCCCAAGGTCAGTGCTTCTGTTTTCCAATCTGTTGAGCAAATAAAATTATATTGTATTCTCCTGTAAAAGCCTCTGAGACGGGTTGACAAAATGAGAAAGAATTGGGTATTACTACTATATAAATTTTGACTTTTTGTGTTGCACCCCTGAGTAATGATGGTAATTACTTCAGTCAATATGTTTGTTCATCACAGTTTTCAAAGATCCTTTGGCCTATATAATACCTTCCACTTCCCCAGATTAGGAAACTGAGGCATGGGAAAGAGAAAGGAGTTACCCAGAGTCATGTCAGCAAACTATTGGTGGAGGCAGGTCTTCTCCTCAGTTCTGCAATCTGACAATTTCCCTCTTCATTATCAAATTATAGAAATAAGTTATAGTTAGAGAGAGTAGACATAAACTCTTACCTACTTTTGTTCGTTTAAATGATCCTTATGCTGCTCTGAGACTGTGCCATGAAAATGGATAAGAAAATAATTAATTATTGAAAACATATTATAGATCTATTATTTAGACTGATGCGAGTCAGTGGGATTACTTGTGTAATCGATAGAATGAAAGTTTGGACAGTTTTTTCTTTTTTTTTCCTTTTTTTTTTTGTCAAAGAAGATACTTTTTAATGGTTTGTATATATCTAAAAAACACTGATTTGTATTGTATGAATTAACTCATGCTTTTACTGTCTCTTCATTAAAGTTTTCATAAGAGGATGAAAGTAATTTTTAACTTACTTTAAATTGTATGAACACTGGTTACTAAACTACCTCAGTCTGCTGAATATGTTGCACAGACACCAGCTGTTTCAACCTTTTACTCCTTTTCAGTCAGGTGAGGGACACATTTCAGGAAAGAATGAAATAAGTAAGCAACCAAAACTACAAAAAGGTCACATTAGCAAAACTGTAGTACTATGTTGTGTATTGATCACTCTACATGGGAGTCGTGTTGAAGGATGTTGAGAATTGTTGTAACAAGTACTTAAAATGATAAGGCTGGAATCTGTTAAAAATTGGCTGAGGTTAGATTATGGTGTAAATGTTATCACTTCTTATTAAAGGCTTTAACATTTTACTAGTACATGCCCTGCAATAGCTGCCTAAAAGAACAAATATTTCTTACAGCTCCAATTAATTTCATTGCAATGTTTTTCCCCAGCCTAAATGTATGGCTTTTATCATAAAGAACAAAAGTATCGTGTGTACTTCAGTGCTGCAGTGCTGAATGCTGCAATGCCAAACTTAGGAAGCCAAATCCTGGAGTGAAATCATGGTCCCTAAGTCAGGCAATCAACCATCTCACATATTGCTCTGGCAAAGGCAGAAATTGGGCCTTCATGTCAAGACTGAGAGCATGGGAGGACATTTCAAGTGAAATGCTGCAGTGAAATCTCAGTTCACATTCTGGGGTCAGGGCTGCAGCAAAACCATCTCTCTATATCTGAACTCCACAACTTGAAATTCTCTCATGAAAACAGACAGCCCACTTCCGTTGTGTCAAACTTTTAAAGTGTACATGAGTCTGTCTGTGTGTGTGTATGTGTGAGAGTGAGTTTTGGGATGAGAGGAATAAAAGGAGGCGGGTGACTCAGCTCAACTCCTTATCTCTCCCCTTCTAACCAACAGCACAGTGGGCAGAATATGCATTCCCAGTGAAGACACAAGATCAATTCACTAAGTTGGAAGTGGCTTAATTCTGTCTCTAGAGTACCCCTTACATTTGAAAAAAAAACAAAACAGGCCACTCCAGAGTACTATAGGCTGCAGGAAAATAAAGAGAAAAAGAAAATAAAAAAGTGAAAGGAACAGAGAGATAAGGATAAAACATAAATGTCTGGCTGAATTCAGTCCTTCTGCAAACACTTATTCTGCATGCTCTCTCTGGTAAGGACAGTAGTTTTGGGGCTCAGTCCTGCCCTAGAAACTACTCAGGTGCTCTAGTGATTTTAATGCAAGCAATCATAGTCAAAACTGGGTCAGAAATTCAGATCAATATATATCGTATAAATAAGAAATTCTGGTCAGGACCTTGGCCTGGTCTACTTGTTAAATACACCTCTTCTGCATCATCAGAATTTCAAAATGAAATGACTACATGGGTTTTATGGCAGACTACACACAAGATGGATGCAAAAGCTGTCCACCTTTCTGGTTCCTATTCCTTTTTCTGACACCTTAGCGTTTGAAGATTTTAAGATTAACTCTGTGGCCTATTCGGTCAATGTTTCCAGCACAAAATTATCTCAAAGTCTGATGACTATGCATACCAGAGAAGATTATCTGTGGATTTTGGTACCAGCTCTGAGGTCTGAACATTTTATGTGTGAAGTCTATTAGGTCTAGCTTAGTCTCATATAAAAGCACAATGCAAGCAAGTACTTCCAGAGCTCTGCATACCCTGGAGGGTGTTGTAACTCATGCTCCCCCAGTGTGTTTCTCTAGTTCAAGGGATGTCAAAATTGTTTTTCTTGCAAAGTAGAACAGCTGCAGCAAGAGGGTTGGTAGCCCAGTGGTTGAGGGTATGAGCCAAGAACGAGGAATATGTGAGCTGGCTCTTACACTGCAAAAGATAGAGAATTTTTTATTTTCTCATCCTGAGCTAGTCTCCTACTCACTAGAAAGAAGTAGGCAAACCACCTCCCTAATTTTCTTTTCTTTTTTTCTTTCTTTTTTTTTTTTTTTAGTCATCATCATCCAACACTGTATCATTTTGCAAAGCTCCGTCTGGTGAATATGTCGCAGGAAGACTTGGAACATGCTCACATGCCATTACTCTTAGCAAAATAAAAAATGAAGAAGAAAATTATCTAGTTTTGGAAACCTTGTTAAGTCTAATTGCTGTTTAGACGGAAGCCCAGTAGCTTAGTGAAGACTGGCCTATAAAAGATACTGATATAGAAAATCCTGTGAGGAGATCCTAATACTAGCTTAACCCCTTCTATCCCTAGTTAAAAC
Source organism: Manacus vitellinus (assembly GCF_001715985.3). Taxonomy (NCBI): domain Eukaryota; kingdom Metazoa; phylum Chordata; class Aves; order Passeriformes; family Pipridae; genus Manacus; species Manacus vitellinus. The sequence continues at coordinate 40,801,826 of NW_021940208.1, read as the reverse complement.
TGGATAATCTGAACTGATTTAAAGTCATTGTATACACTGGGAAGCATAGTTCTGGTGGGAGTTGCATTAATGTATAGAGACATCTATATTAACTACCAGTCTACGTTAAATTCCATAGTCAAGGCCTGAACAAAGCCATAATTTCAAACTAAATAATGATCCCATAACTCTTCTATTTACAGAGTCTACCACAATTTGCAGTGCATACACACATGTTTACATACATATATACATATGTACATATGTATGTGTGTCTGCATCCACACACATCATGTCCACAGTGTACAATATCATTTTTGTATTATACCTCCACAGAAATAATTAAGCCAATTTTACAGTACATAGCACAACCATTGAAATCAGGATATATACAGTAATAATTTTTTCTTCTCTAGAAACTTTACAGAGGGTCTGAATTCTGCTCTACAAGTTCTATAATGTTAGATGAGGTAACTAGCTTTTTAATATGTTCCAGTGTAGCACAAATTCATCCTCACCCAGTGTTACTTACGTAGTCATAGCAATGGGAAGATGGGAGATTACTAATTGGGAAAATGGAGGACTATCCCACTACCTTTTCTTATTTCAAGGAATTTTCCATATTATGAGTAAAAATATTTCTATTCAAAATGGCTTCATTTGGCTCACATGCGGTTAAATATGGGACTTAACGCACAGAGGAAAGGTATAAGTAGGAAGCTCATTGTCTTAGGCTTCCAAAATTTGCAGACACAAACACGAGGTAAAAGACACCAGAAAAGTAAAGGAGTCAAGGACAATATACTTGTGAGCTCTTTCCCAGTCTTATCTTCTGGATAATTTAGAAATTATTATTTAGAGGGAATTATGTGAGTTCTGTTTATTCAACCTGTGTATGGATTGTAAACTGGGATACATATTCTGAATTTTAAACACCTAGATTTATTGGCACTTTAATGCTCTATGACATCTCACTTTACCACACTCTCTAAGTAACACAGTAAAACATTTCATCTCCCAATCAACCTCATCCAGAAGTATTTCCTTAAAACACTTAGAGGCAGGCCTCTTATCCTAAGACAAATGTTTCCAAAGTTAATTCAAGGAGATGAGGAAAACTAGAAATTTAGGATTATGGTATTCAGTAATATTAGATTAGTTTCCTGGACCTTTCTGTGTAGCTTGACTCATAGAACCAAAACTTCAGATAACAAATCTAAAATGGATGGTACCTCTTTTCCACCTCTCTGACTTGTCTTCTAGATGCTAACTTTTGCGTGGCAGATGCTCTCTCAATACATATATTGTATATATCTCTCTATATAATTCCAAAGTATACAGCTGAAAACAAAATGGCTTCCCTAGATAAATACTCCTTCAGAAGTTACATAGCATTTGTAAGCACTCTTACTTCTTCTGGCAGATTTTTTTACCTTTTGGGTTTTTTCTGCTTTGAAATTCTAGGTTCCCAAAGGGCTTCCATCAGTTCCTACCTCTCAGAAGATCCCTTGTAAGAAGCAGGCAATTTGTCCTTCATGCTTTGACAACAGGTCACTGTCTCCTTTCTCTTATTCAATTCATACTTATTTATTTAATATCTTGTTAATGTTCAGGTCCTCTGGTTGCATTTTGATTGTTTTTACGGTGCCTGAGCAATTTTAATAACATGAAGGTAAAGATGCTTGGAAGCTTTATTGTAAGGCAGGAGGAGAACTAACTCTTTAGTCCTCATGTCCCACGTCTCCAGGGAGCACTCTGAGGTCACAATTTGGGATCCACGGAAGGGGTCCAGACAGCCTTGCCCTATCACCAAGAGACAAAGTCAAAAAAACTATCAGGAGAAATGAATTAATGTGCCTCAATGTGGCACCAAGTTTCCTTCCCTCTTTTTTTTTTCCCTAATGAAACCACCGATATATTTCTTGTGGTGCTTTCTGTCTCAGTGGCATTTTATCTCTTCTGGTCTGTTTGTAATTTATTGGGCAGTCATTTTCAGGGTCAGGATTTCTTTCTTTTTGTCTGTTTTGTTTCCTACTCCTGTCCTATTTCCTTCCCCGTTTCCCCCTCCCTCCCTAGTCTCTGCCTACCTTAACAAACCAAAAGGCCAGATCTTCATCCTGGGGACACGAAATGGCCTGTAGTAACTGTTGTAACTTGTCTGTGGTCTAATTACATTAATTTGATAAGATCATCGTCGGCAGGATGTCTAATTTATTTGCAAGCGGTAGTCAGGGAAAAGCTTTGACCAAATTAACATGCCGCTGGGACCAGGGGGTGCAGGCTCCATATGGCTTTCTGGATTTTCCTATAAATAACCCTCCTCCAACCCACTCCCACTGTTACATCCCCCCCTACCAGTATGCCGCAAAGTTCACCAGCGGGGCCGGACGGGAGAGGCACGGCCCCAGGCTGCAGGAGGCACCAAGAGGCTGGGCTGCCTCTCCGCTCTCCGTACCTCCTCCTCCTCCTCCTCCCTCCCCCTCACTCTCCCCTCCTCTCCCTCCCTCTTCTCTTCAGCGCGGTTTGACAAGGAAAGGGGAAAGGCGGGTTTCCACTTGCACCACCAGAGGTGCAACTGGTTCTTCGCTCGTAGGCATCTGAAACCCGTCCAAATGATGCAGAAACTTTTGTGTGCTTAGCTCCTGTCTTTAAGGCCAGGCACCGATTTTTCCGCTGTGTAATCTCTTTTGTCAGAAGGGTAGGAGCTGGAAAGGGCGGCGGGGGGAGGGGGGGGCGGTGGAGAGGGAGGAGGCCGGGGTGAGAAGTAGGAGGGGGTCGAGGGAAGCAGGTATTTGATTTCCACAGAGCGTATAATAGGAGCATCCCTAGAAAAATATCTCTGCGTGGACATACGTGCATCTCTGTATTTTTATACAGAGATAAGAATAACTGTCAGTTTCTACCCTCTCCTCCCCTCTTTAAGGGAGACACTATACTCTGTGGGAACAGGTAGTGTGAACTGCTAGCAGTGCAGCAATCCCCTCCCCCCTACTTACCCTCTTCTCTGTGATCGTCTAAATTATGAAAAATAGAGAGGGAGAATGCCTTAATCCGCTCTTCGACATTGCATAGAGAACACCAGCAAGAGGCAAAATCCAGCATGAAACATCCTAGACTGCAGGGGAGGACGAAATGCATTTAAAGCAACGATGAAAATGGCGTGCAGAATAATTACCTCAAATTGCTATTCGCTTGACACCCTGACACTAATTCTGTTCAAGCCGTTGGGAAATACAATAAGGCAAACGCGCCTTCCTCTCCTGCTTTTGCAGGTGTGAGTGTGTGCGAATGGGGGACATAAGGAACCAGTCGGGAGGTGGGGAATGCTAAACTTTCCATCTTAAAAGAAAAGAAATAAATTAAATAATCCATTTACGAGAAAGCATCTAAATACATTGACAGTTTTTAATGCCAACGTTTTTAACGCTTGCCCGGTACGTGGATTGATTTTTTTTTCCTCTCCAGCATTCCCTCAGCAGATGGATTTTTGCCACTGCAGCTCAGCAGAGGGTGTCAGATCTTTCAGTGTGCACCAGGTTGAAACGAGCAGAGCCTCTTAGCAACTCTCCCTCTGCGTGCATGTGAGTGTGTGCGAGCGTGCGGCTCGGCAGCAGCGGAAGAAAAAGGAAAGAAGAGCGAGCGAGGGAGCGAGCGAGCAGGGGAGGCAACGCGGCCGCGCAGGGCGCGGCGAGGCGCGGCGCGGGAGCGGGCGGCCCCGGCCCCCGCCCTCGGCGGGCCCCGGCCCCCGGCGGGCATGGGCAGCCGCGCACCGCAAGCAGCGGGGGCAGCGCCGCGGCAGCGCCTAGGCTGGGGCGGGCAGCGGCCTCCCGGCTGGGGCGAGCAGCTTCCTGGGCTTGGGGTCGAGCAGCTCCTGGCTGGGCGGGCAGCGGCTGGGCTGGGGCAAGCACGCGTTAGGCTGGAGGAGGGCGCTTGTCAGCACCGCGGCGCTGGACAGCGCCCGGCGGCGGTGGGCGAGGGAAAGCGCGGCTCCGCGGCGCCCGGCAAGGTCAGTCCGCGCGGAAAGCCGGCGCAACAGGCGCAGGCCTCCGCGGCCACCGCCGCGCTACGACCCGTCACCTCTCTAACATGCAGCGGCGGCCAGGGGCCCAGCAGCACCGTGCCGGTGAGCCAGCCTGGCCAGCAGACCTCCAACTTAGCTGCCGGGAGGAGTCAGGGAGGGCGAGCGCGGAGGGGAATTTTTTTTCCTTCTACTTTTTTTTTTTTTTTTTTTTTTTTTTTTTTTTTTTTTTTTTTGCCTGCCTTGCAGTACTGCCTGGATAGTTTGTGGGATATAATTACTGACTGGAAATCTGGCTGTTTTGCAGTTGTACGTGGGGGGAGAGCAAGGAAGAAAAGAAAGCATCCGCCCAACTCCACGACCTCCCTGCTCTCTCCCCCCCTTCCCATTTTTTTCTCCCCTTTTGGTGGTGGTTCGGACATTTAATGTATTGAATGAACTGGAATTGCTTTCCGTGTGAGGAGGATGGTTGCTGTTACTTTGTGATGAGATCGGGAATGAATTGCTCGGTTTAAAAATGCTGCTTTGGATTCTGTTGCTGGAGACGTCTCTTTGTTTTGCTGCTGGAAACGTTACAGGGGACGTTTGCAAAGAGAAGATCTGTGCCTGCAACGAGATAGAAGGGGATTTGCACGTAGACTGTGAGAAAAAGGGATTTACCAGCCTGCAACATTTCAGCGCCCCAACTTCCCAGTTTTACCATTTATTCCTGCATGGCAATTCCCTGACTCGACTTTTCCCTAATGAGTTTGCTAACTTTTACAATGCGGTCAGTTTGCACATGGAAAACAACGGTTTGCATGAGATTGTTCCCGGGGCTTTTCTTGGGCTGCAGCTGGTGAAACGCTTGCACATAAACAACAATAAGATCAAATCGTTCAGGAAGCAGACTTTCCTGGGGCTGGACGATCTGGAATACCTCCAGGCAGATTTTAATCTATTGCGGGATATTGACCCGGGAGCATTTAGGGACTTAAACAAGCTAGAGGTGCTGATTTTAAATGACAATCTCATCAGCACCTTGCCCCCGAACGTGTTTCAGTACGTGCCGATCACCCACCTCGACCTGCGGGGAAACCGTCTTAAAACCTTGCCTTACGAGGAGGTCCTGGAGCAGATCCCAGGCATTGCTGAAATCCTGCTAGAGGATAACCCCTGGGACTGCACTTGCGATCTTCTGTCGTTGAAAGAATGGCTGGAAAACATACCTAAAAACGCTTTGATCGGCAGAGTGATTTGTGAGGCTCCCACTAGGTTGCAGGGCAAAGATTTAAATGAGACCACAGAGCAAGAGCTGTGCAAAAAGAACAGAGTAGATTCTAGCCTAGCTGCTCCCCCTGCTGAAGAAGAAACCTGCGATCCTGGTCCCATTCCAACCCCCTTTAAAATACATGGCAAAGAAGACCCTGCCACGCCAGGATCTGCTCCAAATGGAGGTACAAAGATTCCTGTCAACTGGCAAATCAAGACCAGACCCACTGCTGCTGTGTCGACAGTGAGTGCGAAGAGCAAACTACCAGCTACCGTGTCCTGCCCACACATCTGCAGCTGTGATCAGATCCCTGGCTCGGGTTTAAAGGTTAATTGCAATGACAGGAATGTGAGCAGCTTGGTGGATTTGAAGCCCAAGCCATCCAATGTGCAGGAGCTATTTCTGAGAGACAACAAAATACACACCATAAGGAAATCCCACTTTCTGGATTACCGAAAACTTAATTTACTTGATCTGGGCAACAACAACATTGCCACCGTGGAGAACAACACCTTCAAGAACCTCTTTGATCTCCGATGGCTCTACATGGATAGCAACTACTTAGACACACTGTCCCGGGAAAAATTCGCTGGGCTGCAAAACCTGGAGTATCTTAACGTGGAGTTTAATGGGATCCAGATGATTATGCCTGGCACCTTCAATGCAATGCCCAAACTGAGAGTCCTCATCCTCAACAACAACCTACTGAGGTCTCTCCCAGTAGACGTGTTTGCCGGGGTCTCGCTTTCCAAGCTGAGCATACACAACAATTATTTCATGTACCTCCCAGTGGCAGGGGTGCTGGACCAGCTCACCTCCATCACCCAGATTGACCTGCACGGCAACCCATGGGACTGTACTTGCCCTATTGTGCCTTTCAAACAGTGGGCGGAGATGCTGCGCCCCAAGGTGATTATGAGCGACCTGAGGTGCGAGTCCCCTGAAGATTTCTTCAAGGAGGATTTTGAGTCTCTCTCCAATGATGTGATTTGCCCTCAGTTAAAAATCTTGCCCACATTAACTTCTACAAACAAAAACAGCACCGGGCTGACAGAGACAGGTACTCACTCCAACTCCTACTTGGAGACCAGCCGGGTCTCTATTTCGGTGCTAGTGCCAGGGCTCCTGCTGGTTTTTGTGACCTCTGCCTTCACGGTGGTTGGCATGCTGGTGTTCATCCTGAGGAACAGAAAAAGGTCCAAAAGGAGGGATGCCAACTCCTCTGCATCCGAAATCAACTCCTTGCAGACGGTCTGCGACTCGTCCTACTGGCACAACGGACCCTACAGCGCCGACGGGGCCCACAGGGTGTACGACTGCGGCTCCCACTCCCTGTCGGACTGAGGCGGCGGGGGCGGTCACCATCCGGGACCGGCCTTTCACCTCCGACCGGGGACGGCTCTGCACCTCCGCTGCTACCTTTTGTGAGAAACGAAACACACAGACACACGCACGCCCTTCCTCACAACCCCCATAACAAGGGCCGAGGCCCAGTGGGCGGCGGGGGGAGCTCGGTGCCGGGGCGCATCCCTGCAGCGCCGCGCAGCCCGGCGCGGTGGGCGCATCCCCCACCCGTGCGGGGCCGGGACAGCGACAGACGGGTGAGGAATCGCTTCCTTAGGCTCCGGCAGGGCGAAACACGGCTCTTGGTTTTGTAGAGCTTTTGTTCCATTGGGGTTTGTTTTGCTTTTTTGCCCTCTTCCTTTGTGGACCGACCCCTTTTCGAGAGGCCGGGAAAAAGAGGGGGCGGAGGACAGGCTGGTGTCGGCCTCCTCCTGACGGCAAAGCAGGAGTGGAAAGTTGCACGAAGGCATGAATGTAATGTAAATAAATGACTCCGACTCTGAAACAGATAGACAAATGGACAAAAAAAAAAAAAAAAAGTGCTGCATATGGCTCGCATGGATACAACGCACCCCAGGGACGCTCCAGCCCCCAACTGGAAACAGCGTCTAGTTCACGCCATCATCCCTCTTACCTGATAAGTCCCTTCGTATCAAACCTTCTATATACGAAATACAGTATAATAATAAAAAGTGCCATTTCGCCAGTTTTTTATTTTTGTGTGATCAATAGAGAGTAGAGTTTGTGCTTTTACCGTGGGAAAAAAAAAATGTAAAGGTTTTATTTAAGACATAGTTGCATGAGTATTCTCATTAGATTTTTTTTTTTTTTTTTTAGGTGGGAATTACTTTGGCGGGAGAGATTTGCTTTGTTGATAGTGGGTTGTGTTTCGTTCTTCGGGGGCAGGGGTGGGGAGGGGAGGCTTTGATTTTGTTTCCTCTCTCTTCTTTTTCGATATACATATTTAGTATTGCCTTTCCATCTGAATGTAAAAATTAGTACCCTTGATTTCTATTATGGTAACAGTGTAAACATACAAAAAAAAGTCCAAGGCAGTTAAGCATGACCAATTAATGTCACTCTAGTGCTTAGGCTGCAAAGTTTAATGGTAGAAAATTCTGTGCTGTTGTAAATCTTACTATAACTTGAGGAAAACAGAACTGAGGAAGCAAGCGAAACTTACTAATTCTATTCGAGGATTTTATAATGGCATATTTTTTCAGTATTAAAGTGAAAATGTTTTCAACTCCGGGTCCTTACCATTTTTCCAACATCTAATTCTTGCAAATGGGTTACTTGAGTTTAGGGGACAGAGCCTCCTTTCAGTGCTCTCTGTGTGTTTCTCTCCCTCCCTCTCTCTCTTTCCCTCCTTCCCTCCCTTCCTCTTTTTCATTCATTGACAGGCAGAGACACAAACACCCTTCCTTCCCCCCTTTTCCCAATGTAAATAACACACAGAAGTTTCCTGCCTCCTTTCCTCGCCTCCGTTTTTTTATCCTTTTTTTTTTTTTTTTTTTTTTTAATAACGAGGCAATGAATCCCTTTATTAATACTGTGAATCTCTCGCTGCTGTCGCTGCTGTCGCCGCCTCTGCTGCACACACTGCAGAGATATTAGAGATGTTAGTGGGAATTTGCTTTAGTGCCACTGCCCAGCTTGGTCTCATTAAGCTGGAGCCGAATTTCCGCCGTCCAGCATTCCCGCCCGGGAGCAGCTGCAGGCGGTCGGGCTTCAGCAGCTGCCGCCAGTGGGAAAACGAATTAGTGCAGGGATTTTCCCGTTCCTGCACTGGGTACCTCCGCCCTTTGATATTAAATGTTGAAAAAAAAAGAAAAACACAGCGCAGTGCTGCAGTTGGACTTCAGGCAGTTCGCGTTTGATCCCGTTTCTGTGCCGAGAAAGTGCCCCTAAACTCAGTCAAACCTGTAAAGGCAAAAGTCCCTGCAAATCACTTGTAACTCACAGCTCAAGTCCCAGTGGAGATATGGAGAATTTCAGTCACGTTGCTCCTGACTTTCTCCAGGCAGAGAATCCTTTTAAAGAGTAAAACACCATAAGGGATTTGCTAAACTTCAAATACTGATTCGGTTTGCTTTATAGAAAATGCCCACCTTTGGGAGCTGCGAGGAGAAAACAGACATACATTCATACACATTGCAGTAGGTACACTCTTGAAAACTAGGCAGAAGCCTGATCGCGGGTGTTCATGAAGTATTAAACGTGGGGAATATATCATTCCTCCAGAAACCTTTATCACAGTGGAAAAATTTGCAGACTCCTAGAAAATACCTTGAGGTTTGGTTGTGTATCTCTGAAAATGGCATGGCCTGCTTAACTATACAAACCGGTTCTGTTTCAAGGCCCCTGCTTTATTCCACCTTGCTTCTTCATTGGACTGATTGTTCTGCCAAGACATTCTGTGTAAGACAAAGTGATGGCAGTAGAGGCACTAGTTTGCCATTGTGCAATCTACATTGTGCAGATTGAGAAGAAAAAACAAATGTATTTACGTATGAACCAGTATTTTTTCCTTGGGAAGCCATGAACTTCAGTTTAGAAATAGAAATCGTTCAAAATAACCTGTTTAAGTATAAGCCTGTGCACCCTTACATGACTACCTAAATCTTGCTACCTTCTTCACGATATTGTGGTGATAAAATTGAGCAACTGAGAAAATTAGGGATACATCTCATGCTAAAAAAACAAATCATAATTGCGTTAGAAGCACTGTTAGAGAAGTTAAGATAAAAGATATAGTAAATTAAATATGATAAATCACTGACTGAGATCAGATGTGCAGGCATTTCAGAGAATATAATGTTAAATATATGTAATTCTAATTTGTCACCATTGAGAGGTAGCATAAAGTTACAACTTTGCTCATTTACTTTCCTTAAAGTGCTAGTTTATTGGTACACCTAAATAGAAATATCCATTCAATTGAAGAGTTGAAGATATGTATTTATCAACCTGTTTCTAGGCTGGGGGAAATAACAAAATGGACCTTTTTCTTTCTATTTCATTTTCAGATTTTAACATTCACAGGATTCTTTCTTCCATCTTGCAGACACTTGCCCTTAGGACACATAAATCACACAACTCTCCGAGATGATATAATAATTACCAGACCTTGAATTACAATGTTTATCTTATTTGCATGTTTAGCACTTCCATGATTATTTTTATCAAAACAAAACACTCAACCAAAGAGAAACATAAGGGAAAGAAAAGGGATGATTGAGGATGTATTGAAGAGGAATGAAGTGCAAATATGTTAAATATATTCAGCTGTACTGCATTAACAACAGTAACAAAACAGCAAATGTTTTCTTTGTTTGATAAAGAGTGTCATAATATTTCGAACACTGGAAGCCTATACAATATCTGCGTTGTGTCAAAATGTGATTTTTTTTCCTGCTAATTTAAGAATCTCATAACTTCAACCATAACTTATATCATATTAAATTGCTTCTTATTCCTTCTTAATCATTACAGTAAAGAGATTTCTGCTCTTTCAGAATAGACAGAAAAGGAACAGATATATTGTTCAGTTAGTTTAAAAAAAAAGATTGTGGTATTTAGTTTGTTTTGTTTGTTTTTTTTTTCTACAAACACTTCAATTAAGAATAGCCTCCAATTTAAACTGTTGCCATAGAAATCTATGCCTGTACACATGGTAGCCTCTTGCATGCCATTGAAGAGAATAAATGGAACTATAGAGCAACCTGATAAAATTTTAAATTCATACCAATAGGTGATATGTATCATTTTAAGCAGAATTGTACTGTTGGAACTGCACAGGAAAGCATCATTATATTCCTTTACTAAATGTATTGGTTGTGCCAGATAATTTTATAACTTCATTACAGTTGTATTGAAATTACACTGTTTCAGATCTGCTTGCAAACTAAGGTGATGTAAACTTTGAGGGTTTTTTTTATTTGTTTTGGGTTGGAGTTGTTTTGTTTAGTTGTGGGGGTTTTTTTGTTTTGGTTTGGTTTTTTTTTAGCAAGAGTGGGGGCAGATGTTATCTGATGGAGAAGAAAAGGCTTTGTGTGCTAGTCTTTACTCAGGTAGAAAAGTAATTAATTACACAAATTGAACAATTCACACTTTTTTTTAAGCTGGTGCAAAGCTCATTGGAGGGAAAGTTAGGGCAAGGAGGCTGCAAAATTCTCCTCCTTCCACCTTCCATTACCCATAAGAAGTTTATAGGGCTCCCAAATATGAAAGTCTGCCAAAGACAAGTAGCTCTTAGTAAAGAGACAACCTCTTTCCCTTTTATTATTGTCAATGGCTTGTTCAGTAGCAAAACAAAGCAGGGATTTATTGGAGATGAAATGAAAGACTTTTAAATTGCTCTTTCTTTCCTGTGTAACCTTCTCCAAGACAAAGCTACATCTGGGGACTTTCTTGGAAAACAGTGCACAAGATATGTGCAAATCTCTGATGCCCTTGTTTTTTCTTATATTTGGAGTTTGAATCTGCATGACAATTGTTTTATTGTATACCAGACTTTCTAGTTGTTTGTACTATTTGGATCAGTCAGAGTGGGTTTGGCCACATTTTTATTCACATGTGATCAAAAGTGAGCACTCTCAGATGTTAAAGGACTTCATTAGTAGTATTTAGTATTAGTAAACTTTCCCTAGATATATACACGAAGTAGGACAATTTCTGTGGCTGAATATTATTCAATGTGTTTGTGCAGTTCTAATTTGTGAGACTTCTTTGTGATTAATGATACAGAACTTTCCAGGCAATGGGCAGGAGTATATGGCTGCTGTACAAATACCTTTTTTGGTATTTGGGAACAAGTCAGAAAGGGGAGAATTAATAGGTTGTGTTCATAAGCTATGGCTTTCCTAAGATCACACAGATATTTGTGTAATCTCTTTAAAATTAACAATCTGTTTAAACCGTATTAAGAATGTGGACAGATCAGAAGAATAATTTATTTTACTCAGCTTTTCCCAGAGGAATATTAGCACTGGAAAAAATCTGGACTAAAATTGTTATAAGCATTGTATTATATTACACAACATGAATTATGAGTATGTTTAGCAATGGTACCTTAATGGGTTAACTTGCAACAGAAGTTGATATTCAGCATAAATGTCTGTGAGTTTCAGAAACTTTATAATTTTATCCTTTTGGGTTAAGAAATATAAATGAGATCCATCAGTATTACTCCTCCAAGATTAATTACCAGGTTAATTGACGTATTGTTATGCTGAATGGTTCCATTTACCAGCTAAAGTTTTTGAATCAATTTCTATGTATACTTCTTATATACATTAAGCAGTTAAGTGAGAGAGGAACAAAGTCAGCAGAAAGTCCCCTGGAAGGAAATAGTAGTCTCCTGCATCATACACTTGACTGTTAAGATTGAAAATTCGTAGCAAACAATGGACCAAAAAAGTCCATTATAGAACACACTTAGTTGACTTTAACTGACTGCTTTAACTACCATTAATTTAGGGGTATCAGCGGCACAAAGTGCTCTTGGAAGAAAGTATTGCCTCCTTAGATATATTGGTGCCAGCAGAACTCCTTCTCTATCCTTCTCCCTTTCTATTAGGTTGTCAGATTGATCCCCCTCAGCTAGTTTCCAATGAAGCCAGTGGAACAAATTCTCTTGGCTATTAATGACTTTGGATGATGTCATGACCATCCAGACAGACCCCTCAAGCTTTGGTCTCAAACTGTGTCTAAGAATGGGTTCTCATGTTTGGTTCATGTTACTTTGTCCTTCCTGAATCCACTACATCTCTTGCAAGCGGGAAGTTTAGCAAACAAGGTGCTATGAAGAAATTAAGCAGCAGTATGGTCTGGTGGAAAAAAAATAGGGAATATGACTCATTTTTTGGATTTGCTATCTAGCCTGGAATGTAGGTGGTATTTGTCTCACCTGGTTTGCTGGGCCTCAATAAGCTGCCCCAGCACAAGTCAGTAGTGCCCTAGGAGGTGTCCCAGAGCATCTGAGGTATGTCCATGAGACTGGTAGATACAAAATGAGGACTTGGGTACACTCATATATTTCTACAGTGGCAGCTGGACTCTAGATGGGATGTATTAGGGTATCTGAATAGGAGTAGACACCCATGTGGGAACAACTGAATTGAATTCCTGATCTACACTGAGAGAGCCTGGTGGTTTGGTTCACTTGATTCATCTAGGTGATTTGAATTGTCTTGGCATCTGAGCTGTCAGTATGGTGCTGACAGAAAAGACTCAAGGCTTTTGGGACATATGGTGAGCTGCTGCCCAGGAAAGGTGCTGTAAGACACCACAAATGGCACTGCATGCGAATGGGCAAAGGAGTTGAACCCTAAATGTAGCTCAGTTAGGTGCAACTACAGTGCAGATAATGAAATGCATGTGATAATTAAATCAAACTCCCGAAACTACATTAAATAAGTTATATCAGAGGTGGTTAACTGAGACATGATAATTTTTAAAGAACAGCTGTTAGATTTTAGAGGTTGTCAATAGAAATCACATATATACCACACACCTTTTTTGTCTGTTTTCCTAACTTGGATTTTATTTTTGTCTTTTCAAATTGATAGGTCTATGATTTGGGGATTGCATCTTAATGATTGCTTTCGGATAGGACTCCTATTTTAGTTGATGCCTTTAGAAATTGCTACAGTAGGTAATAACTATAATAGTAACATCATAAAGTAATATAGGGCTCAGGAAACAGAAATGTAACAACAACAAAAAAATTCTGACAGTTATTTCTGATACCATAATAATAAATAACTGTTTCTTGGGTTAAGCTTGAAATATAAATGAGGAGTACAATACTCCAGGGTTGTAGTCATTATTGAAGTCATTAAGCTGATCACAATGAAAGGTAAGTGCTACAAATGGATGAGAAAATGCAGTGGAAAGAGTTTCAGAAAAAAAAAAAAAGGTTTGGTTTATGAAAAGAGAGTGCAAAATTGTTAAGTGATTTATCACAGGAGGTTTGAAAAGGAAAAAATATAATTTAATTATGGACACACATTAACAACTTATTCACATGAGATATCTTAAAGGGAAGACAGATGGTAGAAAATATATAAGTGCAGGATGTAGAATATGTAGCTAGACCCTAGAGATGATTAGTCAGTTACTCGGGATAAAAATGGCACAACAAAATTGGCGATATTGTGTACTGGGCATTTCACAAGCAATATGGACTTTTAGAGAGAAGAGTCAGAACTTAGCTTGGGCACAAATGGGGAGAATGGAAACATAAAAATAGCATAGGATTTTTTCTCGCTGTTACAGTTTGGGAAGCAAATGTTTTGAAATGAGTGAGTATAGTTATAAAGGTTATTTTATCAGGTGTCTTTATTGTGGTAGTGTCTTTATTTTAGCTAGCTTGGTTAGAAGATTTTGACAAACAGGGTCTACTCAAAATATAAGCATAGTACTAATTTTCCGATGTGTGATTAAGATCATAGTAGTTGAAAAAAAAAGTATGTGAAGGAAAAGATCCTTTCCTGGAAAAGCTAGGTCAATGGATACCTGTAAACCACTGAAATAGAAACAATCTTCCAAATTTTGGGGTGTATTTTCACTGTTGCAATAATCTTAGATCCCTATCAGAAATTGTGTTCTTTCCTATGACATTATGTGTAGCAGAGAATAATAATATTAATAAAGATACCTTTCACATTTAAAGTTTTTGTTTGCTTGTTTTGTTTTGTTTTATTTTTAGTTTCGTTTTGGGGGTGTTGTGTGGGTTTTTTTGTTTTTGAGATTTGTTTGTTTGTTTTATCTCTGCATTTTTTCTTTTAGAATTTTTTTCTTTGTCTTTTTTGTGCTTTAATTTAGATATACGTATTTTTGAACATGATGCAGAAGCAAAACACAACAGCATGAGAATGAACAAAAGGAATGCACTAAGTAAAGTGCTAGTCCCTACAGATTTGCTGAAATTATTCAGGAAGGATAATTGTGAGGCTGAACAACAGAGTGAAAGATGTTACTGACATTGGCTAAAGGTACTCATGGGAAAAGGAAACACTTAACATTTTTGAAAGGTCTTTGTATGACTATGCTGCTATTAATGAAAGATGATCTTAACTAACTAAAATTTTAGTATAAGACAATAATCCTCTGTAACCAAATAAATTAGAAGGTATATTTAGAATGATGATTAGACTGTTGATTTGGGTCTTACAATAAGGCAATATTGAAATTAAGCCGAGAAGGAAGTGGTTCTTACTACAGAATCATAAGTTACTGTCTGCCCAAACTTATTAACTCAGTTGCAGGCATGTATATTAAATTAGGCACATTTGTCCTTTGAACAAATTCATAGTATTCATAAATTCCAATCTGAATAATAAATTCAAGGACTCTTAGCTGCATTCTTACTGTACCTGAGCATGTTCATTATGTTATATGGAAGAATTAAGAATAGAACAAAAGTAAAGAAAAAAGTATTAATAAGGTTTCAAAATAGGTTGCATGTTTTAAAGGATCAGTTCTAGTTAGAAGTGTTACATTATTAGCAGAGTACTGGTCAGATAATGTAATATGGTTCATTTACATAGATTTTATTTGTATAGTTGGTTTTTTGAAAGCAATAAATTTCTGATTATGAATCAACAATCTTAGGACACAAACATTTAGTAAAAGATGCTAAATTTAAAATAGTTGCTATAGAAGGGTTGATAGTACTAGTATTAATGGAACCTTAATCATATCTAGCACGATGTAGAAAGTAAATGGAAATCATCAAAATATGTGTTTCGTCAGATCATATATTTTTTTAGAATAAATCGCATTCATTTTAAGTTTCTGTAGTTTTTAGTGAATTAATACTGTTTTTCCAGATGTCAGAGTTTACAAAATTCAGAAAAAATTACTTTTGTAGAGAGAAGAAAGCCAGTTGCAAATCTTTATTATATCTTGATTTATGAGGAATCAATCTTTATGTTTCACACAGGACCAAATTTTCAAACAACAGTGGAAGAAGAAGGAAACTTAGAAAACAAAATTGTGTGACATAGATCCTTTTGCATTGGACTGAGTGGTCCATAACTCTTTGACTGGAATGGGATCCTTTATTCTGTTAAATTAATGGAACCAGAATGTGAGTGAACTCAAGCACTGGGAGCTATAATCCATAATAGATAATACATAGTGGAGAATCCCTACTGAATAACCGTTATATCATAACCTAGCTTTTTTCCACAGTTCTCAAATAGCTCTGGCCAAGACAAAATTGCTGCAGAAGGGACAAGCCCTTGGCAGTGTGAACATGAGCCAATTTGTACTTGGAATTTGAGCCTATGATTTAATTCTGTTTCTTGCTCATTTAGAAGTGTGAATATTCACAGTGTATCTCCTGTGGGTTCAGCATTTGGCCCAGAGATTCATAGATGGGCTCAAAAAAATATTTTTTTTGGTAATTGTTGTTTTCTGGTTTTGGTTTTGGTTTTTTTTGTTGTTATTGTTGTGTTCCCCTTCCTGATTCCTGCTCTCTTTAACATGATTATGAAATTCTTTCTCAGAAATCCTGTTAGACTTCTAGAACCACCTTTGATGTCCCTGCCTTTGGTTCTCACTGACATTAGTTGACTGAACAAGCCTACTAGAATATAGCTATGAATGTTTTTATTAATTAAAAAAAAAAATAAAACTAGGAATTATTATTTTTTTTGTAATGTAGATTAATATTTTACATTAAAACTACTAGGGTGGTTTGACGACATTAATTAAAAGTGCTGTAGTTATGATTGATGGCATTTGGATATAGTTCTGTCCTCATTGAACTCAAGGTACATGTTTGGGACTGGATTTTAAAAAGAGTTTAAATATCATTTGAGATGTGCATGCTTAGATGGAATTTAAGGCATCCCAGGGTACCTAAGATATCTGCACAAGTTTAATGTATTTTCTTTTCTGGGTTGGCAGCTAGAATTCAATCAAGACATTTTAACATACCTTAAGCGTTACAGATGATTATGTTAAAGCCTCTTAAGTGTTCCCCAGCTGAAATGTAACAGCTGTATTGTGAGCACATGAATTTACACATCTCAGTCTGTAACTGAATTGTAGCTTCCAAGGTTGGGTGAGCTAAATCACAACTAAGTTATTTGACTTTTATATTGCTAAAGATAAGTGTGATGAATCTCACACTTGTGAATAACATCCTCAGGATGGAACTTTCAATTAAAAATAAGAACACACACATATAAGAGGGCAGCTGAAAAGTATTCTTTAAATATTTTTTCCACTGTCAAATCACAGTTTATTAAAAGAAAACCAAAATATTACAGACAATACATAAAATTGTTTATTTTTGGGGATGTTTGTTGTGATATTAGGACACAGACAGATAAATATTTGCTTGTAAAACTCTTATGTCATGCAAATATTTCAATTTACATTACTTCAAATCAAAAGTAGGCTAATATTCCAGTAAAATAGCAACTACAGCAAAAATAAAAATGAGGCTTTTTTTTTTTCTGCTCTCCAAGAGTGTCCCTCTGTTGGCTTCAGGAAAGCATCCTCAATTTTGTAAAATAGAAATGAATCAGAATAAACCAAAGAATATCAGCCAACTTAATTTCACAGTACCATGGTATAATAATTAGGAAATAAAAATTTATGTAATATTTCCACCAATAAATATGGAATTTTTTTTTCATTTTACTAACATCAGTCCAAAAAAACAAATATATCAGTAAATAAAGGAAAAAGACAAAGTTAGCTAAGCCTAACTCCTTCTTATAAAAGTAACCTTAATATTTGATTTAGTAGTGACTGAAAGTTAGAAGCCATGAACTTTGCTGTAGTACCTGAGTTTGTAGAATGAGTCTGATTCTAGTTAGAATCCATAAAGTACACAGATCAATATAACCACAATTGACACTAATTGACAAGATAAATTGACAGTATTAGGGCAGAGGCCAAGAAACCAGATACTAAAACCTTTATTTTTTTTCCCCTTCCCTCACTATGATGCCCGGGTTCTGACAAAAGATCTAATTTTCTGAAAACATATAGACTATATTAATCAGATTAATAGACATGTCTATTAAGATTTTTTCTTCAGTCAGTTAGGAAGGTGAATGTCAGTGTACTCATTCTGCTGAATTTCTCACATTGCAGCGTAGAGTTCTCCTGCTGAGCAAGTCACCTTTGTCTTGATGTATAGTCAGTGGGGAGAAATGGGAACTGTTCAGGTTTCTGTGATATTTTGGGATGACAAGAACAGTTCAGCTATAGACTTAGACACCAAATTTAGGTAACTGAATATTGTCATATGGATGTCAACTGTGTGTCTAAACTCTTGTAGTCGTCAAAGATCCAGCCAGTACAGAGAATAGGGAGTAGAAAGTGTCTCAACTCAGTTTAAACAGACATGTAACACAGAACTCAGCTTTTAAATGTAGTATTATTTTGGGTTCCCTGGGATACCCCACCTGGCCTCTAGCTGCCACTTGAGAAGGTTACAGTTCTTTTAGAGGTCCTGGGTCCTACATGTGAACTCCATGAGTGTGCTGGATGTCTGAGATATCCTAAGGCATCTTAAATGTACCAGCCATTTATGCTTTGGCCAACATTAAGTTTTCATTGATTGTACATGGAACTTAGATACTTCGTTCACATTTGAACACCTATGCTTGGAAGTCTGAATTTCTAAATAAGCCTTGTCCATATTTAGAAAGAGATAAAGTGTGTTTTAAAAGTTTTATTTCTTTCCATTCACTCTAACAGGAATCTAGGGCACCTTGTCTAAATATATAACTACAACTATAAACAGCTGCATTTCCTCAAATTAATTCCACACTTTGAGTCTTTCACTTGGACCAACTATTTTTTTGCCATAAAATAGCATAGTATCGTTGACCTACCTGAATGGAGAGGCAAGGATTTAGGTGTCTGACATCTCCATCTTACCCCTTGCCCCAGCAGCCTGCAATTCTGGAAAATACCAGCCTCATAATATGTCTGAACTCTCAGATTCCAAAGCGGTCTTGTCCCTCATTTCGAGGAGTCTGACTGCATGAAGAAAGGGCCCTATTGAGCACAGATATCTTTGCTCTGGATTGGAGAGAAGGAGGGAGGGTGGGAAGCGGGAGGAATAGAGAAGCTCTGAATATCTCAGCGATATTAAAAGAAAAATAAAAACATAAAAATATGTGGAAGTAGTTTCCTATCTCAGGAAGAGTCTTGTGTGCAGAAATTCCATGTTAATTCTAAAGAAATCATGCTGATGGCTGATAATGAAAGTATCCTTTTCCTCCTTTCATACATCCATGGAGTATTTATTGCATAAAATTACATACTGTTACACAGAAGTCCATGGTGAAGAAAAGTTTGAACATTCCCTCTGAAAATAATTTTGCAGCTGTGAGAAGGATTGGTGGAGATCTTGGTAAACTTAAGCACAAATTGTTAAGAGGAGTCAAAACTAATAAGAAAATTTCCTTTCATGGTTCAGAAACAAATTGTAAAATATATTTGTAAGTCAATGTTGCTAGAAATATCTTTGGATTTATAGTAATTAACTATATGATGCGTTATCTTCAGTCAGATTTAAAAGATTACAAGAAACAGAATTAAAATGAGAATGAATTAGCCTAAGTTACTTAGTTTCAAAAACACTAGTGATTATTTTAAATAAACTCAGTGTTGTCATTTGCCTTCTGTTTCTCATGAACAAGGCTGTACGATATAACCACTATACATAATTCATAGAAAATTATTTGGAAAAAAAATCAAATCCTCAAAAGTCTCCATTGAAATAGAATTTTCATTTGAAGAAAAGTCTGAGAAGACCGAAGCAGAATGAAGAATTTCATGATGGATTTTTACGTACATCAGGCAATCTGTGTGTGACAAACAAAACCAGCTCAACTTTTCATTCCTAATCGACTCCAATTCCTTGTAAATTATGCATATTAACATATTTCTGTAAGCAAGTTTTAATTATTTTTCATGTTAATGGAATACTTCAAGCCAGATATTGTACATGACTATTATGTTCATCATCGCACAATCTTGCTCATCGGGTTCAGTGTGTTATTAAAATTTTCATTGAATTGTCCTACAGAATAGTAGAACAGTTTCAGTTCATTACTTTTTCTCTTATTTTTCCATCTATCAAAGTAAAATTTCAAGCTTGAGTTCTATCATATAATTTGTGTAATAAGCTATTTGTAAATGAGTGGGTAGATCCTGGTACAGTTTTCTAAATTGAATGTTATTTTTTTACCTGTTTCCCAGTATTTTGAAATTGTCACATGGAAAATCAATTGCAACATGCAGATGAGTCTTCAAAAACAAGGAGGAAGACTTTTGCCTCATTAGTTCAACAGACATTTTGATAACAACACATTAGAGTAAAACTCGAGAGTTGCTTTACAAAATGGGAGTCATTGTTTTGTACTCGAAGTTTGATCTGATTCTGAACTTTCAGATTATATGCATAGGCATAATCCCAAAGCAGTTTCACTTCTGCACATCTATATAATAGAAAATAATCTGAAATAAATACAGAATTTTAATCCAAAAGCAGTTAATAAGATTAGTAATAGAATGGAGAAAGATAAATAAATGGAACTGCATTTAAGTTTAAAAAAATTATAATGAATACTTTTTGAATTGCCAGAAACATGGAGCAGATTTAACTTCTTCCATAACCACTTTCTTCCTAGTGATCTTTATATAAGAATGTTGTTAACATGCCTTTAGTGTACCACACACCCACCCACGTATAAAATATGGTAATCTGATTTTACTTTGATGTATAGTTCTGTAAATTGGCATTCAAATCAAGGAGTGTGAGACTCTCTAATAGTAGAATTGACTTATGTCTATTTATGGTGTTTTACATTAATGGAAAAATCATCATAAATGAGGCCTAATCAAAGTTAATACCTTGTTTGCTTCTCTGTGTTAATACCATAGTCCAGGATTCATTGCATAGTCAAAAATTTCATGTATTCAGTGCAAGTAATGCAGTAATGATAGGCAAATCTTTAGCCAATAGATTCTGCTCTTAGGTAATTCCTAGTGTTGAATTATATTAATATAATATCTAGAGAATATGCTTTGAATTTGAGCTGATACAGTTATGAATATTTGGGCTAGTGGAGAGAAGAGATGTGTACATCAGAAACTAAGTTGCTTCTTCCAGTTTTGGGATCTGAATGACTACATAAAGGGGACAAATGTTGTCCATGTTGATGTCAGAATTGTGGAATAAAGCAAATAAACTAGGACCCTAAAATATGTGTCTAGAATCATTTAAGATACTTTAGGGTAGCCGAGAAATGTATATAGTGGTGGCAGATGTGTACAATGACTGAAGAGAGCTTCACGTCCTTCTGGAGAGAAAGATAGATACTGTGACCAGATACTGTGTCCTAGGATACCTAAAATGTCACTGAAACCTATGTTAAAGCACTTGAATTAACACTGGATGGACACGTTGACACTAATATCAGTTAGTTCAAGATTCCTATCTCAAGTCCCTGAACCTCAAGACCGGGACTGTGGGAAAACAGTGCCTCCTATGGCACAAGAAGGTCTAATTTGAGACCACCCGAGGAATGTGAATATACACACATCTGTGGGATCTGTTGAGATGCATCCCAGGGTCCTTAGAGAATTGGCTGATATAGTTTCCAAACCATGTTGCACCCATTTTTAAGAAGGGTACAAAGGAGGATCCTGGAAACAACTGATCAGTTGATCTCTTATCTGCCTGCTAAAATCATGAAGGACGTCCTCCTGGAAGCTATGCTGAAACATATGGAAGACAAGGAGATGATTAGAGACAGGCAACGTGACTTTATCAGGGGCAAATTGTGCCTGACCAAGCTAGTAACCTTCTGTGATCAAATGTCTACATCAGCGGAAAAGTGCTATTGCTGTCATCCAACTGGACTTCTGTAGAGCCTTTGATACAGTCCTCCATAAAATCCTTGTCACTAAATGGAGAGGTGTGGGCTTGACAGATGGACTGTTAGATGGATAAGGAATTAGCTAGATGGCCACGTTCAAAGAGTTGCAAGTCAATAGGTCAATGTCCAAGTGGAAACCAAGGAGTGTCCCTCAGGAGTCCGTATTGGGACCAATGCTATTTGCTGCCTTTAGCAATAACATAATGGAATTGAATGAAACCTCAGCATGCAGCTGAGTAGTGCAGTTTATATGCTTAAAGGAAGGGTTGCCATCCAGAGAAACCTTGAAGAATAGCTTCATGCAAACCTCATCCCTGATCATGGCAAGGCAGTTGAAATACTGACCTTTAAAGCTCTCTTCCAACCCAAACCATTCCATTCTATGACTCTATGTTTCTAAGATTCCTACCCACTATTTAATATTTTAATTTTAATATTAATTATTTTATTAGCTAGCAATAATGAGGGATTATTATAAAATACTAGAAATAAAAATATTGAAAAATAAAAATTATATGTAAACATGTTGATTGTAACATGTCTTATTAAATCACAAAAACCACAGATCAGAAGAAAGACAGCTAAAGATGCCTGTACAGATAATTAGTATATTTCTACATAATAAGAAAAAAAAAAAAAAGAAAAAATTAGAAGAAAAAAATCAATATGGAGTGTTTAGGTTTTGCAAAGAAAAAATGCATTTCATTTGCTTATATGTTTGTGTCTGAGAATGAAAACAAGGTAATAGAGTTTTGGAAGAGCTTTTACAAAATAAGTAAGATTTGTGGCACCAGAAACCAGGAGATATTCATATAGGTGGAAGAGAATGGTTCTCATCAATTCACTATCAGTTTATGTGGAGTAAAGCTTCTACAGCATACGGCAAATTTATTCCAGAGAACTGAGAGTTTGAAGAAATCATGTCTATCTGTTTACCACCTTTATCTGTTGGACATTACTAGGTGCAGTGGGCTAGTCTGTGCCCTAATAGCTGTTCACTAGTTTTGTATTAATCAATGCAATGGGTTGGTATATTCTAACATACCATATAAGTTCTAGAAAGAGACATTAGCAGTTTTTGGATGCTAAAGGGGTGGAATGAAGGTATATCAGAAAAAATATTCAGGTTGGTACTTCTAAATATTTAAACCAATTCTGTCAATATGCCAGTCTAGTCCTGAATAAATGAAAGAAGTTAGAGCAATGCAGTATTTTGGGTTTTCACCTTTATTGGACACAATATTTTGCTTCATAGTTGGCATAACTGAAAAAAAGATATTTTAAAAAAAATTATAATACTAGAGCTTGGATAAGTCCATCCATATAGATATTTAATATTTAATATTCATTTCAAAAATCCACAAAAAATTACAGTAAATTAGACTATGAAAAAATAGCCAGATTTTCATTTTAATTCAAAATATTTGTCCCAGAAATCTTTTCACCAGGATAAACCATGGCATATGTCTCACTGTTAAGCAAAACTTTTAACATAAAAAAGCATTAATTTTTATTTTACAGACCTGCAAACATAAGGGAAGATTACACTTTCAGATGAATTTCTGAAATCAGCTAACCAAGGAGCTTCATTTTATAATACGGATTATAAATTGTGCTGGCAATTAATCTGTAATGTGACTAATCCTTTTTATTATCTTAATAAAAATAAAATATGTTTCACATCCTCAGTGAAAAAGCATTTCAGGAGTTTTTAGCACAGAGACTCAGCATGCTCATGTGCATTCTCCTACACTTATCTACACGTTAATGCCTTGATCTTGCAATAAATGTCATGCAGGTAGAACATGGCTTTTAATCCCTCAGTACAACTAGAAGCTTATATCTATGAGGGCTTATTTTAAAGGTAAGTGCTTTATTTGAGTGCTTTTATCACTGAGGAAATAAGCAGAAACCCGCAGCCATAAACTCTTGATTGATATAGGCAATCATCATTTTTTGTTAGTCAGAAAAGTCTGTCAAGAAAAGGAATTGTGTTTTCTTGGTATTTTAATGATTAGTTAAGTTATAAAAGTAGGTCAAAAGTAGTTCTGTCCTTCTGGCACTTTCTTCCCTGCTAACTGTACAACTGAAAACTTAGTAACATGAGTAAAGGCATGTCTTGGGCTAATACTTACTATTGAGTTGGCTTATTTTTTTATAAGTTTCCTATGTTCATACATTTTTTAAAAGGTAGTTAGCTGAATTAAGTTAACCAAATAATAATATAGGCCGAAATGTTGAAATAATTATTGTTTTTAAAAAACTAAATAGATATCCATGGTTGTGATTGCGAGTGGAAGTGAGTTTGCCAACTACTAGATGTACCTCTTTTAAAGTTTCTGTGGTAAAGCTGTGGAAACCTAGCAGTTGAGTATGGATGATATTTCTATAAACAGGCCAATTTCTAGGAAAAGAAATGCAGAGATTTTCTTGGAGTAATCAAATCTCTTTCTATCTGAAAAATGCAACATATTAAATTGTTTCTAAATATTTTTGCCTATATCTGCATTTGAATTCTTTAGTAAGTAATTGAACTACTTTACAGCCACACAAGATGAATATCCTATGGGAAATTTTTTGTCAAGGACTGAAATATTTATTTTGTATAAGATGAAACTTGGTATAATACTCTGCAACTACTACTTCAGCATGAGTAGGTTTAATCTGACACAATCAACTTGTAGTGTTTATATACTTGCAGTTAATGCGCCATCTGAAGATTAAAATCTTTTCAGATACCATCATTTGTTCTTCTACTGCCCATACTATTGGTAAATGTATTTAACTTACTTTATTTATATGAAAAATTTGAAATATGTTGAATAAGTGTTGGTAGCTGCTGATAACACAATGTTTCTCCAGATAGTTGAAGCTTTTACATTTTTTCCATGCAGCATTATGCCGAGTTCCAGAAACAGAAAAAGATGATCTAACGACTTTTTTTTCCTATAAAAAAATAATGTTTTCTTCTATTGAAAAATATCAGATTCCCTTTTTACCACATTCATTTTCGGAGTGATTTTATAATTTGATGAGTCCTTGCTATCCTCAGCCAATTTTTTTCTAGGACTTGGTTCCCTATCTTCCGTAAATTTTTTAATCCACATTTGAGATATACCATCAAAATGAAACTTCTAGCTTTTAGAAGCTGATGCATCTTCCTGGACAGTGATGACACTGTTATTTCCAATTTTTAATGTATTTACAACACTTATCCATAAACTTAATTTCTAACATAAAAAAATAGATAAACTTTGATTCAGTGTGAGAGATGATTACATGTGACTGTTAAAAGGAAAGGGCTGTGGAATTTTATGTGTGTTTTTCTGCAAACCTGGGATATTCCATTTACTCAGGTGGAGAAATATAGGTGCAGTAAAAGGCAAGATAGGCCCAGTGAAGAGTGAAGCCAGTTTGGCAAATAAAATAGTTTTTATTTGTATAGTATTTAATTTTTTTCAAACTTTTTAGTCTGCCTCTAAATTTGTACATGTTGTCACTGCATCCTAGTGTATTGATTTTTACAAATACCCTAGAGTTGATAGACTAACACAAATTTAGTGAGCAGATGCATGTGAAACTGTGAAGTTATGACAAAATAGAAAAAATAAGCTGAAATAATGCCTTCCAGGGAATGACTTCATTGTTCCTCAGAAAAGTCAAATTTTGAGGAAAACGTTGATAAAATTAATCATTATAAAGGGTTCAGAAATGAAGAAACTTATTTTCACTTTTAAAAATCTTCAAAATTCAGATATATAAATAAGTGACCAGAAATTGACTCTCTTGGATCAGGGATCTACACAAAAATAATTCTCTTCAGTGAAGGTGTTGGTCAATTAATTTTAAGCAATTATGCAAGTCTCACCTAAGGCTTTACTTCCTTTCTAATTCACCTTTATCCATATTTTATTCCTCGTATTGCCTTAGTTTTTTCCTTATTATTTGCTTTTCCTTAGCTCTGACCAGTTTATTTTAGTTTCTACCCCTAATCATCTTAGCAATATTACAACAACAGACATATTTTGTTCTGCATTGCATAACGTTTGGCCAAGAGAGAGAAAAAAATGTCTTCAGGTCAAAATGTGACTGCCTTCATGATATGGAAAAGAACAGCCTCTCTTGCTTGATTAAGAGGCAAAAGTATTCTGTAGCCCACATCTAGGTAGGTCTGAAACACTCTGTGAAAGTCTACTGGACTCCCAGTAGATCTTGCAAACTGTCTGTCAGCTCTGCAGGTGTTTCCAGTATGCTTGAGCGCTTCAAGAGCTGTGGGATGCCTGCTGGTGAGTGGCTGATGCATACCCAGATATGTGTTGGCTGGGGAATATTAGGTACTTACTCAGTCTCCAGATATCTATCTACATAATAACACCTTAATTTGTGTAATCTTAAAGGTGAATCCCAGCCTGAAAGACCTAACTCAAGATATATAAGGCAAAAACAATTTTATCATCTCCTTTACCTGGATTCTCGACCCAAGGATACACATCCATAGGGTTTCAGTTGCTTGCAGAAAGATGAGTGAATGTCCAGTACGTCCTTTTCTAGAATCTCTTTTTCCTAAGAAAATAAATGTATTTATGTTATAAAGGTATCTGAGTTTGGGTTATGATTAAAGAAGGCAAATATTAAATACCTTTATTAGTATGAAGATAGGGATTTATCCACCAAAAATAACATATACATATGTATACATATGAGTCTCTTCAGACACAGGTAGATATTGTGAAAATAAAAGTGAATATATATGAACAATGTATGAACCTTATGAAGGCATTTTAAATACTTGATTTTGGGTGACTGCATTATTCATAGGAAACAAATCCTGTCAAACAAAATACGTCCTTAATTGCAGTCACATCAAAGATTTTAAGACTATGTGATGAAGATTCAGAACTAGGGAGGAAAAGGAAGAAAAAGTAAGATTTACCAAAAGTACATATATTTTATTTGTTAAAAAATAGATTTTCCGTGTTCAGCATAAATAAATTAGCAGTAGTGTAAAAATATATTGTAAGTACATCATAAATTCAGTAAGACATATTTATAGAGATGTACATGCATGCTGTTATTTTTGCAGTTAAAATGAGAACAAAGAGTAGAGAGAAGTCACAAAATGCCTGAGGCTCTCACATTGTTATGAATTTGAGGAGAACAAAGTGGTCTGCTGAGGACACCTGTCTTTCTGTTTCTGTGCAGAACCACAGCTCTTAAATTTGGGAGAGAGCTGATCTTAACAAATCCCAAAAGAACTTGGTTCAGCAGTAGGAGCAAAGAAGCACATGTCCAAGTCATTTCATTGCAATTTATCCTTGCAGAAGTTATTTTACTCTTAATTGGCTTCCACAGCAATAGCTTCACCTGGCCAACCTACTGCAGAGCCAGGGCTAGGTGGCACCTTTGCCAGCTTCAAATGATTGTAGAACAAATCCAGTGATAGTGATCATCTGTTGCCCTGTTTCCACAGAAAGACCATATTTTTGAATAATGTTTTCTACCTGGAGGTTCCATAATAACGTTAAGTGTTTATGTTTTGGTTTGTTTACTTTTTTATTTTCAAAAGCATCAATACAACACATAAATAAATTTCATTAAAATCAGGGAGGATGCATGCATGCATCATTAAGAAACACTGTAAGTGCTGACTTCATGAAGATATTGATTTATCAAAGACATTTGTGAAGGCTTTGCTAAATATTTTCTTTAATGTCAGGAAACAAAAGAATTTGTGCAACATTTTGAAGTGTAAGAGTTTGAAGTTCCACCTGGCACCTCCAAGAATAAAAAAAAGAATTAATAGTTGAGCTCAAATTTTGTTTCTTCATCTGATTTTGGTATGTATAATCTTGTCTCTGTAATACATTAGATAGGTGACAATATCTAAGTAAGAGAAAGTACATTTTTACGACTTCAGGTACAAATATTTTCTGATATTTTCTGACAGATTGCATTTCCATAATTTCTCCTGTGTAGTTAGGCAGATGTGCTAGCTGAGTGGTCTTTTGTTGTTGACAGTGAGGAGTGTACCTCTCTCTGTTGTCAAAGTAACAAATACTAAGTTTTACTGTCAATCTTCTTAAGTCCATGCATAATATTTGTTACATGCCTATAATAGAGGTAAAAGTGTAATGTGAGCCTGTGCCACTATGCAGTGTATGGGGGTATATGCAAAGAACATTTCAGGTATGAGAAATATCAGAATTTGGAACATGTGAATTTAGTATGTGTTCTGATACGATATACTTAAATTGTTAGATCAAAAGCCATTGACATTAGTACCAGTCTTTCCAATTTTTTCTGTAGATATACTATCAGGTCTACTATACATATGTACAGACTACATGTATGTTATGTACAGAACTTAACTGATTCCAAAACCAAACACGTCATTACATATATGTAGAACTGTTAGAGAATGCAATGCCCTCAATCTGAAAACTCCCATCACTTCGATGAAAAATGAATGAGATCCTTAAATGGTAGAAATAGAATGTTATAACATCAGAGGGAAAAATAGTGACCAGAAAGGTTGCAAACATATTTTGTATGTGCAAAGTTTACTATCCACTACAGAAGTAGATGTTCTAATATTGTGGGCCAATAAATTACCTTCTGAATCACCTGGACAGTACAGAGTATGCTTTTTGTCTGCTTTCTGTGTATTTTATCTACAATTTATATTGGTCTCATCAAAGCGATGTTGAATCCATGCATATTTTCCATCACATAACATTTTAAAGATGTTCATTATTTACACATGATTAATAATATTAATTAATTTAATTTTGTAGTGCTTACTAATGACTGAATTATTCTGTTATTTTTTTATTTATATTATAATAAGTCCTAGGAAAGTAGTCAATTTATTCATTTGAATTTCTTAGCATATGTATTTAAAAATGTTTGCCATGTACAATTATGCAGTTTTTTTTTACAAAATCTTAGCCCATGAATAAATCTGGATAAATCAATATACACATAAATATTTTTATTGATGATAATTACCAAGAAAACCCAAAAAAAAGGGAAACAACCACCACCTGCAAAGAAGTGATTAGGTGCTTAGAAAAATTTTGAAGTTATTTTTTAAAATTTCAGAGGAGAAATAAACTAGAATTTACAGTATCTGTAGTGTAGCATTTTTGTATTATCACATTCTATTCCTTACTGTAACCATCTATATCATACTTTGCTATAAACTTTTCTCGAATGATGTGTCACATATAAGGTGCCATGAAATGTAAATTGCTTATCACTCTTAAAGGAAGGGAAAGCAAGGATAAAGCCATTGCCATTTCTAAAATTTAGAAGGACAGCCAAAATAATTTTAAATATAGAATAAATATGTGGAAAAATAACACTATAGAAAATTAGGTGAGTATGTTTCACTCTTTTCAAAATATGGTACAAAATACATGTGAAGTTACATACTGTACCTATATTTTTTGTTTATTTGTTTAGGGATTTAACTCATAAATGGGAAACATGGACTTATTGCTGAATTCAGGTTGGTGGAATTCAAGATCATATTTTATAGTCTGAACAGAAAAGTTATCCATTTCCCTATACATGAACCAACAGAGACTGAAAAACTGATAAAGTCACATAGAGATAAATCAAGAAACATAACTCTGGAACATGCAAGTCTGTGAAAAAAAAAAAAACAAAACAACAAAAAACACATGAAAACCAGGTTTCTAGTTGCTACTCCCAGAGTTTGCCATCTTGTCTTTATTCATGGTTGTATAAGTCACTGGACTAAATAACAATGTGGAGAAATTATGAAGTCTGCTACTTGCTAGGCATCATCATGTGTTTGACGAAAATAATATATAATTTCAATTTTTATTTCACAGCTAATAAATAGGACCTCACTGCCACTGTCCAAGCTTGCTTGGCCCCGGCAGATGAACCTCAGGATTAAAGGGTGGGCTCAGTTCAGCGCACACTGTGTCTCACCTAAAAAATCCACTGCGCAGGCTCGAAGGGTAAAGACCTTTCCCAAATCTTCGCTCGCGAAGACTGGCCATACAATAAATAGGACAACTCCTACAGGACAATCTAGAATTCGATAGCCTAGGTCCAGTATTTACACCTATTGATTTACCAGACTAAAAAGATAGGACACATTGTGAAAAGCAAGCACTTTTCAGACTAGATAGCTACTGAAATGAAAACTTTCTGGATCATTTACTTGGATGTATGGACCTAAATTTATTAATTCCTAATATAGTGATCTAAAATAGTAATTTTTTTTAATTAGGAAGGTTACCTTTGTCTCTTATAGCTCTGACTGTAGCCGTAAGACTTAAATTTTTATGGAGAATAATACCAACACTGAAACATTCAAAACCTCACTGATCTCACCAGGAGAGCTACATTTAGAGTAAAGGGAGAGTAGACCCTTATTATTTACCAGATCCTTCATTTGTCTTAAGATGTTTTATTCAGATGTGGGTATTATGCTATAGACAACTGTGTAGAGCTCTATGTTATTTATTTGCATACCTTTCTGTAGTTGGAAAAATTTCTTTTGGATCCTTCTTGAATTCATATCCAAATGTTTCTTGTCAATGCATGAATTTAGCATAATCTGCATTTACACTAAGGATTTTTTCTTGATATAGTAGAAGTGATACCTTATACCTTCCTGTTAACTCACTCATCTTTTCTCCATTTTGTTTCTATTTCTCAGTTTAACCATTTCGTTTGCTTCTTATTCCTTCCTTATTTTTCTTTCTTCTGATCTGGAAACACAGTTCTTGGTTGTCTTGACATATTGAAAAGTCCATTTTAGATATATAATATTTTACAATTTCTGAATTTTATGTGTGATCTGTTTTTTTATTTTTATCTGCAGGGTACATTTAATTTTTAAGTTTTTAATTATTTAATTAAATATTTAATTTTTAAATATAAGTAAACAGATGTGTTTACATACTTATGTATCTACATATATAATATACTTGGACAACACACCTGATCCTAGATTAAGAGATCCCTATTTTTTAGCAATATTTGCATAAATTAATTCAGTAAGTTCTAGAAAAGTTTTATGCCTATGTTTCTCAGTTCTACTTAGTTTTCCTTGAGGGTTTATGTAACTTACAGTATGTTGCCATTGAAAGCAAAATTTTACTTCTATCTTGCTCTTAGTACTTTAGAGAAGCATCTGTGAGAGTCCCAGACATCATCCAGGTTTCCTGACACCCAATCATCCTACACAAATGAGTAAAGTATGCCATGCATTCACACACATTTTTATGTGGACTTCCACCACAGGCATATAGAATTAATATTTGATGTAATGGCTATACAAGTTAAATATCTATTGCATATATGTATTAATGCAGAAGAATTCAATTTGTTTATTTTATAAATTATGTTTGTAATTTTTTCAAATTGTTTCTCTGCAGAATATTTATTTTTTTAACTCTTTAGACTTCCAGAATACATCATGTCCCTTTTCATCATAAGAAAAATAATACTTTTTTTTAAACCTGGTTGCCTAAGAGTAAGCACTATCAAAC
Organism: Manacus vitellinus; assembly: GCF_001715985.3. Classification (NCBI taxonomy): domain Eukaryota; kingdom Metazoa; phylum Chordata; class Aves; order Passeriformes; family Pipridae; genus Manacus; species Manacus vitellinus. The sequence goes on along the minus strand of NW_021940208.1, from coordinate 40,770,776 downwards.
CATATTTAGATGTTAGAGGAAATGGCCCAATCTTCTGAGATGCTAATACTAATGGACAATTAAAATGTTTCTTGAACAGTAATGATAGGGTGGTTTTATGCAGTCTTCTATTGTTATGACATACAAATATTTTTATGTTAAATTTATTTCTATGATTTTAAGATCAAACTCAGCATTCTGAAAACAGTAAAAACTTTTCTTGTTAAATCTGGAAGTAGAGAGAGTAATCTTAGGAAGGCAAAATGTCTGTTTGAAAGCTACAGTTATCTGACTTCTTTCTTCTCTTTCAAACTCCTCTTTCCTTCTTTCACCTCTTACAGGTTATTAAATATTTCATTGTGCAGCTTGTGCATCTTCTGCCTGATCACTTGTCTCTACTGGTGTCAGTTCAGCAGTTTTGAAAGCAGGGCCAGCTAAACAGCTTGTGCGTGTACCAGTTCTGTTCATAATAGAGCAAAAGTACACAAACTCCATTTTAGCAGGTAACTTAGCAGAAGTGTTGACAGATCTTTAGGCAGGTCTTGAGGCCAAAAAGTACCAACAGCACTGTTATTCTTTTCATGAAATAGAAGTATGATGGATCACAGTTGCTTAAAATGACTTCAGAGTAGTATTGTTTCAGTGCAGCAACCTATGGTCACTTGACATGCTCACAGCCCCTTTGGTCTTGTCAGTGCTTAAGAAAACTAACAGACTTCTGCTATGTTGTTGTTCTTTGCATATATTTTCCATAGTAATATTGACTTAGTTGTTGAAATAATTTCGAAAAAACACTGCTAGCCTGTCAGACAGACAGACTGCAAACTCAAACACCCACAAAAATACATACCTTGGACAGGTTTTATAATATTCTCTGCTCTAAGATGAGAAATTGTATGTTACATAACGTCTTTTTTTGTTTTCTGAATCTGTGACAGCATTTCAAAGGAATTTTGATATAATACTCATCACAAATGGCACAGAGCCCCGCAGGTCAGCTTCTGCTGCTTCTGCAGAGCTCCATACAGGAGTACCATCAGTCTTAATGAACCTACACTCACTAGATTATATAAGTCTGATAAAATAATAAAACCAGAAACATATCTGACACAATATCAGTCTGCTTACTCAGTCTTACCAGCTTACAAATTGGACAGATATTATGAGAAGCATATAGATTTTAAAGCCAGAACAACTTTCCAAATATCTAACGTGACTTATTTCACATCAACATAGAATTTCACCCTTTCATTTATGCTCTCTATATCTAATGAGGTGATTCAATTAGACCAGAGAGTGTAGTATAGTATCAGAAAATCATAGCATGAAAAACATTATAGTTCCACAGTGTCACATGCTTTATTATTATACAATGCAGTCATAGTGCATGGCTGAAGAAAGCTCCACAGTTCATAAGACAGTATTTTATTACTACTTTAATAGGCATAAATTATACCAAATCCATTGCGGGCCTGTCTCTCCCAGCTGACTGTAGAGAGAACTTACTAAACAACTGCAGAATGCATCTGCAGATAAGATGAAGATTCACTGTAATACTTCATTACAAAAAGAAATAAATGAAGAATTTTAGGCATTCATCACTATCTACCTGTTATAAAGGTAATTCTGCTTTATAAAGACTGATTTATCAGCTACTACATAAACCAAAACCTCATAATCTGAAATTGCATTCAGAAGTGATTTAAGATAACTTTGTGGCATTGCACTGAAATGGATTTGAAGTGGTCACTTGTTGTATTTTGGGGTCACAGCTGTCAGGACAGTAACTTCCAGCTGATGTATGTAGTGGCATCTTCTTAAGCTGTTCCAGCTAAATTGCTAAGGCTATATCATTACTTTCCCCATCAGATGCCTACTGCCATATTTATTATGAAGACTGTCAGCCAAAAATCATGATACACAGCTAAGTACTTTCTGGCTATATCTTTTTCCTAAGATATGCAGCTTTTCCAAATTGTGTTGTCCCAGGAAATTTTTGCTCATAAACTCGAGGACTCTCTGATCTAGTTTTGCATTTTTTTTCAGAATTTCCCTAGAAGATGACTTAAAAAGATGTTGCTTTTTAGAGAAGCCCTAGAAAAATGGAAATTAACTTTCCTTGCCTATGATAAGTAAGGATAGAAGAGGAACAAAAAGTCATTCATGGCTGACACTGAAGTGTAGTATAGATCTATTTTATACATAATACATTGATGACATTTTTCAGAAGCTGTTCATTCTGTTACTCCTGTAGTGCTGCTGAGGTCCTTGGGTCTTTGTATTTTCCTGCATATCTTACAGTCATGTTAGTATATATTACCCAGGTGCAGTTTTGCTTTATGCAGCCAAGTGCTACAATATTGTGTAATTTTTCATGGTTTTTAGAAAGTGATTTTTTTCCCTTTACCTAGCCCTAAATGGACTTTTACATCCTACCATAAAAAATCTCTACCAATGATAAGAAATTCAGATGCGTAGATAAGAGTTTCTCCTTGCCATTTTCACATAAAATTATCTGTAACTGCATTTTTGGAATTAAAGATGCTACTATATATATATACATACATGTATAGGTAGACATATAGATAAACAGACACTCTGTGCACATGTATGTCTCTGTACATACAAAATAGAAACACAGAAAAAAGAAGAGAGTAGTTTAATATTTAGCAATGGAGAAAGAGATTTTAGGGAGATTAAACCCTTCAGAAGTTTTAGATTTTAAGATAAATGGTGTGCTTTGGTGGTTTAATTTTCTTACTGTTCTTGAAAATATGCATCTTCATACTATTTTGTGTTGAGTTATTTTCTATCTGGCTTTTGTAGAGTTTGGGATTCAGACCTGACCTCTCAGCAAGGCTCTATGACAACCTGGGTTGTCATGAAAAGAGTGATGCTCACAATAAGAAAAAAAAAGAACTTTTTTGGCTGTTTCATAATAAACAAGAGATAAAGAAAAATTTTTATAAAGAATAAAGCTTTCTAGAAACAAATATATAATCCCTTGTATATAGTATACAAATACTGGTAGCATCTATGTGGTCACAACTTTTCTACAGCTCTATTTGCACTTGAAACAACTTGTACTGGCACAGTAAGTGTTTTGGGTTTTGGTTTGGTTTTGTTGGGCTTTTTTCCTAACTTTAAAGAATATATGTGCATGAAAGCTCACAGAGCATTTGCTTATAAGTAGTTTATGAAAACGGAAATCTTATGGACATAACAACACAACTGGTGATTTGCTCCAAGTGACACAGTTACAGACTTAATACTTCTACAGGCTTCAGACCTGTACCTATTAGGTGGAAAACAGGTGCATCACAACTGAAATAGTCAGCTGCCAGAAGTTTAGTGTTTCTAGTGATAACACTGATGTTAAGAAAAATGCGTCTCGTATTTTTAATTATGTGAAAACAGGAGCAAAATACCTTTTACATGTGTAATGCTGACCAGATGGTAGTCATTAGATGCAACAACAGATAATACCCTTTCTAACACTTTCCTTCCTCATATATCAGTTAGTGTTCCAAAACTGGAAATAAAGGAAAGACAGTCAAAAAGAGGAAGGAGTTAGACTCAAGAGTTCCCCAGAATATACAGTACTCCCTGCTTGCATGTTGTGGATGACAATTACTGCAAATTTTTGAGGAGGTTCAGGGAAGATTCAGGGCTGATTTTTCTCTTTCCAGTCTTTTCTTTGAGTTGACTGGTTGTGGAGGGAAAGAAAATGTTCTGCTGGGGACAACATGTGATTGACTTAATCGGTTGTAATTTAACATCCGAAAGTTAGACATCTAAAATCTGAACCAGGCATTTTAGGATTCCTTTATAGTTAATGGAGAAAAATAGGCTCCTCCAGGGATATTCATCTGTTCTATCTTATGATGAGATTAATGACTCTCTAGAGGTGCCTGTTCCTTTCCATTAGCTATAAAGGGAACAACCACAGTCATAGTACTCCCTAGGATATGGTGGGGATATTTTGCTTTAACCAGGCGTTCTCCTTGGAGAGCAAAACTTGCTATAATTTTCTTCTCAAGGCTTAGTATATGCAGGATCATGTTCTAATTTGTTGAGAAAACACCCACTGAATCTGTTTGTGTAAGTGCAACTGAGAACAAAGTTTGACTGTTTCAAAGCATCACTGTAGCCTGAGGACAACATTTGTATTTCAGCACTGGTCATAACTAGAACACAGACAGACAGACAGACAGGCACACACACACACACACACATTTTATTCTGAGTTAAAGTTTTTTTCTGAGTTAAAGTTCAACCTCTACAAATATAAATGAGGGATGCCCGAGAGATGGAAATTAAGACATCATGTCTGCCTAGGGCTGACCTGGCTGCTTCTTGCATGCTGAGATTTCACGCATTTCAAATGAGCACGATTTTAGTAGGGGCCAGTGGCCATGTCTAGTAATGAAGCATGAATATATTTACATGATTTGGCATTAGCAAATGTAGACATACACTGCCCATACTTTTTATTACTCTGTACTCCGTGTTTGTTCCAGTAGTAGTGTGTTTGTGCTATTGCAAAGCTCTGTGTCAGTGCACCAAATATGCCATACTTCTCAGAGGGCTCCTGCAGAACTGTGTGGTGGTTCAGGCAGGGTCATGCACTGATGAACCTAACTGGTTTCAGGGTTCTTTAGGTAAATACACAGCCAGGCAAACCTGTAGCTGCCAGTAGCCAGTCATAACCACATCTCTCATCTACTACCAACTTGAAGTCAGCTACTGCTCCTAAATGTGAAATTGAATTCCTGAATGTAGCTTGCTGTAGCCTGAGAACAGAGTACACTACTATTTTTTAGACCTTATACATTCCCCAGCAGCCTCAGTTTATGCCTTGGAAACCCTACAGAGGATCTTTCTTCTTGGCAGGACTGAGCAACTCAAACCTGTTCAAAAGCACTCAGTATCTGGTGTGACCTTCACTATCTTCTAAAATAGAGACAATCTACCTCCTTTTAATAGAGTAAGTAGCCCGATGCTTAGAATTAAGAACTCAGAAAGATAAAACCAAATCCAAATGAAATAAATCCATATATTTCCTTCAGCAGTCTGAGGAATTCAAACTCTTAAAACTCACCTGCAGGTAGAGTTTTCTGGACACAATTCTATTAGCTTGCTAGTCTGAGGTGTAAAGGGGCTGTGATGCGCACACCAGGGACCAGAAATGGCTTATAATGCAGTCTGCGATCTCCTTCCTGATGCCCTTCTTTCTGAGGACACCCAAATCTCACCAACGAGTGGAATGTGCTGGGTGAATTGTTTCAGCAGCTCACAGACAGCTCCCTGGGGCTCTTTATGCTCAGGGCTCCCCTCGTAGCACAGCAGAAATCTAGGGCTAAAGTGGAGACACGTTTTGTCACTCAACTGGCAACTTCCAGCTTTGTGATAGAAATGAGTTTGACTACCTAGGCCTCAAAGGCTTTTCTAGCTGCAATATTAGAAATATCTAGGAAATATCTTGGGTAGTCAACATCAAATTCTCCTCACAGACATCGAGGGAAAACTTCAAATTCTTTATGCAAGATATAGATATGACTGCAGGGTGTAGCACTGAAATACAGATTCTTATACAGGTACCATATTTTTTATATATTTTTTATAGCTTTCAAATAAACATTTCTCTCATTAAAACATGAACAAGTTGAATACATAGGATGTTGTGAAAGGAAATGAGTATTTAATAATTTTAATTTTGTCCCTCCATGAGAGGATAATAACCAATAACCAATTCCAAAATCCTGATGATTAGAGCATTTTTCTTAAATGTAGTGGTGTAATTAGGGTAAGTCCTCTGCCTAAAACAAAATCTTAGTGTGTACTTTGATTGAGGATCACTGTGTTATGTTTTGTTAAAATGTAGATCATTAAGGTCCTGCTAATCTGTGTCTAGAGGAAGGATGAACCCACAGAGGCAGACTGAGAAAGTTGGGACTGTTCAGCCTTGAGAAGAGAAGGTTTCATGGAAACCTGATAGCAACCTTCCATTATCTGAAGAGGCCTACAGGGAAATGGAAGAGGGACTCTTCATAAGGAACTGTAGTGATGGGACAAGGAGTAATGGATATAAACTGAAAGACAGGAAATTTAGGTTAGATATTAGAAAGGAATTCTTTACTGTGAGGATAGTGAGACAGTAAAGGTTGAGATGAGATTGCCCAGGGATGTTGTGGATGCCCTAACCCTGCCCGTGTTCAAGGCCAGGTTGGATAAGGCCTTGAGCAAACTGGTCTAGTAGGAGGTGTTCATGTGCATGGCAGGGGTGGTTGAGACTGGTGACCTTTAAGGTCAATTCAACATTCTATGATTCTATGATTTAACAAAATCCATTAAAGGGAAATAAAATAGGCGTTCTAATCCATTATACAACATGAAAATGATTGAACATCCTTTGCAAGTTCAGTGGTAAAATTAACTGAGTCAAGAAGTTCTTATTCTTATCAGTGATGCAACTTTATTTGCAAAAGCACACTGCTAGATATGCTCAGATGATAAATTGGAATCTTATTGTCTGGATTTAACAATGCTCAAAAATCCTTTAAAATATTTTGCTTTATCAAGGTTTTCAAATATAATTTAAATTGAATCAGTTGTCTTTGTACAAAGACAAAATTTTATTGATGAAAGGACCAAAATGACCTGCAGTGAAGAGATACACTGATCCAGACAATCTCTTTATCGTGCTGCCACTACTGGCATCAGCATTTTGAGAACATGCTTTTATTTTGAATTTATTTGAATTAGTGAGAGTCTGGATTGCTTCAATTCATTTAGAAGAAGTTTAGTTCCATTATACTGGTTTATCGCTCATGCAGTAAGGTCTGTAGATGTCTAATCTGGTAATTATCACACTATCTTCCTTGGCCTCTATTAAGAAAACCAGAGCCAGTTTTTAAAAGGGGATGAAGCAAGAAACATTCTTTTTAATCTGCCTGATCTGAATTTTCCACTCTGTAGGGAAAAGAGGAGGGGTGGGGAAGGGGGATGGGAGAGAGACAAGGAAAGGCAGGGAAAAGGGGGAAAAAAATAGGAAAAAAAAATCTTGTTTAATTTCTTTGTAGTTGCTAGAGAGTTTTTGAGCCTAGTTTGCAATATTAAACCACTTATTTTATTGCATATAATAGCTTTTTAGGAGTAATTCAGTATTTCTACTATTGCAGCGGTGAACAGTCACAAAACATTTTGCAGCTTTCTGGCACCTGCGCGAAGCTGTGACTTATGAATATGCTAATGAGGCTGCAACCAGAACTGGCTGGGGTTCAACACTTGCACACAATTAGCTCTCAGGCTACCAGCACTGCTGAGAGGCTGATTGTAGAAAGTAATATTTAGATCGATCAATTCAACATAATGCACTTTGTTTACATCAGAGAGTTTAAAAGTAACAGCTTAAAGTTATCCTGTGCAAACACAGGGAAACTTTTAAGTAGTTTTTGCTAAAATTTTGTAAGGTAGTTATCCAGTTTAAAGCCTTGGTATCACAAAAGATGGTCCTTGTAGCACACTGCATATTTTAATGGAAGAAAAAAGAAGCATGTACTAATAATGAATGCTCCACTTAATAGTGTTTATACTGCATCTCTTCCATAATATCTATGTACCCATTAGCCTTGAAAACTGGAAAGCAACTCCTTGCAGAGCATACAGAAATGTCCTCTATATAACATCTGGAATTTATGTCTTTAATATTAGGAGAAATAGTACTGTTTACAAGCCAGATATATCAAAAATACAGGCATCAAGAATACAAGCATCAAGCCAGGCATCAAGAATACAGGCAACTATTCTCACTTACAGCACATTTCTAGAGTTAAAACATTGAAAACATACATTTAGACTTAGAAATATGAGTATCAATTAAAAAAGTCTAAGTTGTCGTGATTTACTGTGACAATATATAGCTAGACAGTAAAAATATAAATTTTCAGAAATGAACACCACCAGATCCTACTTATGTTATTAAATGAGAGGTGATAAATTCTGTAATTACTATTTTTAGTAACTGACTGATATTACAAACATTTGAATTTGGCTCAGTTTCCACATCTGGACAGACTCTAAGACTCAGGGTATTTATAAACTAATAAATACATATTTTTAAACTTGCAGGATAGCTTCAGACAAAATACCATACCTATTTTTAAGTGTGTTCACAAATAATTATTTATTTGACTTTAATAATGCTACTATAGGTTAAAAAGGAGTAGTTACTTTGTGATTATTGAAGTAAATTTTTAGTACTCTGAAACAGGAAAAGCAATTTTGCTCCTGGTCAGTCTACCCTTAGAATGTATTTGTTCAGTAGTTATTATTTTACTATGACATGTATGTATAACCTTAGAAGATACTCAAATTGCAAGCATATACACTTGCTAATTGCTTTATAAGCAAGATGTAGCTTTAATAGCTTCCAGTAATACATAATAATACATAAAACATAAATTTCGAGTTGCGTGGGGAAAAATAAGTTTGCAAGGTAAAAATCTTAAATAATTTTAAATAATTTTTTCCCAAGAAAAAAAACTCCAAACAACGACAATGGAATAGAAAACTTCCCCATGTTTTCCATCAGCATGATGATTGGTAAGTTCAAGAACATTCCGGATTCTTTATGTCTCTGCATGTAAGAATAGAAGCATGGTTTTTAGAAACTGTCCTTAGGAGAAGCACTTTGCGGTTTTTTCTTTTTTCTTTCTTGTATTGAGAAGTTTGATAACTTTGTTTGTCAGAGTAATGTGTTTTCTTTCCAATCTCTGATGTCATCAGGATAATAAGTTTGAAAAGGGTTTAACACCTCATTTATATTGACAGTAGTCGTACACAAGCCAATTTAACTTGAACCCCTGGTAGAAAATAAAGCTATATATAACTATAGCCCTGTGAGCAAGAAGTTAATGCAAATATCTGCATATATAGAGGTGCGTATATGCCTTAAATATACAGTTTCAAGGCTGACACCTGTACTGAAGCAGGAAGATGCCTTCATGGTAGTTCTTCTAACTTAATTTTTTTTCCCTGTGCTTTAACATTCATTATTGCAATAGTATGGAGAGCTCAAAGGTAACTTGCATGCTCACAACTGTGAGAACAAAGGAGATGAATCAAAGACAGCAGCAAGATGCCTTTCAGCCTCAAATACATTTCTTAGAACAAGTATAACCTTGAGCTCAGCCAAAGATCTGAGTCTTCACCCAGTTTAGCTCTCTCAGATGTATTTCGTTTAGCTGTTCTTGGCTTTTGGTTTTTTTTTTTTCTCATAAACCTAAACAGTACTTTTTTCCCCCATATTTTACCACAGATAGAAAAATGTCATTAAAGTAGATCTGAAATAAACAAGGGGGTTCTTGTTCTCATGGTAAATCCACCTGCGCTCCCACGTGTAAAACCTATAGAGTAAGGCTCAGTTAAGATAAGATTTCAAAGACTGTCAAAAAAAATCAAAGACTCTGGTGAAGAAAGCAAGATATTTTTTCTTTTCAAGTTGTCTTACAAACAAAGAAAAAACTTTTCTTCCATTTAGAGATGAGATAAAATCCCAAACCAAGAAGCCACGGTGCACCTGTTTTCTATAGCCAAATTAAGGGCTATTAAAATATATCCTGGCTTCTCAGAAAAAAAATCAAAATTTTATATAACTCTCAGGTTAAGTTCACAGTTTAAAGACATATATTATTGAAACATCTCTACTTATCTTTCAAATTCTAGCTTGTAAAGAATTTTAAAATAATTTTGTCACCTTTTATTCCAGCGTTATCATTTTCAAAACTAATTAGAAATCAATTTCACAAATTAGGTAGGAATCTGCACATCAGCAAATTTAAGTGTACTTAGAAGGTATTAACTTTATTATATGTGAAATTATTCTCTGCAAGCTGTTTGGACTCTTAACACTGTTTCTTTGAAGTAGAAAAATGATCATGTACCGTGTATGATAAAAAAAAATTCTTTGGTGATCAAGTGCTAAGGTCCGTCTTTGCATCTGTTAGAACCAAAAAAAGAGTTACATTGCATAAAACTGGTCAGTAAGGGTAAATTCTACCTCACCATGAGTTTGATACAGTCCCTGAGCTGTAAAATTTGTACTGGTTTTGTATACTTGCATTTTTAAATTTTCTGTTGTTGTTTTATTTTTGAGTACTGTGCCAGAAGACACAGTGAAGCTAGAGAAACCTACTTTCTATCCCTGAAAAACTGACTGTCAAAAACAGTCCCAGAGGTTGTGTAAAATTATAGAAATAACTCACCCTCTAATAGACGGAACAGGCTGTTATGAGAGGAGAAATTTCCCCTTCTGTCAGGGTCTCTGTTTATTATTTTGCTGTAGGCAGGGGTATTAACTCTGTGCTTAGAACCTTGTATTACAATACCTACAATGTAACATAAAAATCTACAGTTATGTAAAGTTTAAAATATACATGTATTTGAAAATTCATTTTTTCTTTTAATCTGACCCACTGCTCTTTCAAAGTTTTGCATTCAATGATTCTGCAATAATTTTGATATGTTGTAGAAAGTTCGTGTGAAAGGACTGAGGGCAAATACTTTCTTGTGCACCTGGCTTTAAATACATGTATATCTTTAAATACAGATATGATTCCTGCAATGGAGTGCTTCTAGTTTGCTTAAATGATAAGACAGGAACATTGATTAATATTTCTTATACCTTCTGTCAATGTTTTCAATAGTAATTGAATGTAAGGATTTCAATATTACACTGTCTTGATATTTAATATTAATCTTCCTTGCATTAAGGACAGGGATATTTTTATCAAGAAAAATTCTAATAATAAATAAAGTAAAAAAAACTGGATTGCAAATGTACTTTAATAACTTTGGTTTCATGTAGTTCAACCAGTAAAATTGCTCAGTAATAACAACTGTTGAAGAATTGAATAAAATCAGAAGGCTACACTGAAGAACTGGTGGGCACTAGAGTCTACAGGGAAGACAAAAGAGGAATCGTTTAAAACTCCTGAAAACAGGCCATCACACTACCCTGCTCACTTGTACTTTTCTTGCTGATGGCATCTCTAATCTAATAAAGCATGTTTGTCAATGGTTAATAGCCAATGTGGTTGCTATCAGCTTGCAAAATCCTATAACAATATCCCAGAAGTCTCTGAATCCTTCCACAATCAAAGTATAGCCCAAACTATGCAATGTACACAGTACATTTCATGCTGTAAAAATATCACAGTCTTCTTGCTACCATTCACACTGTGAACTGAAAATCCACCTCTATTATGTTATTCAATCACAGGACTCAGAGGAAACCTGGGACAGAATAGTATGCAGAGAGGAATGTGCCCTGCCTGCCCGGAGCAACATGTGTGATCCACTCTTCATCTTCTGGGCTTTTTAATTCTGTGTTGAGCACTACTTATTTAGCCAGCACAAGTGCTGACTCAGTCACGCCTAAATCACAGATCTCCCCTTTAATGAAAGTTATGCTGTGAAAGTTTCTTGGCTCTATAAGGATTATCATTGCTAAAATCATCCCATTTCCTTTTGCTCTCATAGCTTTTCTACATGCTGCCAGTCTGAGAGTTCACTAATTAAAAGTCATAATTCTTACATGACAGTTTTCTTCTCTCAAGATCCAAAAGGGAAAAGATGCATCACCAAATGGATGTAGTTACAATGCAAGTGTCTGTGGGAGTGTATCGTCAGTGAATGAGAAATGTTATGGGCTAGGTGAGGCAGTTAAAGGAAGATAAAAAGAAACAGAGAAGGATCAGGATGAGGTAAGACCCAAAAAATAAATCAGTATATAATTTGATATTAGTTTTCCCGCAATAGTTTCAGTGTTACCCAATATTTAACAGCAGATCTAATTTCAGATCTAATTCTGGCACGACGCACCTAAATTTCTTCTTGTTCAGACCAACTTTATACAGTAATTATACAGACCATAATATTTCAAGAAAACAATATAATAAGACAGTATTCAAATAAAACCATGTTTCATATTGGTAATCCCAAAGTTTAGTGAATACTTATTACCAAATTTCATGAGGATTAGCAGATGTTTTCTCGAGGACCTAAACTTTGCGTTAACATTTGGACCTCCCTCTTTTTTTTTTTTTCGTCCAACAAACTAGGTAGATATAAGTTGAAAGCACGTAGGTGTCTCAGCTGAAGAAATGTTTTTCCTACATAGCCATTTTCCTGACTTTGGCCACACTGAAGACACATGATGTTCTGTTTAATAGGAAAAACATTCAGTTTTCTTGATGACTTCTCATTTTTAAGAGAAGAACTGATTTGTACTATCAAACAAAGACCTGGATTCCCCCAAGTATTTCTCTTTTTGATGACATTTTTGATAGTCTTTAGCTTTCAAAGTGAGTAAATCTGTGATACTGTATTGGCATAAAGTATGTGATGTATGGTTTTTATGTGGTGTACAACAGAAACTTTATATTTCTCAATATATTTTGCTATAGTTTAAGCTTTAGCTATGATATCTACTTAAAAGAAGGATCTTCTTTCCTTTTGTTTTTCAATTGCTTATGTTTTGCATCCAAGGGTTTTTTTCTTTTTTTTTTTTTTTTTTTTTTTTTTTTTAAATCTACTTAACATATAGCTTGCAATAAGTGCATGAAGTCATTGGTATGCAACAGGAACTTTCAAGAACTCATGAACATTGAACTTCTAGCAGGAATGAACCTGAGATTTGTGTGACTTAGAATTTTTAATTGAAAATAGAATAATTATGCAAATAAGAAGTAGTATTTGCATGACCTATGTGTTATAATCACATCATTTCAAAGCAAAATGATAATAACTTTTCCTGAGTTTGTAAATGTGTAGAAGGTGTTGATGAAAGTTACATAAAAATAGCACACTGTAGTGTAACGAATTGCTATCCTGATGGGAAAACAGAATTTAAAAAGGGCCACAAATACCAGTCTTGTGCAGAGTCAGAATGAATTATTCGAGGAGCAGAATGTAAGAACAGCCTTGCCAGATCCAGCAGCAGATCAGGCAGGTCAGATCCAGGAGAAATTTCACATGTACAGTAGCGTTAGCACGTGAAAGAACAGAAATACATGTACAAATATTCCATGGTTTCCTTTAAAATAATTTGTAGAACCATTTAAACTTTTTACAAAATCTCGAAGTAAGACATTCCAGTACTGAAGTATATATTGCACTGCATGCAGAAATATTCCCTGCTCTTTCTTCTGAATAAACAACCTGCTAGTTTTATGTGATGCCTGCTAGTTCTTATATTAGAAGGAGCTGTAAACAATTGCTCACTCACAGCTTGTATATGCTATATATGTTAAAGACCATTATCATAATTCCCCACCTTAGTCAGCTTTTTCACAGGCTGAGGTGTCCCAGCCCATCTATTTGTTCCTTATGCTAAAACTTTAGTGATCCCAAAGGTAGCAGAGGCTATAAGCATCAGCTTCAGCCTTTTTTTGAGGGACCTTGGCAACTGCTGTCCAGTCTGGGGAGCTATGATCTACCCCAGATTATTAAGACACTCAGAGCATAGCTACTTAGGTAAAATTTACAGACAGACACATTACTCCTTCATGTAAGAATAATATTAGGCTGCAGAAAGCAGTGTTCTGTAAAATTTGACAACTTTGTTTGCATGTGTGGCATTCACACATATAGCTTTTAAATCCAGGGATCTTGATGTGTGAAGAGCATGATATGGATGAACATCTGCTATGAACAGTTTTAATATACATGTATGAGATGCAGGTAATGCATCAGAGAACTGGAAGGTGAAAAGCTGCTTAAAAGAGAGACTCTTGAATAGTGAGCTGTCAGAATCCAATGGCTAATAACTGAACACAGGTCACTGATTTCTCGGAAGCAGATTGTAGCAGTTGCCAGGGATATTCTGTGACAGTCAGAATTGTGTTCAGTGCTGCAGAGACTCCATGCCAAGAAATGCTTTTTCTTCCTTACATTCCGCAGTACTGTCTGTCAAACTGCCTGAATTCAAATCTCGGATGCATGACGTACAGTAAAGGGAAGACTTCAGCCCACAGCTATACAATAAAAATGAGAAAGATTGAAGAGCTTGATTTTTACTTAATTTACTGCCTATTTAATACAAAGCAATGTAAAAGTATTTGCCTGAGTAGAGGATATACCAACACCTCCTACTAGTAAAATAGCGTAGGGGGACAGTTAGATAGAAATTGATCCTAAATTTGAAAGATAGTAATAATTATGTTTCAGACAAGCAGATTTAGAAATCTTTGAAAGTGAATCCATTCCATATAGCTTGTCAGCTTCTACTGAAATAATTTTTGCAGTATCTCTAGACTTCCAGTTTTACAGTTCATATTCAGTGAACATGCTGATTACTCTGGAAATCAATGAAATTCCTACTTATCTAAATAAGTGTCTCCGTGTGAGTAAAGTAGCCAAACAGGATCTCTCAAGTAGGCAAATATTTTTTCTACTGTCAAGATTTCACAAGAGGGGCTCTGCTGGATTAAGTTGTGCTACTAGAATACTGCACTAGAGACGAAGCTGTTCAGCTTCAAAATAAACTCGGCTTCTGTGGTAGTATCCGAAACCTGCTGCATCATTGTGCTGAAAAAAATCAGTGTGTCTCCTTTGGCAGGCATACAATGAATTTTATGCACAACTTGGGGAGGGGGTAGGGAGAAAGACTCAAGAATAGGAAAGAAAAAAATCTGTTTTATTCCATACTTACAAAGCGTGCATACACACACATACATAGAGATATACACGTGTATACATATATGTAGATATATATAGATATATGTATGTGAACAAGTTGATTTACATATACGTACATGCAGTACTTTTTACTATGAAAAATGTGTATATAAAAGACAACATGCATACAAACACATCTATGCTTGTGTATACATACTATCTCTCTGCATACAAAATGATCTAAATATAAAGAAGAAAAGAGATGTCTAAAACAACAGGTTGTTTAAGCTTATTATTTGTATCTTTCCAGATCATCATGTTATGAATAGGCATTCTGTTCCAAGAAGCGAGGCATATTATTATTGTTGTTGTTGCTGCTGTTGTTAATTATTAACATGATAATTAACTTCAGACATAGCAGGTATTTTGTCACTAAGATTCAAGGATATTTCCAGTAAGATTAAGCCTGAATTGTAGTATTTGAAATGCTTCTGGGTTGATGAATCCAAAACTAGAATTTGCCATTATTTTACCTCCATGCCTTAGTAAGGCATATGCAAGCAGCTACTGCTATGCTCATATCCTGATTTCTCAGAGAAGAAAGAGGGGCATGCTGGAAAGCTGGTAGTATTTTTCCTACATATCTTATCTGAATTGCTTGTTGACCAGAATGTAGTCATATGTTTTATATATAAACGTCTGTCTGTATCCTGGAAGTGTTCAAAATGTGTGTACATGTGGTGCTTAGGGACATATTTTAGTGGTGGACCTGGCAGTGTTAGGTAATAGTTGGACTCAATGATATTAACACAGGTATGTTGACCAGAAAATGAAGATTAAAGAAGGTATATCTCCCTGATAAACAATGCTGAAAAACTGGTAACAATGGATGAGGATAAGGCTGGGATAATCAACAGGTTTTTTGCTTCAATCTTCACTGACAACTTCTCACACCTCTGAAGTGGATATAGAGCATGATGGGGACTGGGAGACCAAAGTGCTTCTCACTGTAAATAAAGATCAAGTGCACGATCACCTGAGTAACCATAATATAGTAAGTCTACGGAAGCTGATGAGATGCATCTGAGAGTCCGGAGGGAATTGGATGATATAATTGCCAAGCTTTCCATGATATTTCATAAGTCATGCCAGTCAGGTGAAGTTCCCAGTGACCGGAAAAAGGGAAACGTACCCATCTTTATAAAGGGTAAAAAGAAGGACCCTGGGAATCCTCAGTGAATTTGCAGATGACACCAAGCTGAGTGGTGAGGCTGACACACCTAAGGACAGGAGGGACCTGGAAAAGTGTAAGGTGCTGCATCTGGGTCAGGACAACGCCCAGTATCAATACAGGCTGGGAGATGAACAGATCAAGAGCGGCCCTGCAAAGGACTTGGAGGTGTTGGTGGATGTGATGCAGGACATGACCTGACTTGCACCCCAGAAAGCCAGTTGTATTCTGGGCTGCATTGAAAGGAGAATGGCCAGCAGAGGTGATTCTGTCCCTCTATTCTGCTCTGGTAGGACCCCACCTGGAGCACGGCATCCAACTCTGGGGTCCCCACCAATGGAAGGACAACGACCTGTTAGAGTGAGTCCAGAGAAGAGACACCAAGATGATTAGAGGGATGGAACACCTCTCCTATGAAGAAAAGCTGAGAGAGTTAGAGCTGTTCAGCCAGGAGAAGAGAAGGCTCTGGGGTGACCTAATTGTGGCCTTCCAGTTCCTGAAGGGAACCTACAAGACTTTTGACAAGGGTATGTAGTGACAGGACAAGGGATAATGGCTTTAAACTGAAAGTAGGTTTAAATTAGATATTAGGAAGAAATCATTTACTGTGAGGGTGGTGAGGCACTGGAATAGATTGCCCAGAAAAGTTGTGAATGCCCCATCCCTGGAAGTGTTCAAGGCCACATTGGATGATGCTTTGAGCAACATTGTCTAGTGAAAGGTGTTCCTGCCCATGGCAGGAAGGTTGGAACTAGAGGCTGGATCTTTAAGGCCTTTTCCAACCCAAACCATTCTGTGATATTTGATGTCTTTTCCAACCTTAATGACTCTATGATTCCAGTACTGCATTTCGCTTCAGTTTAGTTGTCTGATCTCTTAATCTATACCTTCAGTAATAGATTAAACAAGGTGAGGGCTACCACATAAAGGAAAAGTATGGACATCTATACAATTCATAAGCCCTATCCCTGACATACCTTGGACCAACTGCCAGGAAGTTGGCCTGACCAAAGAAAGGTTGGCCCTTTCTGGAAGCTGATGCGGACCAGGAACGATTCACAATAGTTGGATGGAGGTAGCCTCTCTGTTCTGGAGAGTAAGAGAGTTCAGTTATATGGTATAGAGCTGTGACGGGCTTCTTACCCTCACAGCAAAAAAAATTAGACCAGTTGAATTAAATTTACTAGTATAGATTTTCCATAGAGCTAGCAAGACATACTCAGAAAACAAGTTAAGGTTTGTGTTTTTTTAAAATCAAGTTACTCAAGAGATAATTCTATAATCAAGAGGTTATCTATTTTTTTTTTCCTATTTCTTTTCCTGTTTAGCTAGTGACATTGCCTCCAGACACCTACTTTTAGGGTTATGGAATTTACCTTTACCAATTCTGTAAAAGTACCATGCTCATGAATGGTGTTTTGAAACTAATAATTATAATTACAATAAATAGTCATTGCTCTGTTTTGCTCAGTTTAATATGATAATGAGTCACTAATTATGAATAATTATTTTGCCATTCATGTAGATGTACAAGCTTTGGCTGGGTTGTCTAGTTTCAGGGCAATTTTAGCACTATTTTAATGCTTTGTGGTTGGTTTAACATTACTGAGCAAAACTAAAGGAACCTTTGGGAGTAGCTAGAAAAAATAGATGGAATTCAGTTTAAATAAGTATTTATTGCTACATCTTGTCTTAATCTTCTTACTCCAAATTTTGCACAATTTACAGGAGTCAGACAACAGATGAATTCAGAGATAGTTCTAGATACTAAGGCAGCAAAGGGTAAGATACTATAAATACAGATTACTTAAGGCCAGTATTTCAAATATATTTTAAAAAGAAGACTTTAAGTAAGGGTCTGTGTTCTATAGGTGTGCAACTCGAATTATTTTCACTTAGTGGAGGAAGAGATTTCCAAATCAATCTATATCTCTATTTATTTAAATATGGAGTTGCAGAGAAAGTGGTAGGTGAATAGTATCTAATTTTAAGCATAGCTTTTAAAACTAGGGTTAATAATTTTTCCAGATGAAGAAAACAGCCATAGAGCTGGGAACACAAGCATCTATTTTGTCTCCTAAGTATCTGGTTTAACCACCATAATTTTGCTAATACCTGTGCATCAGTGGCATAAAATCTAAGTTTTATTCAGCAGCACAAGGTGTTGGATAAGTGTTCAGATGTATTGCCATTGACAACTAAATGACTACTGGGATATTTGATGCTTTCTGTTGCTGCAGTTGAAACTTTGTTGAAATATGAGGGGCAACATATCCTTTCATGTGTACCATTTAGATTTGTCCAACATAAGTATTGTAAAATTTTATTTGTAAATAATATGGTAAGTATTTCTGAGATGATTTCAACAGTTGAAAAAGGTCTGAAGGTTTCACATCACACCCACATTTTATCTTTCTTGCTCCAGTCTTTCAAGCAAACACTGATTGACTTTGAAAGATTTTCCTTTTTTAATACACTGGTATCCAAATGTAACAGTTAATTCACTCTTACAGTCAAACATATGGACTCTTACTGTTGTAAAAAAGATTATACAAATTCCATTGGTCACTTTAAATATTCTTTAAGGTATACAGTTATTTGACTTTCAAGTTTTTAGTACTGTCTTTAAGTATATGTATATATATAATATATATATATTATAATATTTTTCTTACTTCTTAAATTAGTTTTCCTGCTGTAACCTAAAGGACTTTAAGGAGGAGTACTGAGAACTTCTGGTATTCATTTTTCCCTTTATTTTACCTACACTCCAAACCTCACTTTGAATATCTTTAATTGCAAGACACTAAGTGCTTTCATCTTGCCATGTGTATAATAAACTTTTCTTCCTCCTTTAACTCTTGACTGAACTCAATCAATCATAAACTTGGCAAAGCAAAGCATGAAAAGTTCACCAACTTCTTTGTTTATTGATAAGACAGTTGTCACAATCTCTGTAAAAAAAAAAAAAGATTAATATATCTCCTTCAACATAATTATGTTCCTATCTTGACTTTCGTGTCCTCAAAATATCTTTGTTTACGTGGCTAACTTAAGCTATTCCACATGCAAATATTCCCATTTAAACCAGTGATACGCACATCACTAAATATATTTTAATCATTAGCAAGCATAAATTTTGTTTTTTTCTCTAAAAATATGTGCACTGTATAGCTTGTTATTTACATCATTCCTTGCTGCTTTGAGTTATTTTTGAGGGAGACATTTCCATCCTTCTTTTGAAGAAAACTGTCATTATAAATACATCAACAGTCTTGAAAGATACATCAGTGGTGATTTTCAGTTTTTCTCAACACATTTTTAAGAGAAAGGGCTTGCTTTTCTTTTGGAGAACACAGTCTTTATCTGAGGAGTACCACTTTTCAAAAAAGTCTGATTTTCCACACATTATGTGCGTTAGACTTTATCCTTTCTTTACCTTTTCTTTCCTTTCTTTGCCTTGCCTTTCCTCGCCTTGCCTTTCCTCACTAGTAAATTACAGTAGATGTTCATATTTTCAACCACAGGTTTCAAACTTGCTTCCCTGTTTTCCTTCAAAACAGCATGCTTATATTTACTGTTTGAACGCAGAAGTCCATGAATCATAACTGTATGTCCTTTGATTAAGCTGAAACTAATATTCTTTCTATCTATCTCAACTCTTTGTACATTTTATTTATTTTTTCTCTGTATCTTTTTTCCATTCCCAACTGACTCATTTTATTCTCCTGCTGACTACTGGGCTGCTTTCAACCAGGTTTGCTTTCCTAAGTCACATATAAGAACTTCCTTACTTTTCTTTTCTACCAAGTGGATTCCCAGAGATACTGTGAAGAAAAGAAGGATGTCATGATTTTTCATCTCTCTTCTCCTCTTATTACTTAATTCTGATTGGAAAACAATTCCAAATTTTCCAAATGGTATCAGTGATGGCTAGAGAGCTGCAGTCTTCAAATTCATGCAGGTTTTAAATTAACCATTGTCATAGAGACTTGAGGAGCTGGTGGGGTTTTTGAGGGGAGGAGGAAGAAGTTGTAAAAGGAAGGGATTAAGCCTGTGTTAATCTGTATTACAATAAAAATTTTATATCACAGAAAGAATTTGTTTCACAAATTTGTTTCTTACTGTTAAACACTTATATAACTGCACTTTATCTCTCTGATGTGTCTAAGAACAGATCAAACTTGTTACCAATACTATGTTCTTACCTGGAGTGGGATTCACCTCATCCCTATTCAGAGGGAATCTGAAGTTGAAATCATTCCACTCTGCAAAATAAGCACTTAAGTTCAGAAGAAAGGATTTGTCTGCTATTGGTTTCTGATCACTATATAAAAATCCAGCTCTGTTTTTTTACGACAGTGTTCTTTCCTTCCTTCCTTTTCCATCTTTGGACAATGAAGTTTGACTTAAAATGGGGGGAAATAATTAAAAAATTCTGAGTCTTTTGATTAAGTCCATAAAATCTAAGATAATTTTGAGTGATTATTACCTTGAATGTTGATGGCTCAGGTGGATCATATATCTCTATGTAATATGTGTCTATACGTAGCATCTGGGTTGGGAAATCAGGGGGTTGAGGGTATTGAGATTTCATCAAAGCATATTAACAACATTGTCAGCAACACTTGAACTAGAGTTGAGATTCCTATTGTCCCAACATAAGCCATAAAAGTCATGTTGCTATTTCTTCCTTGTACCAGTCCAAAGCACTTGGTTGCTGCTTCTTTTATTTAAGTTTGTCTGAGGTACATGACAACTACTCTAACCCAGTATAAGGAATAGGTGATCATTAGGACACCATCAGCTGGCATGATCTCTCTTTTTCTCTGTGGTAGTCAGATCTTGGGCAGTATTTGGCTCCTAAAGCTTCATTTTATGCCCGAACAACCAGCTCCTGCTTTCTCCAGGGAAAGACAGTGAGCCAAAAGGGCTCGAAGTCTCTGAGTTGGACCTTCATGGAGGACACACATGGTTAGCTGAGATAGAACATTGAAGGAACTCTGCCATGATAAAGTCCAGTAAATTCTGTTGCTGTAGGCATCCATTCTGTGTTTAGAGCTGCTCACTACTGTCAAAACTGGAGTTTTTTCTCATTATGTTGACAGTCAAAACTTTGTGCATCTAAGAACTGGAAATATAAGTACATAAATATCCACTTTCAGATTTTAGATATGTATTCAGTAGCTACAAATGTGAATTGCATAGGACTTGGGGAACTATATATTCTTTTGGCTCTGATTCAGAATGGAATTGATTTAGAGGGGAAGAAAAGAATCGTTCAGTCTCAGACAGTTCTACCACAGTATAAATAAAATATAGATGACTGTACACAACTTCCTTATTCAAATGGTTGAAAGAGCTTAACTTTCCTGGCAAAAATCCTGTTCTCAATTACACAAATGGAACCAAAATCAATTTTAATAAGTTGAAATTTAAAGACCTGATCCACCTCTGAAATAATGTCACTGGCTCAAAAACTTCGTTTTAGCAACCAAAGCAAGTGTTGGGAAGGAGTCTTAAAAGGTACATGTTTATTTAAAGTTTTATTTTTCTCTGCTCTCTTAGAATGCCTGATCAGGGATTCTGAAACTTTATGGATTTTCTTTGTAAAGATGTACTTAGAGTATGAATTATCTTACATAATTTTTACTTCTTTCACAAGAAAATTGTGCACATTTTTTTCAAAAGTAGGTTGAGCAAAGTGAGACCAGCCTACACATTTAAGCATGAAGATCTCAATTTTCTATTTTTTTTTAAATGAGTAGAACCCAAAATCTAAGTCTCCACTAAGATGTATGTTTCCTTTGATATTAAACAAGAATCTCAGAGGTAATAAGTTGAATTATTTTTTTGTAAAAAACTTCTGTTCTCTTCTGGAACATTCAACTATACTTTGAAAATTGTTGGAACTTGCTTTTGGAGAACAAATTATTATATAGTGATGGTTTATAAGTGTTTCTATATGTGCGCATATCTTGAAAATTACAGGAATGGTGCACTAATTTCACTCACTGTGCACACTGCTATCCAAAGAATATTTATTTCCTGAAAATGAAAGGCAGGCATATGAACATAAATGTATTTGGATTCCTAGTAGTTATAAAAAACAAGAGCAGCTTGTGCTGAGACAATTCATAGTAAGATTTTATGTTCACAAAACACAGCTTCAAATGCATATTGCACGATAAGGGCTTTGTCACAATGATGAATATGAGTGCACTCTTTGTGAACCTGGAAAGGAATTTAGAATGAAAACAACTTAAATCAGATATCTAAATATACCATGGCTTGTCAATTATCAGTTTGGTCTGTTTTTTTCATCCTCTAGCTCCTTCAACTGTTCTCCTGCTAGGTGAAAAATGGTAAGTTTACTGCACCTTCAAGGAAACAAGCTCTTCTACGCAGCCTGCAACCAACCTATTTGGTTCATTAATGGCATAAAGTAAATTCTATATATAGTTACTACTTATTTGAAATTCAGGCCAGTACACGGCTCCCCTGAAATAAATTTCTTCTCATGCAGTGGTGCAAAAGGACCCCAGTCTTACCATAAAAAGGCAATGCAGGAATGACAATTAGACTGGAACTGCAGAGTCACATATTTAGACGTCTAATGTGGAATGTAAGATTTTAATTTCAAGCACTTGTAATTCAATCTCTTATGTCACAATGACCTTCAGAACAGTACAGTACCACAGGTACTCTATTTAACATGAAATGTAAAAAGTTACAAATAGTATTTCAAACCATCGTAATTTCATGCAATTTCAGGCTGCTAGTTCTCTCAATATGTTTGTCAATTTTACATTCCTTAATTAACCATTAAGATGCAAATAAGCATTTAAGAGTAGTGTGACAAGCTATTCAACTGCCATTAGTACATTCCTATCTTTAATTCTAACATATTGTTGGAGTCCCTTTTGCTTCTTAATTGGCCCCCAAATTAAGGAGCTACTCCCACATGTCTGCTGCTGGATGAGCACTGACTTAGGAAGCTGACTGGACAGGTAGATGACTTTATTATCCCAAGTACCTTTGTGATAATTATAATCTATCTACAACATCCACAAAAGCAAGGCACTTGAAAGTCTCCAAGTACACACTCTCACATTTTTCCTGATTGTGGAAATGAACTCTCAAAAAAGCACAACAGCCTTGAAATAAATGTGCATTTTCTACAAAACTACCACCAGTTTAATCTGATATAAGTACTTAGATTGTACCCATTAATGTTTGCATATCGTTATGATGTTATTCTGGTGATAAGAGAGATAACTAAAATTTAGCAAAGGTATATTTTAGAGTTAGTCATTTGCCTTTATAAAAGAAGGAAGATGGAAAAGCAGATGATAAATGTTCACAGACACTTTCCTAGACTCAGATTATTCTTATACTCAGATTTTGATGTCATAATATCAAGACCATAAAATAAACATTATTTAGGAAAAAGCATCTCTTTGTTACTCTAAGTTAGAAATGGGAAGATCAAAACAATGCTTCAGGTAGATACTTAGTGCATAAAAAATGTATTACAGTACTTGTTCATTCCAAGTAGTTGAAATTCAACAAAGGCACCCCAGGTACTGATTTTTGTTACATATTTCTAACTTCTAAATTCTGTGCAGTTAAACAAAATTTCAATCTCTGATTTACAAAAAACATACCTGCAGAAAAGGTTTACTTTTTCAATACAGAAATGCTTCACACTGATAAGACGACTCTTTCTTCATCTTGAATTTCAGCTCATCAAATTAGCACAAAGAACTCAGGAAATATACTGCTAAAGTGTATTCAGCCATGGCCACAGATTTGATAGGGCCTACCATGTAGAAGATCCATTATTCAAGAATGGTTTAAAGGGAAAAATTTTAATAAAATTAAATTCCTAAAATAGAGGCACACTTTTCTGCATCCGAATATTGGATGCAGAAATGCAGAGGAACACTGAATTGAGCACTCTTCAGCAATCAGTATTTTTAGTCATGCCTTATAGATGTAACAAGTAGGCTTAAGAAAATCATATTTAATGCTTTAGGGCTCATGGAGAGGATTCAATATAGCATTTAAAGCTGTTCACTCCATTCGCAAGATTATGAAACAAAATATATAGGGGTATGCTTCAATGGAAAAAAGTTAATTTGAAAATGTTCATTGAAATTTAGGATTGATTTATACTAAATCATAAGTGTAAGCAGAAGGGTGACTAATTCACTCCCTTTTAAACATCTTAAGTTCAGGTTAATACACAGTGCTACTTCATCAGAAATGTACTATTCTACAGAAACAAGAGAAATTATGAAGATTATTGACTGAGTTAGTCAATAGTTAATATATTTTCCCAATATTAAAATATTAATTTATTTTTCCAATATAAAGTAAACTTTTTCAGTTTGAAACCTGCTTTCTGTGACATAAAGGAAAAACTAATCTTTCATTGCAATGGCAAAATGACATTTAAAAAATGTATAAAGATGTCTTATTCAGCCTTGGAATACACCACCTTTTATCAAAGTGTTAGAAAGCAGAAACTGTCTACATGCACTGATTGTCCCATTCAAATATTTGATGAACTTTGGTCTAGGATATTGTGCTACAGAGATCTTCATTTGGTAGAGCTGTCCTGAATATACATAGCTAAACTATTTTACTTAATACAGGTTATTTTTATATAGGTTAAATTCTGCATTTCTTTATGTTGTAGAAAACATAAGAGCTGATTCTTTTGATATTCTCTGCTTTTGTACAGCTAAAAAGATGTAATATTAGATGAACACTAAGCAGAAATTCTTATCACAAAATCATTAAATGGAAGTCTAAGAGTTGCAGGTTCTTGTCTCTTTCTGTGTGGTATTCTTGGATCTCAAGTGCTGTAGTGCACAAAGGAAGAAGGCAACAACTTTAAAAAGCTTTTGCAGTTAACCTTAATTCAGGTCCTCAGGCTACTGCAGTCTATTGTGATATCTTAGATAAATGCAAGATGTAGATAAACATTAGTACAAAAAGAGTGAATAAAAGGCTTTTCTCACTAATTAAAAAGACAGTTTCCTCTTTTCCATTTTTTCTTTTCTCTGTCACACATTCATATATATACCTACAGGCACACTCTACCCTTTGTGAACGGTGTAAAATATATGTCTTATATTAGCAACTATTATGCCATTATTTTAGAGTGAGATTTCAAATAAAACAGTTATTTACAC
The DNA here is from genome assembly GCF_001715985.3 of Manacus vitellinus. Lineage (NCBI taxonomy): Eukaryota > Metazoa > Chordata > Aves > Passeriformes > Pipridae > Manacus > Manacus vitellinus. Next base: position 40,745,684 of record NW_021940208.1, on the reverse strand, counting down.
ATTTGAGATAATTCTTTTATATGATATATAAAACTGTTTTTGTAAATCATGCCAGCAGAAGCTATCACAGGTGTTAAATCTGTTCATCAGGTAATATATGCTTATGCATTTTGCTTTTGCTCTGCATGCTGGATGAGAAGTTTTTTGGAGAATGATATTGAGGATGAAGGAAAAGATGCTAAAAATATCTTGGCTGACACAGCATTGCTGTTTTAGAGAGAAGCTGAGGGTATTGAAAAGAAATCAGGTAATTTCTGGATGGAACTATAGAGCTGCAGACTGTTAGAGGAAGTAAATTGGCAAATGTTTTTACAGCTATGCAGAACAAGCAAGAAGGTTAGAATTTTAATATAAAAGGACACTTGCTGGAATAATCCCACTAAAAAAAAAAAAAGAAAAACAACACCAAAAAAACCCCCCAAAAACCTGAAGTGACAGATTGACATGACTCATGAAGAGAAACCTATTATTTCAGTACTAAATTATTTTCTTTCTGCAAATTATGATTTTTCCTTGAGAAATATACACAAAATTTAGCAGCATCCTTCAGATGACAAAACACAAGGGTATTTTCATCCTGCACAATCCACTCACTTGATCATATATTCTATATGCAATGAGACCTTTCAGCATTTTTAACAGGCTCACTTCATGACTTACTCCCTGGTGGAAATTGTCTGGTTCTAGCACAAAATACTAATTATAATTTTTTAACTCTTCTCCCTCTTTGTTATATTGAACTATAGAGCAGTCTGGGTCTGTGTTACGATCTAGAGAAGTGTTCTGTGTGGTGAGTAGAGAACTGGCTGTCAGGCAACACCCAGAGAGTGGTGGTAAATAGCTCCTTTTCAAACTGGTAGCCTGTCACAAGTGGGGTCCCCCAGGGAACAATATTGAGCTCCGTGCTGTTTAATATCTTCATAAGTGATCTGGATGATGGGATCGCGTGTACCCTGATGAAGTTTGGTGATAATACCAAACTGATGGGGAGAGTGGACACTTCAGAAGAGAGAACCACCCTGAAGGAAGACCTGGATAGGCTGGAAGAGTGGGCTAGTAAGAACCTTATGAAGTTTGACAAGGACAGGTCATTGCGGGTGGGAGTGGAAGGCTTAGACAGAGTTATTAAAAAGCAAAGCCTTGCCAGTGAGTCTCAAAGTACAGAAAGGATTCCCTTGCTTTTAAACTCCTTTTCAGAGAAGGGTTTCGGTGCAGCTGAATCCTGCCTTAGCCTCGGACTGTGTTAACAGTTTAAATTTAAAGGAATTATAGAGGTGTGATTAAACCACTTTGTCCCGCAGGTTTTAATGATGGTAAAACAGATATATTTATATAAATGAATTATATTATATTACATTATGACAACAAACAGCTGAACAGGTGAATTCTTATTTGGAATTATTTGCTACACAATATAAACACTAAAAATCTACTAGTAGAGTATAATATAACATAAAGTAGTATAATGCACTGTAACAAAGTAATAATTGAAGCAGTTATAATAAAGCTAGCAAAAAGAAATAATTTAAAGTAGAGATTTGATGGAACTCATCCATACCAATGCTCGTGGGAGATCTCTTTCTCTCAGCCTCAAGGAGTATCCTTGGGAGGCGTCCCCAGCCCAAGAGAGGAATCTCCACACATATAACCCAAGAAGGGTTATGTCAGAAGAACCTTACTGCATGAGAGGGGACTGGACTTTTATAGTATAAAGTGATTGACTGCTAGTCACACATTTAAAGACCAGCTATCAGCTTATCTATCAAATCAGACTAATCAGACTTCAAAAAGCAGGGTGTGAATTCAAAGTTTGATGAACCAGGATGGTTTTAGCATAATTAAAACCAAGACAACACCCTGGCTCCAGAAGTTGATATTGCATGATAGCTTGCATGATAACTTGATTGAATTTTAGGTTTTATCAGGGTGGATCTAACCTGCCACAGAGGTATAAGATGTTGCACCCGGGAAAACATAATCCAGACATGCATCTCAAGCTGGCAGTATAAAGGGACCTGGGGATCCTGGTGGACAACAAGCTCAATATGAACCGTGTGCTGCTGTGGCAAAGAAAGCCAACAGGACACTGGATTGTATCAACAACAGCATCACCACCAGAGATAAAGAAACTACTTCATTATCCTACTCTGTGCTTGTCAGACCACAGCTGGAAATACTGGGCAGACTGGAAATATGGGTGCAGAGATATGGGCAGACTGGAGAGGGTGTAGAGAAAGGTCACAAAGATGATTCAAGAACTGGGAAGTCTGCCATGTGAGAAAAGGCTGAGAGAACTGGGTTTGTACAGCCTTGAGAAAAGAAAACTCAGGGGAGATCTTATCACCACCTTCCAGTTTTAAAAGTGTGTCTACAAAGAAGATGGAGACTCCCTTCTCGCAAGGAGTCAGGTGGAAAAGATGATAGGCAATGGGTACAAGTGACTCCTGGGGAGATTCTGATTAGATGCAAGAGGAGAGTTTTTCACAATGAGAACAATCAAACATTGAAAAAAATCTCCTCAGAAAAGTGGTGAACTCCCCAGCATCAGACTTTTAGAATCCAGCTGGACGGGGTGCTGGGCCTTAATAAATATTTGATTGGCTGTGCAGAGCTGGTTAGAAGTTTATTTTCTTGAAACTTGTGAAAGGGTTTTTACAACGATGGGAAAGGGAGACTGGAAAACCAAAGTGATGGACTATACAACCAACAACAGGTGTACTCAATGGTCTGTGTGCTATCGGAATCACTGGTTCTTAAAATCATTCCGAAGTGTTTGAGAGTAAATTGAATCAAATGTCACTTTTTGTCTTCCCTTCCTCCCTGCCTCTCTCCATTGCTTCCTTCCTCCCTCAAAAATTATAATTTATTGGAGCTTCAACAAATATGGGTTACTGAAATGATAAAATAAAAGGGACCAAGGACATATGCTCTGGTAAAGGAACGGGTGAGTTATTTTATAAAAGCATATTTGCTGCCTGTGAAGATTGTTATTTTCTGGTGCTATGAATTTTTTTTTTTTTTGCTGCATGCATGCCTGTGTTAAATATGCATGTGTGTGCATTTACTCTTAATGAGAAAGTTAAGTACATTTTCCTTTACTAAGAAATGTCTAAATTATATATTTTTCCCAGGTAAAACGAAAGTTTTTTTGTCAGAGACTGAGTTTTTGTTCAGAACCTCAGTCTTCTTTTTTGAAACAAAGAAATTTTCAAATTCACTCATTTATCAAGAAAGATTTTCTAGTTTTGAAAGGTACAAAGTAATATGTTATAGAATTACACTAAACTTATATGTTTATATACAATAATGAATATAATGAGAGGAAAAATAAGACTTGGAACAATAACAATAATCAGGATTTAAGACTATGGAAAAACTACGATAATAAATGCTTCAGAATACAAAACAATTAGGTCAGTGGACAAGAAATAATAAAACATATTGTATGCATTACATTAAACAGTCATGCACCGTATCATTCCCCACCCAAAATTGAGGAGCTATGATAAAAATAATTATTGAAATCATCAATTCAGTTTGTAGCTGCTGTTGAAAAGGTAAACGGGATCACCGGATGAATAAACAAAGGTATGCAACATAAATTAAAAGTATCATTAATGGTATGCAAGGGGTTGATTATGTTTAACATTTTTTTAGAATAATATGCTTAGTTCACAGTTCATCTTTTTTACAAGGACATTATTGCTCTGGACAGAGAATAATATAAGGTGATAATAATATAGTTCAGCAGTCTATATAGTAGTGAAAATTGTGGATTTATTCTCTTTAAGTGACCTAAATCTCAGCATTCAGGGTAATGAAGTTTTGATATAGTGAAATATCAAACTGTTCAGACTGAAGAAATAGAAAAAAACAAATGAAACAGTCAAAAAGAGGAAATTTATGCAGAGACTAAGTTACTTAGGTAGAGAAAAAGATGAACTAAGACACCACGTAATCAGTGAAACAAAAAAATATAGAAAAGGTGAGGAAACAGCCAGAGATTTATATTTTTTGAAGGAAGATATTAAAGGACATGGAGAAAAAGTTGGAATGTGAGATTTGAATATACTTAAAGGTAATATTTCTTTTGACCTTTTATGTATGTTGTGTATTTACATCTTTGTATAGAGTTCCTAGATTAACTTCATTGTCTGCTTTTAAAATGTGATTAGTCAATAACTGTTTTATGAGAACCACTTGTCCAAAAGAATAACAAATTCATAGTTAAAAGCTCACTTGAAATGGGAAGTCTGACTGTGATGTTACCAGAGGAGGGAAGGACTGCAGGAAAATTGGGTCAATTCAGTATTATTTTATAACACATGGAAATTAGAGAGACCACAGTAACAGTATTGATCTGAGGAAGTAAGAACATTTAAAGTGTAGGCACTTAAAGTTAGATAGGATGATTTCTACTGCAATTACTTAAACCAGTTTATTCTGAGGCTGGATTTTTTGGTGGACTTAGATCTCTGGATCATGTTTGAATTGCACTCTGGGACCTTATGTCCTTCTTAATTTGGACTAAAGTTTATTTTCTAAGGTCAAAGATGATCAGAAGTAAGTTTAAGATACATTCATTAGCATTCTCCTATTACGAGAAGGAAATTTGTGGAGAAAATGAAGATGATGTTTCAAATAGGAATGTCTATTAAAGCAGGGTGAAAACAAAGGATCTGAAAAGCATTAGGAATACTGGAGCAAGGGAAGGATTTGTCATGTGTTTAAAATCCAAGGCCATTGTCATGGAAAAGAAAAACCCTAAGAATTTTTGAGATGATTTGTTTAGAGAGATAAATACAGTAGCTGCAGTGTATTTGCAACACAGACCAAACACAAATAAAGGAACAAAACAGATTACCTGGCATTTGCAACTGCATACAAAGACTCCAGGGAAAGCTCAGTACGGAAAGTGACTTATGACATTTAATTAATATCTGTGCCAGTAATTCTGTCTGTTAGATGCTGAAATTTATTTCCACCCTTGAACTCCAAAAGATGAGTTCTCTGCTCTTTTCTTGGATTCAGAAGCTTCAGATGTAATGAAAGAAAAATGAAGGATTTCTTTTCTTCAGGCTTTGAGAATGGTAACATTAGAACAGTAAGTATAGTTTGTCCTGAGGCAGACCTTGCACCTTATATGAAGTTAAGTATTCACTTTTTAGAGTAAAATGACAGAAATTGCCTTCTTATTTCTAAGTCTGAACTCTGGACAAATGGAACAGACAGCATTGTACAAATTGAACAGAAGATTGTGCACACATTTGAATTTTTATTAACTAGATCTCACACGGGCTCTTATATTAGGGAAGATTCCTTTTTATTCTGTGCAGTACAGTTAATTTCTTCTCCTAGGGTCTAATTCAAAGACGGAGTATTTTCATTGACTCTGGGCATAATGTTAGGGCTCAGAAAAGTGGGTGATGCATATGAGCAAATCTGTTATAGGACTACGAAGTTCCTGCATATTTTACCATTTTTATACCTTAGAGTGTCTACTTAGAGATGCAAGGATTTCTCAAAGCTCTTTGTTGACACAAAGTAAAATAGGAAACTACCTTGAAAAGTAGTACTGTGAATCATCTGAAATAAGGCAGAGATGTATGTGGTCCTGTGATTTCATAAGTCACAGTAAAATATAAGATTTTTCTAATAAAATTTCTAATAAAAAAATAAATGCTTTAAGTCAATAAATTACTCATTAAAAAAGAATTAGATTGCAATTAATATCTTCCTCTTGATTATTTTTTTCTATTCTGTAACTCAGTTCTGTAGACACACCTACATGTCATATGGTGCACATTTCAGTAAACCATGTTTTTTTCCCCCCTGACTCTAACGTTTTCTACCTTTAAATTTCAGTCATATGGAATAAGCAGGATTACTCGTATGACCTACGTAAATTAGAATTTTGAAATAGGTATCTAAATATGTATGTTTTCATTGGCCAAACTGAACCATTTCATAGCGATTTATCTGTTAACTTTCCAGTTATTTAAATTAAAAGATTTTTAAAATGTGTGTATGTGTATAGGTATATATTTAAAAATATTTTTATATGTGTATTTGGTAAAAATCCAATCTTTTACTTGGAAAAACATATTATATATGTTTAATTCTTGTAGTTTAACTGACTGGTAAGTATGACTGTGCATCGTAATTTACAGAATTTGCAGAATTCTGATGTCATCTACCTCCTTGTTCACAGCATGAAAGTGGCATATTAAACATAATGCTATGCTATCATGCTTTGTCTGCTGACTCTATACAGAAAGCAGGCAAATACAGATGAATTGTACGCAGTGTTCAAAAATAGCTACTTTCAGCTTGAGAAGCTAGTCTCTAGAACAAATAAGAGAGATTTTACCAAAGACCATTCAATAGCTTCTGGTTAGGCTCTTAATTGGATTGGTTAAATTTTTCAAAGAGGGATCCTACAAACTGAAGACTTCTGTAAATGTGACCACTAAATTTTGATTCCTTAGTTAGAGCAGCTCTTTGGAAAAAATCTGCAGTGCTGAGTGGGAGAGAACATAATGACTGAGGGAGAAGAAATCTTGTGGGTTATGATGGTGAAGTCACAAATATGTTTATATAGCAGAAAAGTTTCAATGGAATTCAGAAGTAGACTAGATTGTCCATCAAAGAGGACATATTATTTCTGATCATATTAGTTATTTCCTGCCTTTCATCCTTTCAAATTGAGCCTTTTCCATTTCATTGGGTTACAGACGTGAAAAATACTTGAATACAATTACTTTAAGGTTCAGATTATAGAAATGAAATTGAATCTGATGTTCTGACCAGATTGTGTCAGTATGACATGTCACTGTAATAAAACTAATTTGACAATGGAATGATTGCGATTTTGATTGTGGATGCAGCAAAAAGTCTGTTTTAAATGGATAAAAAAAGTATCATGGCTAATTTTTAAGCTGCTAAGACTCTCAATAGGACACCATATATCAGTTGTGACGTTTAAATATGGAGGTTTATAAACATGTCAATGACAGCAATATCCATTAAGCAGAGTGCACTCTGAAAGCCAAATTTCAAAGGGCGGCTGATCTTGAGTCACCCTTTCAATTGTTCATCTTGTATCCCTTTCCCTCCCTTATCAGAGTTTTAAATAGATGTCAAACTACTTCTGAATGATTCAAACATATCAACCATTTCAGTCACTAATCATTTTAGACAGTTCATTTTATCACTACATGAAAAAACATATATTTTTTATTTTTTTTTTTAAGGCAAACTCCTGTATGTACTAAGTTCTCCTTATGAATATGGAAAAACAGCATTGCGGTGCAATAGATAAATTTGGCAGCATACCATCAAAAAGTTTAAATTATTGGCAACAACTGAGCAAAACCAGACCACTGTCTGATATGATTATTTCTATTTATTTTTATTCTATGTTGTTTAAGACTGTAGAACTGTTATGATCAGTGTTATCTGATTCTTCAAGAGTTAACCTTAAGTGCCTGTTCTACCTCATTTTGATCACTTGGAACGCATAGAAGGCTTTTCGGTATCTCAAAAATGCTCCTCCACACACATACACACAAAATTGTGATGGTACTTCTATTTCTACAGACACCCATTCCCTCTGGATAGAGACAAATGCAAGAATGCTGAGAAGAGGCAATTTTATAATTTAATTTGTAAACATATTTTTTTAAAAACTTTTGCTTTAGAAAATCAAATTAATTCCTGATTCATCCTTACACCAAAACAAATTTCTTCTTTCTTTATATTATCCTCCAATCAACTGGTCCTTTTTTCTTCTCAGACAAAAATAGTACTTTCAATCACAAATTAATCCTAATTTTTTCTTGGTTTGCCTTCTGATGTTATTTGCTGAAGAATGACCATAAGCATTATATCATAAAAAACGAGACTCTGCACACTGTAATTTCAATGCTCTGCAGACTTCAGTTTTATTCAAAACAAACTCTAGATGTTTCCTTTATTCAAAATCTAGATGTTTCCTTAGTTTGCTTTCTGATAGTTTGAGGATCAGTGTTTTCACCTCCTCCTTTAAGGATGAATGCTCTTCTCATTAACCTAAGGCAAAGAAATTCACAACCCGTAGGTCCCTGGCAATATTCAGTAATTAGCTGAATTACATATGCTTCTGACTTATGCAAACATGAATGGTTGAAAACAACTTTTAAATAACAACTTAAGTTTTGCAAATTGGGGTTTTTTTGCTTTTTTTTGCTTTTCTTTTGTTTGTTTATGAAGTACTGAACTCACAGATCTTGTAAAAGTTGAGATACACAACAGTGAAAAAGATAATTATTAAGATTTTTCTAAAACCAATATTATCCTTCTAAATAAATATATACACATTATCTTTGCCATTATTTTTATGATTATTCTTCACCCTTTTATGTGTTTGGGGTTATTCTTTTTTTTTGGTTTTGTTGCTTTAGTTGTGTTTTTGGTGGTTTTTTTTTCACAGTACAGAAAAAAAGTATCTTCATCAGATGCTTATTTGGAAAGACCTCTTGGTCTGGACAGTAACTTTTTTCAGCAAATGATCTGATATTGTGTGGTGCATACTAACAATCAAACACCACATTGTGATCCCCTTCATACATGTTCTTATGGATTCATTGCCTATTCTGTATCAGTCATGAGAAAAGCCCAAATGTGCAGTCAGTGCATCCTGTCATACAGACCTGCCACCAAGGTCAGTGCAAATTGTTGTGAAAGTCAGACAAGGTCTTAGTTGGTGAGTGGACTTTTAACCTGTATGTCAATGTTTTAAACACTGGCATTGTTTATTGAAAAATATTAACCATGTTACTCACTGAATTTGATTTGCAGTTATGTAAAGTAAAAATTTAGGGTCTTTTATTGTGCTACCTACATACATAGCTCATTCTTCTTTAGTTTCTTCTACCAAGCAGCAGGAATCTGAAATCTGCCTACGTCCTTTGTGTTAGTGTTCACAGGCCTCTTATGGACTTAAATGCACTGGATCAAAAAAAATGTTTTGGAATGGATATTATGTGTAAACACCTATTGTTCCATATTCTTTACAGATATACCTACATTGTAATCAATGACTGTGCCAAATCATCATTTTCAGGTTATTAGTTGCTCAGATCAAAAACTAAAAAAATATTTTATGAGATTTCAATGGGCTATATCACTAGATTTTTCTTAGAGTAAAAAAAAAAAGAGGAGAGATTAAGATAGGTTTTTCATGTCTAGTGTATAGTGGCTGTTCAACCAGATGATCAGACAAAGATCATATGCTGGAGATTTTATGTTCCTGGTGTTATCAAGAGAAGTTAGATCAAAGAACCCAGAATAGAGCCCTGGCTTCTATACTTTGGAAAAAAATAATTTAACAACTTAAAGTTTGAGTTGCTACTGATGCTAATCCTCTTGAAACAGTACGCTGGTCTTGGTCAGATTCCACCTTCAATTTTTTTTCCCATTTCACATTTGTGGATAATTTTGAATAAAAAACTAAGGAAGGAAAAAGAAACCTGACTGAGGTGTAGTGTTGGTCAGCTAGATGGGTCACCTTCTCATAAAAGGTAAATATCTATAAAAAGGAAATATGCACACTTCATTGTTTGAACTGACACAGTGTATTCTAGGTGTGAAGCTATACAGTGTCCGTCACAATGTAACAACATTTAAAATTAATTATTTTATTTAAGAGGTTTTTTTCAGTTCACAATTCAGCACAGAAGATTATAGATATGTGGAGATTTTTATACCAGATTCCAGAAATCATTTGGTGTTTTCTGACATGATTGATAATCTGTATTATGAGAAATACTGCATAGGTTAAAAAAAATTGTAATTTGTGGTGCCTTCAGTACAGCTAAGGAATTTTAACCCCCCAAATGTGCATTGTACTTCATGATATACAAAGCTGGTTGTTTAATGTGTTTAAGAATATTTATGGTACATTTAAGGGTTTCAATTTCATAGGGATTGCACTGAGAATGATATGCTGATCTAACCATGAAACCTCCGCTGGTTCAAACAACAGGGGAATTAGGCCAGCATTAACTCTTAGAAATATAACCATCAACGTGCTATGTTTATTTCCAATGTCTGAAGTAATTGTAGGAAAGCTTTGGGGGGGTTACAGGTATTTTGTCTTGTAATGTATTTCCAGGGATAATTTATGGGGTATAGTAGAGGATTTTGTTAACTCCTCTTTCTTCTTTTGAAAGTTCAGAACATAGATGTTTTGTTGGCTTTTTGTTTTGTTGGTTGTTTTGGTTTTTTGCTTGTTTGTATGGGTATTTTATGTTTTCTTTTAGTTGATTTTGTTTTTGTTTTTTTGATTGTTTGTTTTCTTATTGAGGGCACAACAAAAACCTAGAGAAATAAGGCAGAAGTAAAGTCAAATTGTGAATACTTTTTTCATTAAGCACATACCTACCTGGTGATTTTTCAAGAACGTGTATATTCATGTTTAGAATTACTAAATGAATTTTTCCAGAAATGAAAAAGACACTATTGGGACTGTTGGAAAATGTGTTAATAATAATGATGATGACAAAAAGAAGGTACTTCTCTGTGAAAAACAAAGTTTTTTATAAGGAAAAGTCATTTGATTAGTTTTTCTGTTGGAAATTTTATTAAAAAAAGGGACATAGTAGGTACAGGAGTGGAACACTTTAATCAACAAAAGCCAAATATGACTTTTCACAAAATTTTCAGCTTTTGAATTGAAACAGGAAGTAGTTGGGATTTTTTTATCTTCACCGTTTTATTTGATTAAAAATCTTTTCCTCCTTCACCTGTATTCATGTATAAATATGAATAACCTTTTTCCAGTAATACATTTAAAATAATAATAAAAAAAAGTAATAAAAAATATTGGAATTAGAAGTACTTCTGAAACTCTCACTCAACACCAAAGGAAAGGGGATAAAAACCCCACAGGCCTCTCAGAATTGAAACAAGTACAATAGCAAATACTTATTTAAGTAGTGTATGCACTGGTAAATAAAAAAAAATAGAAAAAACTCTGAAAATTCCTTATAAGGAGCTATGAATGGGTATTATCTGTAAATCTAAATTTTAATATAAGACTATCCCCTAAAATCAGGAAAAAATATGTTGATTCTGTTTTAGCATCTCTCATCAATTGGGCTGAAGAGACTCCTCCTGCTCTGTGTAAATGAGTTTCAAAATGCTATTCTCAATTAATACTATTTTCCTTATTGTTCTTTTTGAAGCAAGAAGAATGTCAGATATATCTGCACCAGTTAGAAATACTGATCAGTGTCTGAGACAAAGAAAAGCTAAGAAAATGTTAGGTCTGAAGACTCTGGACTAGTTCCAGCTCTTCACATCAACAAGTAGCTCATTTTTAGCATGCTGGACAAAGCGCTTCTTTCATGAAGAAGCAGTCTGTTACACCCTCCCCCGCTTTCCTAGCTGAAAATTCCCTAGCACATCATTTTCAACACAGTGCTATGTCATGATGGATACTGAGAAACAACAATTAACTTCTTTTATTATAACTTGTTGCCTGTCTGCAATGTGAGGCACCATATCTGTAAAGATTATTTTGACAAATGGCAGGGATAAATGGTTAACTGGTGTCTCGCTATATCTGTAAATGGTAAATAGAATATAGAGGCAGTGCAAAACTTGAAGACCTCACAACTCACTCACAAATCTCAAAGCAATTATAAGTTTGTGGAATTCATTGTCCCGTGGAGCTAAAGAGAATTTAAAAGACTGTGACTGGAAAACTGACCAAATCAAACAATATTTCCTTTTTGTCATTGAGTTCTGCTCATAAGTTGAACAGGAACTGCAACAAAACTGAGAATGTAATGAAACACCAACAGTTTTATACTAATGATATTGATTTTTTTCCCAAGAGCATGGCAAGGATTGTGGCTCTATTGTATTTGATGCTGAGCAAACATAAAAAGTAGAGACTTTGCTGTCATGAACTTACAAATGAATTTGTATTTCTTTTTATTCCTGCACACTGTTATACATATTTTTTGCACGGAGATGGTTATTGTTTTACTTTTACAATCAATGACAAGGAATTAGCCATATAAATAGACACACTGATAGTAAGGATACTGCTTAGCACAAACTTTAATCACTGGTCTGAACCCAAAATAAATAGCTTGCTGTCTTGAATAACATTTACTAAAGAATCTTTCTCTGCATTACTGCAAAATTTGCAGTCTACATGTGTTTTAGATCTATATAAGCCTTATATATCCCTTCCTCTAAGGACTGTAGAAAGTAGAAATGGTTTGTCTGCAGCTTCTGAGCACTTGGACTATCAAGTGAACTAAAAAAAGATTCATGACCTCTGCTCCACAGGGGAAGGTATTGCATGGTAATGTGATCAACTAACGTCAGTCATGTCCTCCCACAGATTTGGTCAGGTGAGCAGATATAGCTCACATGTAAAAAAATTTAACTATAAAAGCAAAACAATATTTTCCTGTGTGTAGATCAGAGCAATGCTCTGAAAGCAGACCTATAACAACAGTATAAAGACAAATATTCAAACACCAAGTACTATCAGATTAAAATTTCCTATACAATTTTAATTTCAGCTAACTGACATAGCATTATGATACAAACTGTAATTATATAACCAGTTAATTTTTTTTCTTTGTCTGCAGACAACTCTGGCCGAAGGTCAAAGAACAGTCTATGCAGAAATAATAACCAGCTAGCTAGCTAACTAATTATTTTTTAACTTCATCATTCATTACATCATCCATATCTTAAGTACAGGACATCATTTCAACTGAATATTGAATTCAGAATTGTTAACTTCTGGGGCATTTCTGTATTATACACATCACTGTGATATCAGAGTAGCTGACAAACATTATTTTGCTGACACAACATCACTTAGAGGAATTATACTTATTACACTCAGATGAGATACAAGGAGCTTAATACCAGAATATTCAAATGTCCTTAGCTCTGGATGATCCAACTTGACATGCCCACAAGTTCAAATTTTCAGTGTATTTGTCAGTTCATAATATTTTATCTGTTCAAAGAGTAGCTCTAGCAGACTTCGTCTGTTGTTCCCTTTTTTGTTCTGCTCTTTCTGCCCTTCTGCTCCTTTTATTCCTACTTTAATACTGTCAGCATCTCTCTGCTTCTTGGCCCCTCTCACTTGAGTTTGTCCTTTTCTCCTTCCCATCCACACTTTGCATCTTGCTTAGTAGTAAGAAGATGATGAACATGCTATCAAAATTATTTTGGCTAGAGAAAAAGCATCAGTGAAGTTTTACTGAACTCCATGACAGCTGCTCAACCCATACCTATTACAGAGACACAATAGACACTGCAGTCTGGTCCTGAGGGCGAGTTAACACTGACTATTTTGACACTCTGTAGAACATGGTTGTAGATAGCGCCTGAGGCCCATCTGGTAACAAGTGGCCCTTTCACAATCTTTACCATTTTCAGATCAAAGTATTGAGAAATTGTGAGGGCTGTGTTACAACATATCAAATGAGGTACATTAGGACTGTGACTCAGCTATCTGGGGCATGATCTCAGCGAGGTCTTGAAAATAAAACTTCCTGAAGTAATGTTCCCAGATTAAGCATGGTGAACTGGGTCTAAATTATGGACTCAACCATACTGCCCAATGAGAGGAGTTTTGGATTACTTTGACCCCTTGAGCTGTGTCTGGGGACGACTTTGACCCCTTGAGCTGTGTCTGGACAGTATCTCAGAAATCACTGGTTGATGTGAACCAAAACCATGCCAGGGAGCATGAAAAATAATAAAGGAAAACAGAATTAAAGATTGAAATCCACTACTATTTTTTTTCCTTTTTTTCCTTTTTTTTTCTTTTTTAACAGTATGGGTGTACTTTTACAGTGTGATCAGATCACGAGAGGAGAGAGAACACAGAAAGTTCTCAGAGAATTACCTGACAGTTTTAAATAACCATATTTTCATTGCTTTACCAGAAAAAAAGCTATCTGGCACCTCTCTGCCCACATCACCCCACATCAATGTATCAAATTCATTCATCAGTCATTTGAGATAGTTTCTTATGAGATTTTCTTAGCAAGAACACAAAGGCATTCTAGGAAGTAGAAGTAACTGAACTGTTTCTGTTTGAACACTAAGAAAAACAAACTAAGTATACCCAAAAGCTCTGATCAACTTTACAAAGGACTTGTAATAGAAAATGCCACATTACAGAAATCTCGGAGCTGTTCCTTTTTCTTTTTCTTTCTTTCCACTCTCTTCCCTTCTTTTTTCCCTTTTGCTCTTTTATCCTGTCACTATTTTACTCTTTTTTTTCCCATTGCCTGTTTTATGTTTCTTTCATTTTGCCCCCATATTCCTTTTCCTTTTCTTCATTTTCCCCTTTTTTTCTCCTTTTTTTCCCTTCACTTTCCCTTTCCCTACTTTTACCCTTCCCTTTGTTTGCCTTTCATTTTTCTTCTTTTCCCTTCTCTTCCCCTCCCTTCTTTGCCCTGCCCTAGCCTTCCATCTCTTTCTCTTCTCCTTCCTCTTCCTCTTTCTCTTCCTGTGAGTCCATGTATTCCCAGGAGAACATATGCTGAGATGCAAACAGAATACAGTTTCATGATACACCTACTCTCTAGCTCCTGAAAACATTACACTGAACCCACAGAGGCACCAAGGAACAATCTTCATTGGCTACAGGTTTACCACTGTTTGCAACTAAGACATCTGTCAGAGTGGAGAAATTCTAATTGTGAAAAGTTGTTATGAATTCCATTTTACTGGTATCCAGACAGTCACAAAATTAATGAATTCATGAAAGTTTAGACTGACCAGTGTTTTCATAAATTACTTATCTCACTGAACTTTATGAATATTTAGGATATCTAACAGCTATAATTATTAACTATGGTTTATTTTTTATCTTCAAGTTTTTCCAAAATATATCACTATTTGAAGAGTGGGTAAACTGACATGTTTTCAATAGTGTTGGGTAAGAAGAGATTATTTGAAATAGACACATATTGCAATATTGCCTTTGTAAATGTAGATGTCATGGATTTCACATTGGAATGAAAGATGCTTAAAATTTGGTATTTGAAAATTCATATTAATATAATACCTTTTTTGAACTGCCTAATTCTTGATGGAATTTCAGGGATATTTGGAAGCAGATATTGGGCATGTCTGAAATTCTTGTAATTATTTTTGTAAATTGAAATTAGCTACATAGTCCTGTTTTCAATAAGTCAGGCACCATTTAACCTTTCTAAATCAATTTCAAAATGGAGAAAGGAAATCTATTGGAAAAAATAAACCTTCATAAAATATGTCAAGAAGAAAATTGATATAAAAGGCTGACAGAAACAAAATCATTCCCTTTGGAAAGGTAAATAAAGGCATCATTCTTCTCAACATAAACTGTACTTATGAAATGTGGATGTTAGCAATACTACACAGTGGAACATATTATTCTGAAGATCAGTATACATTCTTCAGACAATTTTCTAAGGTCATTAAAATAAAACAAATGTCTGAATATCCACACATCATCACATGCTACATCCATATTTATGCTCTTTGCTTTATATCATCTAATAAATATAAATTAGAGGACTTACAAATAAAATAAAATAAAATAATAAGAATAATAAGAATAATAATAACAACAAAAAACCCCTAATGCCAAAACTGGGTGTACATTAAGCATGACTTCAGTAGCTTTGGCAATGAGACAATTTTTAATATTTTTTTTTGATTTCAAAAGGTATTTTTTCTCTTTTAGGGTGACAAATTTAACACAGTGCTTTGGAAATACATCTAACTGCCACTGCTGGTAGTTTTTAGTATAGTTCTTATACACAGAAGGACTTATTTCTATATGTAGAGGGACTGAGTATTTCCTGCATATTTGCATTTGAATTTAATAGTATAAGCCCTTTTTATATCAACCCCTTTGGACAAATCTACTAATTACGCTGATCATTTTATAACTATGTTGGTAGAAAAAATAGAAGGCTTCTCATTAACACATTTTCAGAACTATGTAAAAATAATATCAAATAGGAAAAAAAAGAAGTTGTGAAACAAACAAAAAAAAGGTATTTAACTATTTCAAGGAAAGTGTTTCAAACAGTTATTGCATTGTCAGGGGGTCAAGGAAGGTGATCCTGCCACTCTACTCAGCCCTGATAAAGCCTCATCTGGAGTCCTGTGCCCAGTTCTGAGCTTCTCAGTACAAGAGACGCATGGGGCTCATGGAGTGGGGCCAGCGGAGGGTGACAAAGGTGATTAAGGGACTGGAGCTTCTCTTACAAGAAAGCTGAGGAAACTGGGCCTGTTCAACCTCGAGAAGAGACAACTGAGAGGGGACCTCATCAATGTATGTAAGTATATGAAGAGAGAGAGTCAAAAGCACGGAACCAGGCTCTTCTCAGTGACAAGAGGAATTTGCAGAAACTGATACACAAGAAGTTCCACCCAGGTTTGAGGAAGAACTTCTTTAACTGTCTAGGTGACTGTGCACTGGGGCAGATTGCCCAGAGAGGTTGTGAAATCTCCCTGACTGGACTTATTCAAGAACTGTGTGGACACTATCCTGTGTCCCATGTGCTCTAGGATGTACTCTGCTTGAGTAGGGAGGATGGGCCAGATGACCCACTGTGATTTCTTCCAACCTGACCCATTCTGTAATTCTGTTATAAACTGAAAAAAAAAAAAAAAAAGAAGAGAAGAAATTGTTCTACATTTTGACTCCTGGCCAAACTTGGTCTATTTCACTTTATTTGATATGTTTACCATTTGAATGCTTATGTATTTCTCATATTTTTAGGTACTTAATTGCTATTTCTTCTTGCTACTTTCTATGAGGATTTATGGATAATTTTTTTCCTGAAAATCAGATTTTCAAAGAAATCAGGGTCCAATTTGGACTTTGGAAGCACCATTTTCTTTGATAATGCACACAACAGGCATTGTTCAGACAGACTTCATGTCAATCTGAAAGCCTAATTTTATTTTAGTAAGAGAAAAAAACAATAGCCCAAAGATTGACGACTTTTATTTCTTGGTTATTATATACTTGGTATATGTGATTTCTATTTGGGTGAAAGGCTTATTGGCCCAGATCACTAAGAGAGATTTGTGATCTGGAACACAGCTAATAATATTAGCTGATGGAAGGTAAAAGGGATGGGAATAGCTTGTGTGCCAAAGCATAGTCTTTATCCTCTTCCACTATGTTTCACTGATTCTGTGGATGCTAATTTCTTTCCTTTAATCTTTGAACACATTGCATTTCATTAAAGACATATAAATCAATGTAAGTTTTTTAAGAGATTTATGGTTTTTTTTTAATTTTAAACTTACTTAAATAGAGGCTATTGGGACCCATGCTGTACAATTCAACAATTTTGTGTTTTGTTCCCCTGTGTCCTGAGCAAGGACCTTTTCACTTAATATATTACATAAATTATATTTTCTTTTTGACCATTCTTCAAAGTGTATATTAATATTTTTTTATATCTCAGTATTAAATCTGTCACATGATCTCATTTTTTGTCTTCATTTTTGCATGTCTTCTTGGACTTCAATGTTTTTCCCAACTCATTTTGTATAATATGCTTGGTAGAAGCCCTGTGAGCCTATAATAAAAGGTTGGTTCATTTTACCTTTCTGGGAACAAAAGAAGCACAGAGATTTGACAGTAATTCAGGTACAGGCTTGCAGAATGAAATTATAAGCTGTTTTTCTGAACTGTATTTTTATTGTATATACTGGAAAATTTCAACAGGCTACCCAAAACCTTTTAAGCTAATCAAAAGTCTCCTTTTTCATTTGTTTTTATTTATTTGTTTGTTTCTTTGTTGAGGATTATCTTCAAAGTTACTCAGCTGTTGAAACTAATAGAAAGGTAAACCAGCCATTTTCACTTTTATGGTGAGGTTAAAATGTATTGGATTCTGTTCTGGAAAAATGATGGGGGTCTTAATCTAGGTGGTGACGACCATAAGGGCTGATTTCAAGTTCATGTTAGCAATTTCCACTCCACTTGAATGAAGGTTCACATTGACACAGAAACATACTCTACATTGTATACTGAGAGCCTTAGAGGACATAATTGTGAGTATATTTCTTGGAAAGAGAACATAAGAGTTATGCCTACCTAATTTACTGAAAAAGAAAGGACAATTGCCCACTCATAATTATATAACATAGCTCTGTGTCAAGAAGTTAAGAATGGTAAATGAAAGCAAACAAAAAAGTATTTTTAACATATAAGTGATATTTTTAATATACATTTTTTTTCCAGGATTTGAGAAAGGCTAACATACAGAAAACTATTATTTTCAAAGACTGTTCCTGTCCTCTAGGGCTCCTTTCAATATCCTAATTGAATATGTAGATATTAAAGTAAGTGCAGGGATAGTCTAAGGAATCACATAATCAATTAGGTTGAAAAAGATCTCTGAGATGTTCAAGTCCACGCTTTGGACACCACTATGTCAGGCAGACCATGGCACTAAGTGCCACATCCAGTCTTCTTAAACAACACTGGGGGTGGTGACTGCACCACCTCCCTGGGCAGTCCATTCCCATATTTACCACCCTTACTGTGAAGAAATTCCTCCTCATGCCCACTTAAACCTCCCCTAGAGCAGCTTGACACTATTTTGTCCTTTTACTAGTTGTCTAGGAGAAGAGGATGACCCCCACCTGGCTACAACCTCCTTTCAGGTAGCTGTAGAGAGTGATACGGTTACCCCTGAGTCTCCTCTGCTCCAGGCTAAACAATCCTAGCTCCCTCAACCACTCCTCATAAGACCCGTGCTCCAGGTCCTGCTCTTCACCAGCTTTGTTGCCCTTCTCTGGACACACTCCAGTACCTCAATGTCCTTCCTGAATTGAGGGGCCCAGAAGTAGACACAGGACTGGAAGGGACACTAAGAAAGTTTGCAGATGACACAAAGCTCAGAGGAGCTGTTGACTCCAAGGAAGGGAGGTCCTGCAGAGAGACCTCAATGAATTAGAGGACTGGGCAATCACCAACCATATGAAGTTAAACAGGGGAAAGTGCTGGATTCTGCAGCTGGGATGGGGTAACCTTGAATGTTAATACAGATTGGGGAATGAGGTGTTGGAAAGCAGTTCTGTGGAAAGGGATCTGGGGGTCTTGATTGATGACGAGTTGAATATGAGTCAGCAGTGCCCTGGCAGCCAGGAGGGCCAACCATATCCTGGGGGGCATCGGGCAAAGCATCACCAGCTGGTTGAGAGAAGGAATTGTTCTGTTATGCTCTGCACTGATGCAGCCTCACCTTGAATTCTGTGTACAGTTTTGGTCACCAAAATATAAGAAAGATATTAAGCTGTTAGACAATGTTCCAAGGAGGGCAATGAAGATGGTGAAAGGCCTTGAGGGGAAGCTGTATGAGGAGCGGCTGAGGGCACTTGGTCTGTTCAGCCTGGAGAAAAAGAGCCTGAGGGGAGACTTCATTGCAGACTACGACTTCCTTGTGAGGGGAGGAGGAGGGGCAGACGTGACCTCTTCTCTGTGGTGAGCAGTATCAGGACCCGAGGGAATGGCCTGAAATTGTGTCAGGGAAGGTTTTAGTTAGATATTAGAAAAAGGTTTTTCGCCCAGAGGGTGGTTGGGCACTAGAACAGACTCCCCAGGGAAGTGGTCACAGCACCAAGTATGACAGAGTTCAAGAAGCTTTTGGACAAAGCTCTCAGGCACATGGTGTGACTCTTAGGGATTGTCCTGCGCAGGGCCAGGAATTGGACTACAATGATCCTTGTGGGTTCCTTTCAACTCAGCATATTCTGTGATTCTGTGGACATAGTACTCGAGGTGCAGCCTCACTAGTGCCGAGTACAGGGTGAAAATCCTGCTGGCCACACTATTTTTGATACAGACCAGGATACCATTGGCCTTTTTGGTTACCTGGGCACTCTGTTGGTTCATGATCATGACCCACGGGTCCTTTTCCACTGGTCCGCTTTCCAGTTGCTCTTTCCCCAGCCTGTAGTGCTGCGTGAGGTTTTTTGTGACCCAAGTGCAGGACCTGGTGCTTTGCCTTTTTAAAACTCATGCCTTATTAAACCTCATGCCTTATTAAACCTTATACCATCAACCTCAACTCGTCAATGCAGTCTGTCCAGATCTCTCTACAGACTCTTCCAACCCTTCAGCAGGTCAACACTCTCTCCAAAATTAATGTCATCTACAACCTTACTGAGGGTTCACTTGATCTCCTTGTCTAGATTGTTGCCTAAAAATCAGGAGAAAAAAATCACCAGGTGAATTTAGTATCATCATCATCATCATCATCATGGCTGTGCTTCCCAGACAAAGATTTGGGGAGGGCTCTCTACCCACGTTTGTTACATTTACATTTTGATCATACTACCCTCTTTTTGCTACCAGATAGCTTAATCCTGCATTGGTAAGCTTTAGAAGCTTGAAACTTCCAGAAGAGTTGACTCTTTATGACTTTGATGATAAGCAGTACAGCCATTATCTGCTGATGAAATTAATGTCTGTTTGTGCAGTTAAGACATAAAGGACTTTTATAGCCATAGAGGAATGTACCTTTTAAGAGTGAATGTTAGTCTGGAATGCCTATATATGCTTACATATTTTACCTACTTGTGCAGTGGTTTTTGATAAATATCTTTTAGTTAATGAGAGCACAGTGTCTTATTCACTTGGATATGTTTTCTGATTATTCAGCTTGTGATAGTTGTATAGGAAAAAAAATCTCTGTTTTCTTTAGAATCGTGGATTTATAAAACAATTAAGGTAGGGAGGTACATCAGGTACCTCCTATTTGAAGGAGTTTACTGGAGGAATTACTATGTTAGCAGTCATAATGAATTTTAAAATTCAAAATTCCATTTTCAGGTTAAGTAAACAACTTAAATATTTTCTAAACCTGTCTAAATCTGTTTCCCCCTTTTTTTAATATCTGATTGTAAGTAGGCTTTTGGGTTCTTATTTAGAAAAAATATTCAGAAGCAGGTAGAAGAGGTGTTGGATTGAATTTTAGCAACTTAGTTTTTTTCTTTCTTTTAAAATTAAAACCAAAAAAGAGTAATTTCCAGAAGTTATGTGTGATCTTTAGGTCTTGTCTAAGTGCTATGCTGCAAATCACATACAGCATTGAGAATGCATCATTGCAACTTCAAGGTCAAAGAGAAATTAAATCTTGCTATTGGTGAACTCCAGGGCCAAAGTAACTTTACGGGCTCACTTATGTGTACAATATCTCTTGTAACAGAGAAGCAACTGAAGATGCTGTTGATGAAGAGAAAGCTAGCATGAGCAATTTCTTTATATATTTTAGTGGTCTGTATATCTAACTAAAAAAGAATATTCCATCCATTCAAAGCTATTTTGAAAGTTTAAAAAAAAAAAAAGAAAAGAAGATGCATTATATTAATACAAAGGTTATATTTACACTTTTCTTCTTAAAAGAATGAAGGAAATACATGCATGTTTGTGTACATTTTTGCATCACATTATTACAAACCTTCTAAAAAAATTTTTTAAAAATCCAGGTATTCTACTTTTTATATTAGTGCCTTACCAGTTAGGAATAAGGACAAGTTTCATTTTTGTTTTAGCCTTCTGTTGTTCCCCACATGCTGCCAGTATCTGTTTTCAGTGGTATATGCCATTTCTTAAATGTCCTCTGAGCATATCATGCAAAAATACGACAGCCATTCTCTTTGCTTTCCTGCATCCAATGTTCTATCTTCAAACCTTTGTAAAAATATCAACTGTTGTGTATTTATTATATTTATTTTAATTTCTTGTGCTTGCCTATAAGAGGCAAAATGGAATCTTGATGAGCTGCTTGGTTAAGCCTGGGGAGAAAAGTCATCTTCATTTCATCTTGCACATAGATGGGGAAAAAAAGCACCATATAGCTTGCATATTTTGAGGCTTGACTTCCTATTTTAATTCTGTATAACTAAGACTGTATTATTCAGTTAGCAAAAAATGTGTTGTGTTTAATAGTAAAACCTGAGGAAAGGAAACAGTAATTTTCTGATATTAAGAAAAACTAAAGTCTTGGAAAATTATTCAATACTCCATAAGTTAAAGAATATTTTCTCATCTTTATGCAAATTGTATAGTATTGTATGATTCAGCAAATAATTGCCTTTGTTGCTAAAGTTCTAGGCCAATTATGGCTAAGCAACTGTGATTGCAAGACCATAGCAAAAGTTCTGGCAGCTTGGCTGTAGGCATTTTCATGTAAAATTACTATTCCTGATCTAAAGTCTTAATTTAATAAGCACTGCTAGCAAATGGAGGATCTGTAGCTCATCAGAAGCTATTTTATGTGTTACTGAAAAGGGCATTACACCAAACCGAACAGAGAAATTTCTTCAAAGTGTGAGCAGAACTTAACTTCAAGGACACCTTTTTTTTTTCATTTCCATTTTCAATTTTCCAAAGGCTGCTGTCATCACCAATACAATTATTTCAAAATCATTTTATCTGTAAAGTTTCACAAGACAGGTCATTCCTATTTCTATTCTCTTATTTTTTGGTTTGGAACATTTGGCATGGCTAATCAGAGTGATAGACTGATATAGGGTTAAAAGGATTACATAAAGGAAGGTAGCATGCCAGCATGCTAGTATTATTTTAAGATTATTTATATCCAGTCTCTTAGCTTACCCTTTATAGACACAAGATCAATATTTTATTAGCAATTACTAACAATTCATGATGATGTAATACGTGATGAGAGGAAGCCATTTCCTAATATCTAACAGCTGGTTACAAACATAGCAGCCACCCATGGATAATTATTGCTCTTCTATAGTTTTAAGAATACATTCCAGAAAACAAAAATTAACCCAGATTTTAATATTTAGATAAAGTAAAAGTTGAATTGAACTAGTTCCTCAGGTTTATTGTGTTCTGCTTAAAACAGCTTTTTAACTCTTACCTTGAAAAGAACCACACAACAATGAGAGAGAATGAACCAGTGCTTCTTTTACAATGTTCTATTAAGTTTATAATAAGAAATGTGTAGGAATAAAAGTTTCACTTTAAGACTAGATTTAACCGACTTTTTTTCTTCAATAGAAGAATCTTTCATTCAAGTCAAGGAAGAGGTATCACATTGACTGTGTGGGTGTTCACCATGTGGAACTCAGATTCTTACTAAACAGAACCCCAAATGAGAGAAATCTCCAAGGTTTCTACTGGCATGTTTATGTACCTGCAGCACTTTCCCTTTTTGGTTTGTGTTGACAGCTTTAAAGGTCTGTTTTCTCTGGAGTGTCTCTCTCTTTTTTTTTTTTTTTTACAAGTCTTTTTACAAGTTTCTAAGTCCAACATTTAGAATCTCCTTCTAAAGGCTTAAGATTTAGCTATCTGAAAGTAATTGTCTTATTATTAAATAGGTCATGTGACAAATATACACATATTCCCCTGCCTTCTACAGCTTTGGTTACTCTGATTTCTGGTACATTAATCTTCTCTCTTTCCCATTCCACAGCTATTACTTAATAAAGTGAAAAATTAGAAAGGAATACTCCAGAACATTGAATAGAAAAAAAGTTGAAGCATGGTTAAACTCATGTAAGCTTACTGTTCAAATACTCTAAGTGTGATTCCACTAATCCAGCTTAAGGTGATCACAAAATAGATGTCTGGAAATGCCAGTCACAGTTAGGCTGACCTCTTCTATAGAAAAGAAAAAAGGCACTTTCAAATTATGGTTCATTTAGCTTGTTTTAAATACCTCTTTTAGAATAAGAAGAATCATGCCCTTGACTCCACTAAGTACATTGACCACACCTTATTGACTATATAGGTAGACACAGATTAAGACCTCAGACACAGATTTAGATATCAAAATCCACACAGTGAAATTTATATTCTCATTTTTAACTTAAAGGAGAGACGAAAAAATAAATTAGTAAAATATATTCCTATCTGACTTGTCTTATTAAAATTATTTCTAAAAATAAGAGAATTTTATTTGCTTTATATATTTATATATATATAAATGCACATATATATATATAAGAATATAACAGTCTAATAATGGGCATGCAAAAAACTTAGATCTGCAACAAGAAATTTAGAGTTATGTGTCTTTCCTTGTTTATTTCCCAATTATACAACCTGACTACCAATGTAAGAGAATTGAGATAATGGCATGATGAGTCAGAAATAGTAGAGTTGTCCAATAGAGATGCAGGATATGTCTTCAGACTTAACCATCTGTTCTATTGATGCTCTGTGGTACTTCTTCCCATCAACAATTAATAACTTGGCAGCCTTACCCTCAGATGTAAAAGAACTCTTTGAACACCTACATGACATCATAAGGGTGGTATTATCTCATTATGTTTATGTGATAACTCAATTATTAAAGAACTCATCATCATGGCAGGACATAATTTTTCCTCAGCTTTTCTTCCGTGGAAAAGAGTTGAAAGGAAATGTCAGGATAGAGTCGGTTTAAGATAAGAGAATGAATGTGCATATATGTGTTTAACTCAGAAGCCCCATGTTGAAGTGCTCAGCTCAAAGGTTAGAAAGAATTTCCTGCTTCTGGGATTATTGCAATGTTTCCCCATTAAAGAGAAAAACATTCATTTGATCAAGATCTACAACTTCATCTTCGAGTGACAGATCTAACTACAATGTTCATGCAGCCTCTTTACTGATGATATGTAATCAAGACATTAACTCAAAATCTAAATGATTTTGAGACAGATTATTTGTACCTTAAGCCAAAATACCACTTCACTGAATAATAGACAACATTTAGAGTAGTTCCTTGGCTCCAGTAAAACAGAAGCCAGAATTATATCCCTGATATTTTTAGCACTGCAACAGTAGGCACTAACACCACTTCCAAACTTTATCAAGGTATTACAGGGGGAGCTCTGAAAGCTTGATTCTCCAATCCTCACACTAAGAGGCTTGCTGGGTCCTTCTGACACCATTTCCTGACTCTATCAGGAATCTAAATTACTTTCTCAATCTGCTCTTTCAGTCCAGATGGTCTTTAAGGACGTTAACACAAGTATATTTTAAGTAGCTCATAATTGTTCCTTTGATATGATGACTCAAGTACTTCAAAGGTAGCCCCATGGTTGAACTGAAGCCCCTAAGACAAAGAAGTTTCCACAGAATTTTCAATGTTCAAAGCAACAAATTCATAGTATCGTGCTTTTTTTTTCCTATTCATGTCTTCAGAGAAAAGGGAAATTTTCTGAATATTCCAAAGATCTAATCTGATATAATGTCTGCATATCTTTTGTGTTAATAGAGTTTTTGTAATAATTACCAATAGTTGTTATAGTAATTACTATAATTAAAAAAAAACATATTTTGATTTTAATTTTGCTTTAAGGAACTTTCTTTGTTCCACAAAAGCTGTGTTTGTTTAGTTTAAGAAACAAATATTCACAAGTTTAGAAAAAATAAGGCAGTATAATGTACTATATTGTCTCATGTGTGGACATGTAGGATATTTTATAGAAATTGAACATTTCTTCACATGTGAAAAGAAATCATCTCTTTAACAAGGCAAGGTGAAAGTTCTAGGCTGAATTATGGCTGGTTGAGGAATTTATCACATGCACTCTTTTTCTTCACTCAATGCTTTTTTCCATTTACATTTGTTTTTCAATCTGAATCTGAAGGATTAAGGAGGAAGAGAGAAAAGAGGGAAGCAGTACAAAATTGACCACTTTACCAGTAGCCTTCTAGAATATGGCTGGATATCCTGTAAGTCACATCATTGCGACTCCAAGGATGTGTGCAGCATGTGCAGAGCTCAAACGGGACTGAGAGGGGATTTAGTATGAAGCTTGTATTACAATCATTCCAGAAGATTCTGAGGTTCTGTAAGTGGAGTTTCATAGCACCTGTTCCATCCAGTTATCTAACATTTAATGAATGGTCTTATGTCCTTCAAATAAACATATTTTGAGGCAAAAAAGCTAAATCCCCTCTCTGGAGATTCAGCATTAATATAGTTTCTAAGGAAAAGGAAAACAAATAAAATGCCCACTTCTGCTGAATTTTGACTCAGATACTACAAAAGGTCGAGCAGAAGAAGTCTTTCATACTTACTATTGTATGTTGATCAAAGTAAAATTACTACTTTGTAGAGGAACCCAGAACTCAATTCATGCTGTAGAGTTATATCAGTTATGATGTTTTGTTTCATAAAAATACAAGTCAACTAAAGAGTGTTGACAACACTAGAAAAAATTAAAAGAAAATAATAGCATGTTTAAAGTAGGAATGTCTTACTCTTACAGTGGCTACAATATCAATCATTATCTTATCTTCAGCCACTTTCATGAAATACTCACAGAACAGAACATTATGGCTCAATGTAAGTTAATTTTATAACCAACTAGGAAAAAAACACTTCGTATCAGCCCATAAATTGTTAACAGAAATCAACCGCTGAAGAAAAAAAAAAAAGAAAGATATATGAAAACTAGTCAAAGACAGAATTACATATAAAAAAGAACACGGATATAGAGTCATTTTCATAAGGGAAGGGTACGGAGCAAATAGTTTTGGGAATTTGGATAGTAATATCACCTTTAATGAAATACAAAAGCTACCCAAGGCCCATACTGTAACCATATAATCACCCCTTTTACCTCTTGGCCTAACACAACTGAACTATCAAAGTCAAGACAATGCAACAGTAACCAAATACCAGTTTATATACATCACTACTGTACATTTCATTGATCTTCTTGAAATTTCCAACAACTTTGTGTCCAAGTTTGATTTATGATTAAATTGATGGTTGGACAAAAAAGTGGTGCCAGTCTCTCTGGAATTTATTGACATTCATACTTAGAGAAATATTCATATACTAGATGTCTAGGTTTACCCAGTAACTTGAAATGTTGTGCTTTTATCTAGTTATCAGAAACTGGAATATTAGAAGGAAAAAAAAAACACAACAAAAAAAAGGTGTTACAAAATGTCTTTTCAAAGTAGTTCCTCTCAGCACTCAAGGGAAAGATTACAAGCAGTTTATTTTAATTTTCTGGAAATAGAGTATAATCTAGAAAGCAATTTTTAGTGAGTCTCTTGGCTCACATTAGATGTAGAACAAATGTTATTTTAAACATAATCTGTAACATTTAATTGCAAGTCCCTGTTCTGCCAGATATTTAACCTTTTTTTTGCAATTATTAGCATTGTTCCTGAAAGGTCTATATAACCTGCAGTGTCTTCAGTACTACATTACCTCTCAGTGAAACAACTTCTGATTATTTCCTGTTAAAAGTTATGAAATATTTTACAAAAATATAGTGAAGCAAAGGGGGAATATTACCTAACAATTCTAATACATTTGAAAAGAGGCTATGCTCAAGAAAATGAACGTGTAAGAAATTCTATTTTGATAGTATGTCATAATAACATTTGCTAAATCACTCCCTCTTTCTTTCTCTCTCTTGTTCTTGGTTGTATTTTATTTTCAATTAATTTAAAGGGAGAAAATCCCATTGAATTTTAATATTAAATTTAAGCATTTGTAATCTGGTAATGTCCTCAGGCAAATTCATCTGTAGGTCCTATTATCTTCCATTTAAATAATATATCCTGAAAAATACTGATGCAGGATTTATTTTATACATAGAAAAAGCATTCATTGAGTCAAGAAGGATACTAATAAATCTCAGCTTTCTGAGTGCAGAACCAAAGATTATCTTATTGATTTCTACTTAACAGAATCAATCATAGCTTCAAGAGGTTCCATAGCATTCCTTTTGGGATGCATAACTGAATATTCAGGAATCTTTACTGTCAAATTCAACTGTGTATATTAATACCTTTTCTTTAAAGTGATGATACAAAAAATACTAAAAGGGTTCTGGACTGTTGCTGGTATATTTTTTTAAAGGATAAACTACAACACAATGATTTTTGTAGAACAGAAGCTCAGATCAAGTTGATAAGATCACACTGAAATGAAAACAGCATTAGAAGTCCTCACTGCTCACTGTTTCACCTCAGACATAGGTTTTTCACGTCACCTCACTCTTGCTTTGATTACAGCAATGTTCAGTATCTTGCTGAATAATTAATAATTCTAAGCAGTGCATTGGAGACATCTGAAAACTCTCTGTGTATTACCTCTGCCTCTTTACAGCATGTCTCCTTCCTGCTCTTGGGAATATCCACTTGTGTGGAGGCTTTGAGTTCTCCTATTCTGTTTACTTCTCTTGGGAGAGGACCACTGCTCCACTTGCTCCAAGAGGATTGTGCATTGATCCAATATGTGACAGACAGCAGTGAGCAGGTACATGGCCTCTCTCCCTCCTGCTGAGTTGCACCTTCCAACAAAACACAACATATGGTACAAGAGAAAAGAGCAAACAAAAGATATGTGATTTGTCACTTTTAATATGAGATAATTTGCATGTATATCAAGATGTTTCAGAGCCTGCATTGAATTTGTCACCAATGGAAATTTTCTCTGCCTCCTGACAACACCATCTCTCTCCTCAAACCTGAAACTGAGAAGTAAAACACTGTTTAAAAAGAACTGATCACTGTACTTGTATTAAAGTTATTCTTCATGAAAGATAAAATCTGATCATAACAGGATATGAAGTTAGAATAGACTATGATTTTAACCTTTGTAACTTGGAAAAACAAACATTCTCAAACTTAGCTTTTAAAAAGGCCCAGGTTTTTAAAAAGTAAAAAGGTCACTTTTGTTTCCTTGAGAAATGAAAGCCTGATCAGAACTTACCACAGAATCACAGAATTATCTGCATCAAGGCCCTGGAGGCACCACCAGGCCTGGTTGCCCCTACCTAACCCCCTACATCTCGCTCCACGCTGCCCACAGCTCAGGACTCTGTGTCACCCCCCAAGAACTGGCAGCCCCTACCCCAGCCATGCCACAGTAGGGTTGGTCTCCAGCTCCCCTCAGCCCCATCCTTCCCAGCTGACCAAGGCCCTCCTGTGAGTGTACATCCCAGCCCAGCCTTGACCCATCTCCAGGGAGGTGCACAGTGCCCGGGGTTGGGACTGCCCTGATACCTCCCTCTTGCCTGGCTTCTGGCTAGGGTTGTGGAATGGGCCCTGGCCACCTAACAACACTTCTGGAGCCCCAGTACCAGGGAGCCAATGGCCCTCTCAGTGTCTTGATATCGGTACTGTGCTTGGGACACTATTCAGAAAATACAAAAGAAATCATAGCTTCTTTTGAGATAAACAAGTTATAGTAAGTGTAGAATCATCAAATGGTTTAGATTGAAAAAGACGTCTAAGGTCATGGATTCCAACCATTAACCCAGCACCACCATGTTCATCACTAAGCCATGCCTCCAAGTGCCACATCCACACATTTTTTGAACTCTTCCAGGTGTGGTGACTCCACCACTTCCCTGGGAAGCCTGTGACAGTGCTTGACAACTCTTTCTGTGAAGAAATCTTTCCTAATATCCAATCTAAACCTCCTCTGGTACAACTTGAGGCCATGTCCTCTCGTCTCTTGTTACCTGGGAGAAGATACTGACTCCCACCTTGCTACAAACTCCTTTCAGGTAGCTGCAGAGAGCAAGACAGCTCTCTATGTGTCCTGTTTTTTCCAGGCAAAATAGGCCCAACTCTCTCAGCTGCTACTCATCAAACTTCTGCTCAAGCACCTTCACCAGCTTTGTTGCCTTTTCTGGACATGCTTACTCCTGCACCTCAACCTTTTTCTTGTAGTGAGGGGCCCAGAACTGAACACAGTATTTTATGATGTTCTCTTTATTTTGACCCATTCTTATGGACATTGTGCCACTTGAAAACTTCATCTCTGAAACACTTTACCTACAGCGACAAGCACTTTCTTCCATGTATACTAATTAGCACTGAGTCAAGAATACATCTTTTTGTCACACCACCAGAAACTTCTACAGTTTTCTGCAGTATTGCAAGAACAATTACTTCCTGAGATATGCTAAATATTCAGGCTTTCTGATGAAATATATGTAGTACTGCAAGGTTAGGTTGAAGATGACCACTTCTGGCTACAAGGTTCCATAACCTATTATGCTTGTCTTCCTAAGGAAAAAAGTGAGTAAATACACTTAATTTGTGCTTATATTCTGGAAATGTAAACATAGACACTAAACATGCCTGCAATGATAATCCCTTTAATTTAGTGTTCGAGGGAAGGCATCAGTACTTCCAGAAGAGAAATTTATGAGACAATGAGAATAACCTTCCACACTTCAGAATAAGATTATATTTTTCACTTAGCTTGTAGGCTGAATTTGGCAATCCTTTCTTCAGAATGTGTGCATTAAAGAAGTGTCTAAAAATAGAATAATATAAAAATGAAATCAGAGCAATAAAAAGTAATGAAATTTTAAATTTGTTCTTCTATAAGGAGAGAACTGTAGTAGTTATGAACTGCAATATTATTATTTGTCACTAGTACTTGGAGAATATGTGAGATGGTTCAACCATACATTTTAAAATTATAAAGGAATTGAAACACCATATACATGTTTGTGCAGTAGATACTAAAATATTTTACTAGCTTTCTCGCCAGTCTTTTCTCAAATCACTGTTATATAGCACACATGTTTTGAAAATATGTTTTTGGGTGTATAATTATGGTCACAAGCATTTGGTATATTAGATATTCAATAGACTGTGGTAATTAGAGTTTGGTACTCTTAAGGAATTCCAGGATACTGTTCAGAAAAAAAATGTACCTTTTGCACTACATTAAAATTGATATGAGTGCAAATCTCATTCTAGTGCAATAGAAATCTTCAGAATGGTACTTTTCTATGAAAAATAAAACTTCCCAAAGAAAATCATGATGATAATACAGATCTCTTCGGGCAAGTCCAAAGGAGGTCCACTAAAGCTGATTAGAGGGATGGAGCACCTCTCCTGTGAGGAAAAGCTGTGACAATTGTGTTTGTTCAACCCGGAAAAGAGAAAGCTTAAAGGTGACCTAGTTGCAGCCTTCCAGTATCTGAAGGGAGTTTACAAGAAATATGGTGAGACACTATTTACAAGCACATGTAGCAACAGAACAAGGGGAAATGGCTTCAAACAGAGAGTAGGTTTAGGTTAGATATTAGGAAAAAATTCTTTACTGTGAAGGCGGTGAGGCACTGGAACAGAGAAGTTGTAGATGTCTCATCCCTGGAGGTGTTCAAGGCTAGCTTGGATGGGGCTCTGAACAACCTGGTCTAGTGAAAAGCATCCCTACCCATGGCAGGGGGGTTGGAGTCAGATGATCTTTAAGGTCCCTTCCAACCCAAACCATTCTATGATGCTATGATAACATTTTCTGAAGCTCCAGAGGCCCAGTAATTCCTTCGGTAATGTGTAACCATTATATTCTTTCCCCCTGAAAACACAAGTAGGTTACCATTTTCACAAATTAGCAACTATAAAGAAGAATACAGTCTTCTCTAAATATTCCATACAATTATTATCAATAATTGGATTTTGCTACTGATTCAAAAACAAATAGATACCTGTGACCACCATAAACACTTAGCACTCATGAATGTATTTCATGAATATGAGGCTGACATCTCTCATTATGATCTGAAACCTGACAGCAAGGTGCTTTTCTGGGTTTTTGTTGCAAAATATCTTTCTGAGAAAGGATTGTCTCTCATGCAAGTGCTCTTATAACTGGATTACTGTAAAAAAAAACCCTACACTTTTTTTCCCCCCGTATTTTCTAGATATTTGCAATAAAATAAAATATATAACTGGACCTGGTCCTAAAGAAATAAATACATGTAATTTCCATCATGGTTCGAATACCTATTTTAGAAAAGTGAAAACTCAAACACAATCCTAACATTTCTACTAGGAGCTGTTCATCATATAGCATTTCTGGCTGATTGTTCATCAGCTATGTAGAGAATTAGTTCAGGTGGTCAGGATCAACAATGGTGAAACTAGAGGCTTAAATGTGAGATATTACCAGACTCCGCATTTCACAGAATCACAGAATGGTTAAGGTTGCAAGGGACCTCTGAAGATCATTTGGTTCAATTCCCTTGCACAAGCTCTTTCACCTAGAGCAGGTTGTTCAGGAACACATCTAGATGGTTTTTCAATATTGCCAAGGCAGGAGACTTTGCAACTTCTCTGGGCAACCTGTGCCAGTGCTTGGTCAACCTCACAGTGAAAAAGTGTTTCCTTATGTTCAGAGGGAACCAACTGTGTTTCTGTTTGTGCCCATTGCTTCTGCTCCTGTCACTGTGGACAACTGAAAAAAGTCTCTCATCCAAGGTCCCTCTGGATAACAGCATAAACTTCTGGTGTATCAGACACTCCTCCCAGTTTTCTGTCATAAGCAATCTTGCTGAGTGTATACTCTGCCAGATCATTAATGAGGATGTTGAACAGGACTGGATGCAATATTGACCATCATTGCAGAGAACTATTCCTTCTGTTACTCCACTGCTTTGTTGAAGTCCCCACAATGTCTTTAATAGAAGTGGAAAAAACCTGTTCAATTTTCCTGAGATCTTTAAGTAACATGCCTGGGGTGGTATCCTAAGTAAAATACATACGCACACATATATGTAAAACACATGTATCTTTAAATACATTAAGGTTTTATGCAGTGTTTAACACTTTGTTTTGGCCACAGCAGTATGCGGACCTGTAGGCATTCTTTTGCTCTGTGTTCTCTCAGAATAATCTGCCGCATCTCCCTTCTCCCATTCATTGTGCAATATGTATTGTTGTCTAAGGGAGTGCAGAATCTGTCAAAAGAGCCAAATGTGGAAATTAGGAACTGAGGATTCCTAAGTTCTCAGACTGAGAATTCTTGGTTGTGAGGGAAGAGTAAAATTCTCTTAAATACATTATTTGTTCAATATGTAGTGAATGTATAGTAAATACTGCTAAGATGTTGTCTTATGATCACCTTAAATTGCAAATTATAACGGTGAACACAGATTTAGTGTGAATTAATATACATTTTGTGTTGGCAGCAGAATGTTAGTAAAAAATTGTAATTGCATATAAATCTGAGTTCTAGGTTTTAGGTTACAAGTAATTTGAGTAACTAGTATAAAAAAGTGTTAAGTAAGGATGCAAAAAGAAGCTTCTAGTTGCTAAGATTTGATCATGTTTCTTTCACATTGTCTTATTGTACTGGGTTTGTGTGGTCAGATTTTGGTAGTGGGGGTGCTATTGAGATGGCTTCTGTGAGAAGCTGCCAGAAGCTTCCCTGATGTCTGGTAGAGCCATTGCCAGATGACTCCAGGATGGACCTGCCACTGGCCAAGGGCGAGCCAGTCAGGAATGACAGTAACACCTTTGTGATAACATATTTAAGAAGGAAAAAAAAGTTATTGTGCAGATGAAAATTGCAACCAGAGAAGAGCAGAGTGAGAACATGTGATCAGCTGTGCAGACACCAAGGTCAGTGGAGGAGAAGCAGGAGGTGCCCCAGGTGCCAGAGCTGAGGTTCCCCTGCAGCCTGTGGTGCAGACTGTGGTGAAGCAGCTGTCCATCAGCAGCCCATGGAGGACTATGGAGATGCAGAGGTCCATCTGCAGCCCATGGAGGAGATCCACACTGGAGCAGATGGATGACCAAAGGAGGCTGTGATCCTGTGGGAGGCCCATGCTTTAGCAAGGACCTGCTGACTCACACAAAAAAGAACCAATGCTGGAGCAGGTTTTCCTGGTAGGCCCCTTGTGGGGGACCCATGCTGGAGCAACCTGTGCTTGAAGGACTGTACCCTGTGGAAAAGCGGCCCACGTTGCAGCAACTCATGGAAAACTGTTGCTGTGAGGTGGACTCATGATGGAGAAGCTTGTGAAGGACTGTCTCCCATCGGAGGGACCCAAGCAGGGGGGGACTCCTCTCTCTGAGTAGCGGCAGAAACAATCTGTGATCAACTGACCATAACCCCATTCCTTTCTCCCTGTGCTGCTGGAGAGAGAGGAGGTAGAACTTGGGAAGGAAGAAAAGGCGAGGGAAGCTGCTTTTTTAAGATTTATTTTACTTCTTATTCTTCTGCTCTGATTCTGCTACTAATAAATTCAATTAATATCCCCACTTTGAGTCTGTTTTACCTATGGCAGTAATTGGTGAATGATCTCTCTTCGTCTTTATCTCAGCTAATGAAACCTTTGTTATATTTTCTCTCCTCTGTCCAGTTGCAGAGGGGATTGAGAGAGTGACTTTTGTGGGTACCTGGTGTCCAGTCAGAGTCAACCCACTACACTCATTTTCTACTTATTTTTTTTCTATTTTCTTTTCTGAAGTAAAATAAAAATTGAATTTCCAATACCTTTTTTTTTTTCTGAAACTCTTAACAAATTCCTAAGACTCACTAAAATGGATACTCTAAAACATCTCTGGTATAATGTCACTGGAAAGTTTGCTACATGGATTATATCTAGATGTGTTTCTATTCTGTATGCTTCACTCACTCTGCTGACTTCCATCAAATCTGTGAAATAATGTGGAATATAGCAATTATTAATAATATGAAAACTCAATCCTTATGCTTTGTCATCCTGGCATCTCATAAAAGCAGTTGACACTTCCATGTGGCACACAGGTTCTCATGCATGCTAAACAGTTTGTTAGCTTGTAGAAAATATTCTACCCTACACCTGAGCTTGTCTGCAGTTCAGAGATAGAGTGATCTCTGTTTCCACTGGAGATTAATCTGTTAGTCTTGCTAGGCTTTGCTCAACTCACTGGGGTTGCATAAGGTTGAACTGAAAACTGATGGAATTCTATGCATGTTAAACTTACCTGGACAGTGACTCATCAAAGTACCTTTTCTTTTGGAACAGATTAGAATCACCAGTCCCACATTGATGGAAAATGGTTAAATATGTAGAAAACAAAAAGAGATTTCTGTTGGGTTATTGGATGTCTTTCCTCTGCAATCTAAACTTTTTGGGGGAGCAGAATATTAGAACCACACAAAAAAAAGGCAAAATAACCAGAATTATCTTGGTGATCTATCTCTGACACAGGGTTATCTGCATTTTTATTAAGAGCAATCAGAAAAAAAAAACAAACAAGAAATTTTAGAGCATGGTTTTGTCCAACTTCATGCTGCTTTGACACATGTATATATACACATAATGCATTTTCAAATCAACAGTTTGTTTTTAAACTGTTTTTCTCTTTTATTAATTTCATCATCTTCTGATGAATCATCATTGCACCTCTCTTGTTTTCACTATTTTCTCCACGTATATTACTGAACATATTCTCATGTTTCTCAAGGGAAATTGTGCTAGAGATGATGTCTGGTGGGAAAACAGAAGATTAATCTGATAGTGGGTGTTACTTATTCAGAACATGGTGATTGCTGCTACATTGTCTAACTTCTGTATTTTCATCTTTTATCTTTTATTTGTGACTTAGATTTCTTTTTCCCCTTTTTAATGTTTTTTGTTTGTTTGTTTGTGTTAATACTGCATCTATTATTTGAACACACTAACTTAGAAATCTGGTTTTTTATATTTAAATGTACACATTTTAGCCTTTGCAAGTTTACAATTCCTTAGGTCTTCATGAAGATTTTATGTTTTATGAACAAAATTTTAATTTTTAAGAAGAATCAAAATGAAACTGCTCAAAATAAGCTTCTGGAAAGTTTTATTGGTAAAATATTTGCCCCTGCAAACCAAATGGTCATACTTTTACTTGGAAAGGTTTCTAAAGGATCCAGGTTATTGAATCTCCTGCTCTCTTGAATATTCAACTTTAATTTTTATAATGTTTTTAACACAAGTAGGAAAATCAGAAAATTCTATCTGCAACACATATTTGCCATGTATTACAGTGTTATGTTTGATCATTTCTGAACATATTTTCATTTTATATAACTCTTCTGAAATACAAATATGACAATATTTATGTAGTAGTTTCTGAAATAATGCTGCATATCTGCTAGAATGAATTATTTTTATTATATTTATATTATTTTGAATAGAAAACAAATACTAATAATGCTCTAATAAGCAAAATTTTAGATTTTAGTTTCAATCCAAAAATCCTGATAGAAAAACAGAGAGTTAAGCAAGGTGCAAAACCCATAGATCTGTAGCACAAAACAGCAGACTTTGGAAATAAGGAGTTTCATGGCTGAAAATTTGGACTCAGTTTCTGAAGAGTCACAAAAGAAAATGATTTGCTGTGGAAGTAAACATTTCTGATGTGCACAAGCATTACAAATTTGGAATTCAACATGGAAGATCTAATTCACCGTAAGCAAGTAGAAGAACATGTACATGAAAGTTTCATTTAACTGTTAATATCTCTTTGGGGTGGAATGTGTGGCAATAAACTCACTAACTGTGTAATACAATATGTACCTGATGTCTCTCAATATGATGTGATGTGTCTTCATATGCTTTCCAGAAACAGCCATTCCTTCTCTCTTGACACAATTCCTTCATGAGGTTTTATGCATATTTAAACTATAAAGGTGCAATGGCATGTTAGCTGTTTATCACAAGATGAACTCAATCATTCACCAGGGAACTCAACTCAGGTATCTGTATATCATACCTGTGCAATTTGAAAATCTGAAGAGTCTTACACAACTGACAGATACAACAAAAGATATGCAGGGGACGTGTGTTCTCCTGAAACAGCAAGAGCAGACCTAATAGGGTACTTCACCATCACTCATTCAGTGGGAGACACCTACAGTTTCAGTCAGCTGGATCCTGCTGAAGAGATACTCCAATTTTTAGTACGAGTTAACAGCTCTGCAGTTTCCCTCAAATAGGAGTGAGAGAGTGCCTCAGCCCTCTGTATGCAGAAGTGTCTAATGACATTGAGACTAGCAAATCCAACCTGGATTCCAGATACCAATGCAGACAGGTGTAGGCCTTCCACAAATATGTCTCATGAACTGATCTCATATAGATTAAGATACTTCAAATGACACTTAAGACCTATATTTAGGAAATACAGTCAGTCTCCAAAATTCCACTAATTTGAACATTTAAAATTAGTTCCAGACACCCCTTTATGTATAGATGAAATTAATTCTATCCCAGATTCCTGAGACTAGTCATCCTTTAAAACTCTTGTTGCCAAAAGGCACAGTCAGAGCTGGTAGTGAAATCACCTTTTTTTTTTCTGCTCTGAGCAGTTAAATCACAGTTCAGTGGTTTGTGGTTTTTAAATATGAAAAATCAGATCATGTCTCTCAAAATAAATTCTGAAACAGAGGATAATGTCTTTGCGCCTTTATTTCTCACATGGTACAGTGGAGTGAATGATGCATACTTATCTCACAAGGATGCCATTAACATGAATTCATTAGTGTTTAATGTTGTATATTATAGTAAAGGGGGCATGGAAAAATTCCTGTAGGAATTATTCCTGGGTTCTGAATCTGCTTTGAATATTGTATCATAAATAAGGCATATGTTTATGAGTGAAAAGAAAGGAAATAGTTGTTGCATTCTAAATAAGCACAGCCTATTATACAAAGCACTGTTATATACAAAGTGATGCTGACAGCTTCTCAAAAAAGCATATGAGAGGATCTAATTAAAGACCATACGTACATGAAAGGACCAAATTAAGGTTAAAACCAGGGCTTCAATTTTAACCTTTTTAACTTTTGTAAGTGGTTAACTTTGTAACCCATACAAAGAGTTTTTAACCTGATTTTTGTAAGTCTATAATATTACTTAATTCAAATTGGGAAGCTAATGAAACATAGAAAGGAGTGATTGAATAAAGTCTGCTTTAGAAACCCACAGCTATATACAGAAACCCTGACTGTGTCACAACCCACCCTCCTGCATTATTTTAAATTATTTAATGCACAAAAATTGCTGAAATTGGTCTTTTCAGATTTTCTTTTGACATTAATGGACTGAAAGACTTCTTTTGAAGTTCATGTTTATAGCAAAATTATCTGTCCTTAATTATATGGTTCTAAAGCACTGTTAGAAATCCAAAGCTCTTACAACTTTCTTCAACTCAGTAGACAAGTCCCTTTTATGCACTGAACTTCTTGGTGTTGCAGGACACTTTCTGACCGTAACATTTTTTGTACAGCTGCCCTTTTCTTCCTCTTCCCACTTACACTGACTCTAAAAATCTCTCAGTCCTGTGGTCACATTTTAAAGTTTCATTAAAAGCCAGTGTGTAATCTTTCAGTCAATTATAAATGCAATGACTTAAAGGATCGCAGGTTCATTGAAAAACACTGTCTGGGTTTACCTTTTTTTTTTTCAGTGTAAGGTGATGTCCAGAGGCAGTCTGTCAAGTGTGCCCGCCAGTTTCTATTATTAATTGTCTGAAATACACACTGGGGCAGGTGACGTTTTTATCTTGAGAAGGAAGTACAATAGAGGTGTAGTCACTGTCAGGTAATTCATTGCCTTTGACTAGGAACACCACCTACAAACCCCGAGAGAAATTGAAAATAGATCCAAATGTAAATCTAAAGCTTTTAAGAAGCACGATGATTAAATTCTTTTACCTCTTTCTAAAGCTAAAATAATAGGAAAATCAGTGTCAGAATTATATGAAAAAGGTGCAGAATTCTTGGGATAATTTCCACAGTGTGAGAGTGAGCACTAATGACACAATTACAGCATGATGACAAATGGAATAATGTAATAAAAATCACTAGTCATACATCTTTTGGAAATAACATTATCAGAATACATATAGAATATTTGTTAAAACATAACACTAGCAGTGAGGATTGGGAGAGATCAAAAAAGACAGAATGCAGGCAAGTCAAAATCTCATGACAGTACTCATTATCAAAAATGTTAGCTTTTAGAAGATGCTTCTTAACATAGTAAAATAAAAATACTGTGGACCCCGCATTAGAAGCTTTAAATGTTTCTTACTAGAAAAGCTTACCTTACACTTCTGCTCTTTCATTTCTGTAAATAAACAGATGAATGAAAAACAAGGAGTAAATTTTAATATCAATAGATATGAAGGATTTTCTCCAGCTGTGTAAATTCCTCAGATATGTGAGTGTATACAATCCATTATTCTAAGATAATATGACTGTAAATATTTGCACACTACCTTTGCATTTACAAGCCTCATTTCAGACTGAGATGCTAGGGGGTTAAATATTGCACAAATAATAAACTCAATACTTTGTTCAAAGATGATATGTCAAGAAAACTTCAGAAGGGATAAAGATTTAAAGTTTGGGACACGACAGCTGCTAGTTACTGCAATAAAACAAATGGAACTGATTTATTAATTAAATTTGATACTGAAGAAAGTGTTTGTTCTGAGTGTTTTTTCATTGGCAATGAGAACTAAAATAAAGGACTTTGAAAAAAAAAAAAAGGTATAGACCAGAATGGATTTAATTTGAGGCCTACTATGTAAACAAAATGAATTACACTAACCTGTGTTTTGAAACATGCAACAACTAATGTAGGCTAATGTGATTAGAATGAACATGGCTATTACAGATACCAGACAATATTCCACTTATTAAATTTACTGAAAATGGTTATAATTAGAAACAATTCAGGCCTTTTTATAGGCATAATTATGCTAAGTTGATTATTAAATAAATAGATAAACAAAAGTAATACTGTGATTTGTTTTTAATGGCATCAACAATGAAAATGTTTTCCATTGCAAATTCTTGCTGTTGTTGAGCACTTTGGATATCTTTCAGATTTCCTTTAAATAGGATGTCTTCTTAGTCATGTTCTATCATTTCATATCATAATTGTCTTCAACCTTAATGAAGAAAATATTCATTTAGTATCTGCTTCTCAATATTAGCAAGGAGTATGTCCTAATGAAAAACTACTACAGACTGGGAAGACCAGTTTCCTTATCTCCTTTATTGTCACTGGTGACAGAAATCACTTAAGAGAATTCAAGCAACATCCTACTTTATTTGTTCTACAACCATCTTTTTTTCATTGTATTTCTCTGACTGTAGCTCCTCAGTGAATATGAAGAAATCTGGAGAGTTTAGGATGAAGTTAGCATCTCTTATTATCTTCAATGAATGTATCGGTGCAATAGCTGAAGTAGTGTGAAATGGGGAGAGGAAGGGTGAGAGAAAGAATTCCCTTTCTGTGCCCATGATGCAACATTTAGCATATAAACTTGAGAGGCTTATTATCTTTTAAATAACTATGTTTCAGCTTATAGTTTTTACATTGCATATCTTCTCAATGTTCCAAATGCACAAATGCCAATAGATGAATAAGGATATAAAGCTGCTACACAGCTGCATACTAGTGGTGGAACAATTCAGATGACAAATCATACACATACATCTTCCTTTGAAGCTGTGCATTTCTTTCATTATAAACAAATTAAGTAGTTTCTCTATACTCCATTCATGCAATTTTTATTTGGAATATTGCATTGTTTCTTTCATAATAGACAAAAAAATTCTTAATTGTGAGATTATTAGTTCTAACTTTGAGATTTTAGGTTTACATTTCAGGCAACAAAAATATTTAACTAACGTGAGATGGAACTACATTGAAATTAAACACCTTTGTGCAAAGAAATTAACAGTCTATTTTTCATTTTTAATAATTAAAGTAATTTTAATAAGGCTACATCTAAACTGCTAGATAAATACACTTTATGCTATGACTAATAGTCCTGGTCTCATAATCATCCAGATCAAATAATCTCTTATTTTGCACCCTTTCTCTCTCCTTCCTTGGTCTAGTTTCCTTCTGACACATTTGATGTACAATAAGAAAATGCAAGTGGCTTTATGTCTACCATGAAATTTAGAAATGGTCAAGATGACCATCTGGACTTACAAGGTGGAAACTTCTCCTTTGTGTCACAGTTCAAACATTAGTGAAGTCTTGTTTCTATCCAGCAACTACTTTGGCTATATAGACTTCGATTTAAAAAAAAAATTCTGTTAATCTGAGATGACACTAATATGAAATACATAGAAGAGACACTTCAGAATCCTAAAGGAGAAAATGTTTGTGTTCATGGGTAGATTGGTTATACTGAAAGTACGTTCACCCATTTCTAGGGGGAACAAGGAAATGGCAAACGGCAAACAAAACTACTGTTAAAGGCAGTCTGTATATGAACAGTGAAAGAAGAATATCTCTGATGAA
Source organism: Manacus vitellinus (assembly GCF_001715985.3). NCBI lineage: Eukaryota > Metazoa > Chordata > Aves > Passeriformes > Pipridae > Manacus > Manacus vitellinus. The sequence continues at coordinate 40,704,596 of NW_021940208.1, read as the reverse complement.
GCAATAGAAGTCAAAGGAAGTCTTGATATGGACTTAAATTAGTTTTATATTTAGAAATTAAAATAATTTTAAAGCTTTATTTTTGAAAATGCCTATCATAGATAATTGACTAAGAATTTGTGTTTCTTTTTTAATGCAACTTTAATTTACCACTTTTTTGTTGTTTTTCTTTTTCCTGATTTACTGTATTATTCTAAAATACTTTGAGGTTTATAGTCAAGCTATTCAGGTTTTAGCTGACTGTGAGTATAGCAATTTTCAAACAGATTTTGAAGTGCCCATTACAATCAACGTTAAAAAATATTGTGACACTATGATCCAAAGATGAGACATTCTATGTAACAACATCAGTAACTTATGACACATTCTTAGTGATTCATTCAGTTCACCATCTTAGAGAAATCTTTATGTTCTCTTTAGCTTGAGAAGTAAATGAATCACAGGTTTTGCCGCATGAGATTACAGATATTTATATAATACGGTCATTTATAAATATTTATTTCTGGAAAAAGAAAGAAAGAAAATCTTTTCATGAATATGTCTCAGAGAGGTGTTATTTGGGGGAAAAAAGGCATCAGTCTTTCTTTATCAACATTAAATAGAGAAAATTAAAATGTTTCTTGGCCTTTTTCTTCTGTAATTTATGCCAGTGTTGATCAGACCTCAGCCTCAAGTAGTCCTCTTACTTGTGTAAGGTGCAATAGAGTCATGAGCAAAATCTTCTGAGAAATGTTTAAAGTTTGTGCAAAAAAATGTAAAGTCATGCAAAATGACAAAACTATAGTAACTTTTCATAAGGAGAATTGAATGAGAGAAATAACAGGAAAAAAGTTTTAGGAAGGAAGGCTGATAGTAAGAAACAGTGTTGAAAGCTACAAGTACCTCTTAGAAGCGTAGAAAAGTGGGAAGAAGTTCACTTCTGAGTAATTCTTCACTGACTATTTAATACCAACAAACCTTTCTACTGATGTTCACTGAAAGGTCAAAATTTCAATACTGCATAATGCTGAATATTGGTAGGAATTCAGGACTAAATATTCCAACATGTAAATTGAGGTAGGCAAGTGCCTACCTCCACTGTACACCATCACCTTCTGGAATCCTTAAAGCCAGGCTGGTGCCTTGAGAACGCGCAGTATGACATGAGCTACAAATCAAAGCTGTAGGAATACTGAATAATCAAGAGAGAGAGAAGTGCTCAAGAAGAGAGTGGACTCATGCTTAAAAAGGATTTGTGCTTGGTTAGAAGTAGGATGTCTCTTGGCCATGAGAACTACTGTAACAGAGACGGGAGAAGAGCCTACATTTGTATTCCTGGAGAAACCCATATCAAGAAGCTATTCTTGGTCAGCAAGTAAAGATTTTATTTTCACAGTAGATTGTTGTTAGACACCAGACCAGTTATTATTGAGTCAGAACCAACTTGTGGGGAGTGTGTGTGTGTGTGGAGGGGGAAGGGATGGGTCAAACCTCACGGAGTTGGGATGACATCGTGTCTCTCAGGGCAGCCCCTGGGACCCACATGGGAAAACCCTGGAATGGTTGTCAGTCACCAACAGCCCAGGAAAAGTACAACATACCACACCTCCTGCAGACCCTCTCCCAGCTCAGATTGGTAGGGACAGTGAGGACACTGCCCCTCACCCTGGCCTGGAATCCCCAGAGTGGCTGGTGGGTCAGAGACCCTGTCTGGAGGGGTTTGGTCACAGGGACCAGAGCAGATAAAACTGAAGGCATGCGTTTACCTTGTGTCGTGGCCCTGCCATTGGACTTGTGAGAGCTGCTCTTCTACAAGGTTTCGGCGGTAGCTGCATAATCTGTCTCTCCCTCTTTCTCCTTCTCTCTTCTTGATCCCTCTGCTTCTCTTTCTTTGCTCCTTTCTTGATGCTTGGGGTGGTTTGGAGCTGGAGGGATTTAATCTTAATTTAAGTGTTGTGGAATTGGTCTGATTTTGCCTTAAGTGTTGTTGGTGTATTGGATCTTGATTTAAGTGTTGCTAGTTTACTGGATTTTGACTTAAGTGTTGTGGATTAATAGTATATGCTGAGTCAGTATTGTGGTGGAACATTTTGTCTAGCTTGTGTGGTGTCCTTTTGAATTGTGGCCAAGCCCCTTATTCGCTCACCTAAATTAATAAAGAAATTCCTTGGGAACACACCCATGTCTTATTCTCTTGGTGCTATCTTGAGGTATTAAAGAACCCTATATCTATATATTAAAGTAAAATTCCTAGGCAATCCTGTGAGCTGGCAGTTCCTGGGGCCCAGAGTTTTACAATTGTCTACACTGCATATCATCCTGTATATCATCTTTTCTGAGAGGTTTTCTTTTTCAGTTCAAAGAGCTTAAGATTCTCTGAGAATCATGTCTGAGTTTACCACACTAGTGATTTCAGTGTGATGGCTAAGCAACGTGTTGCATGCCACAGTGTTTGACATAGCATTGTGTCAGTGGTGTTCAGTGGTCCAAAGTTTGAGTGTGCAGTGTGTTGGGGGGCTGTGAAAGCCAGAGTCAGTGAAGCCCGATACATGAAATGTACAGAGTGCTTGAAGGAGTAAACAGTACCTAGAACTGCAACCAGATTCAAACTCCAAGGAAGCCAATTGCTTCATCCAAAGAGTAGACCTGTAATGAAGTGGTACACATTATTTTTCAGAATGGAATTTCACTTTACATCTGATTAATTTCTTTTCAAGATATCAGTATGTTTCAAACACACTGTTTAGCTATGTTTTCTCAAGTCTATTGTTAACGTGCTTGCGACTTCTACCTCCAGCTCACCTAATTTGAAGACATTTCATCTTTAGAATTTTTTTCCTCATTTCCTTTTTTTCTTCATTTTTATTCTGAAGAATGAACATCTGCCTAATAATGTTCAAGTTTTCCATTAGCATTCAGTGTAAATGTTATTCCACATTTATACTGAAAAAAAACCCTCTCTCCTCCAAATCAGTTAAAACTGGTGAAAATAAGTCACTTAACAGTAACACAAACATGCATAACTAACCTTTTTACAATACAGAACGTGAGAGAATGGAAATAACAGAAGCAAGTCATACAATCCAGTTTTGAATTTTTGACTTATTAAGACATTTGAGATTAGCTGAAAAAAAGCCCTATTTATTTAAAGGGAAAAATGAATCTGTTTTTAAATGCAAGTTATGGAGTCAGTATAACAAATGGATGCCAATTGCCAACAACATATTACTGTGAGACCCAGTCAGTTTGCTACAAGTAAGAAGAAATTAATATAATGTAAAAATTGAACTAATCTTTTGTGCAGTTAATGTATCATCTTCCCTTGAAAGAATTGGATGTGAAAGTATTCTTTTAGGGTAGCTTTCACTTCAATGAAAGAACAATACTGTCTTATTCTTAAACATAAATACTTAGTACAGGGTAAATTAAGCTAGTTTCTTTAGCTCTTTTCCCACATATATCCTCTGAATTTAAATGTCAGATTACTCGTCTTGGATTGCATGAACACCCTCAGAAACCCACTATAGTCTCCTCAGCTCAGAGCTGTTAACTTGAGAAGGTGGTAGAATCTAGAACAGTTCCAAAACTGTGGTTAACGTGTTCAAACTTATGCAGAAGTAAACCCAAACTCCTTTAAAATGCTTAGGTATCACAAGACCTGCTTTCTAGAGGTTGACATGAAAGTGAGTTAATTCATCATATGCTATTATTGAAATATTGTAGTTGCTACTGGTTTTGTCAATAGATGATGGTAAAAAAAAAGAAATCTATCTTTATGCTATACTAATTATACTACAGTATAATTATACCGTAAATGAGTTACACCTTTATTCCTATATAAAGGGAATGGCTTGGATTTATATAATATTTGTTTTGTAGCACAGTCAGACCCAAGATTTTGGACTCACAGAACCACAGAATGGTTGAGGTCAGAAGGGACCTTTAGTGATCATTTGGTACAACCACACTGCTGAAGCAGGGACACCTAGAACCAGTTATTCAGGAACATGTTCAGATGGCTTTTTAATATCTCCAAAGAGAGACATTTCATAACCTCTCTGTGAAACCTGTGCCAATGCTCAGTCACCACAGAAGTAAAAAAGTGTTTCCTGAGGCTCAAAGGGAACCTCCTGTGTTTCAGTTTGTGTCCATTGCCTCTGGTCCTGTCACTAGACACCACTGAAAAAATGCCAGTCTCATTTCTCTTAACAGCCTCCCTTCAGATATTTAGATACATTGATGAGAATCGCCCTGAGCCTTCTCTACTCTAGACTGAAGAGTCCAAGGTGTCTCAGCCTTTCTTCATAGGAGAAATGCTCCAGTCCCTTGATCATCTCTCGTTAGTCCTAAATTGGACTCTCTCCAGTATGTCCATGTCTCTCTTGTACTGAGGAGTCCAGAAGTGGACACAGATTCCAGGTATGGTCTCACCAGTGCTCAATAAAGGGTAAAAATCACTTCTCTTTATCTATGGACAACACTTTCCTTAATGCAGCCCAGGAAAACATTCACTGTCTTTGCTGTGAGGGCACATTATCTTGTTTGTGTTTTAGTCTGGAGTAAGTAGTATCTTTTTCTCTCTCAAAAACAAACCCTCATAATTCTAATTCTCCATGTCAAGAAACTTAAAATTCTTAAGCAATTTATCTATCTTTATTACAGTTTAATTAAAATGGTATTTAAGTGTGGAAGGAATATCTGGTCAAAAAGAGAAACATTATACTAGAGGTTCCTGAAATATTGAGGGAATTGTCTAGAAAGGAGGGAACAGAAACTCCTAAGTTCCAGAAAGAACCAGATATAGTGCAAGAAGCCTTTTCTAATCCTGAAAATTAAAGACATTTCAAAATTCAGAGGGAAAGAAGAGAAATCCTTTTTTTTAAACAGGCATTTTTCTCACAGAGTTGAAGTGGTGCAAGTCTAATCACTCCTCTCCTACTCTCATCTGCATTGTCCTGTGTTATCATCACTCACATTCATTATACTCTGAAAGCTAAGAATACACCATGATGGGCTCAAGCCCATCATAAAAGTAGACAGCATGATATTCAGCTATTGTTTCTATTTCCAATGCTAATGGAACATTCAGCCAAGCCTACAGAGATGGAGAGCAGTTGGCTCAAGATAAGACTAAGATGAGACATCATGATTTAACCCCAGCTGGCAACTTAGCCCCAAGCAGCCACTTGCTCACTGCCAGCAGGGAAAAGGACCAGGAAAAAAAGTAGTAAAGCTTGTGGGTGGGTATAGGTTGGTAAAGCTTGTGGGTTGGTATATAATAATTGAAACAAAGTAAAATATAATATAATATCAATAATACTAATTATAATAATAACTCCACAAATAATAATCATAGTAATGAAAAGAGAGAGAGGAATAAAACCCAAGAAAAACAATGATGTATAATACAATTGCTCACCACCTGCTGACCAATACCCATCTTGTCCCTAAGCAGTGACCAGTGACTCCTGGTCAACTCCCTAAGTTTATACACTGAGAACAACATTCTGTGATATGTAATATAACTTGGACTAGTTCAGATCAGCTGTCCTGTCCATGCTCCTCTTGCAGCTTCTTCTGCACCTGCTCAGTGGCAGAGCATGGGAAACTGCAAAGTCCTTGACTTATGCCTGATACCCCCCAGGACACAGTTGGCCCTCCTGGCTACCAGGGCACTGTTGACTTGTATTTAACTCACTGTTGACCAGGACCCCCAGGTCCCTTCCATGGCACTGCTTTCCAGCATCTCATTCCCAAATCTGTACAAACATCCTGGGTTGCACCATCCCAGGTCCAGAATCTGGCACTTTCCCTTGATAAACTTCATATGGCTGGTGATTGCCAATCTCTATAATTTGTAGAGATGTCTCTGCAAGGCCTCTCTGCACTCAGGGAAGTCGACAGTCCTTCCAGTTATACACCAGATACGTTCAGTAAGGACTCTACATGTAGATGGGTAACATTCATTTCATCATGAGAAAGAGTTTACTACCATTTGAGAAGTTGTCCTTGCTACTTTAATTGTCCTACAATTTCTGTTTCAGAAAAACCTGTGCCATACTTGACAGCTCTGTTTGGATGTCTCAGATGGTTTTTGGCCATAATTACACAGTACTGGAGATTTTTACATAAGCATGCATTGCTCCAAATAAGATATAGATAACAGTTTCATTAGATATGGTGTTAAGTTGGTGCCTCAGATATCTACTTGTGCTGCTTTTAGACTCAATAAACCTGATCAATATGTGCTGCATAATTTTGACTCGATCTCTTTTGGGGTGAGGATGTCAATTATATTTTGTATGTTCTTATTTGTTGCTCTGATCTTGTATAATATCTGATATTCCAGTGAAAGAGAGTTAGTAACTCCACCTCCAAAATAAAGCAAAATGCTAAAAAGTTGCAAAAATTCCAGCCAGCTATGAACAGTGTTTTTCTCCATATTTTGCATATTGAAAAGTAAATTACTTTCCTTATTACCTGAAGAAAGTCCTAACTAAAGCAATCAAAAATGTCCTGAGTTCTACCAACCTTTTTTCTCAACATGAATTTTGGACAGACTGAATGGTTACAAGAGTGCTTTTTGAAATGTGTTTGAAATTACGAAAATTCTGGAAGATAGCACAATTTCTGAAGTCTTTGGTTGTTACTTTTATTCCTTTTGTTTTCCTTTGGTTCAACTGATACAGTTGTACATGAATGAAAATTTTTTTTAAAAGGGTTTTTTTCACACCATATAATATAATTTTAATCACCTCAAATAAGTTTCATATACCTCTTCTCTCAGGGTTAGTAATCTTATTTCCTGGTGATTAGTTTCTGATTGTCTACCTATAAATCTTCTATACATGTGTGCACAGTTGCATACATTAAATTATTTAGTGTAATAGCTGGCTATTTGGTACAGACACTTATTAATATTAAAATAGAACACAATAATTCATATATTTTAACAGACAGAAGGTCATCAGAGTGGCTAAGTTATTTTGACTTTGAGATTCCTTTTAAGGTTCTTGTCATGACATAGCCAGTGTCTTCTCTTGCACTCTTACTGTGTCCTCTTTAATGTATTTCTTTTTTTCAGCATAACTTCACTCTATGCTTTTTAGGATCTTGATTCACAGTAATTAATGTGAAAAATGAAAATAAAGTTTGTACTATTGAGAAAAAAATTCCATTTTAGGGTATCTTCGTAGAATAATTGAATCACAGAATAGTTAAGATCAGTGGGTGTCTCTGAAGGTCATCTAGTCCAATCTCCTGCTCAGAGCAGGGTCAATTATAGTAGGTTACTCATGGCTGTGCAAAGTCAGGCTTAAATATCTCCAGGAATGGGAGACTTCAAAGCAACTTCTCTGAGCATCCTGGTCTATAATTTCGCCACTATCACTCTAAAAGTTTTTTTCTGATGTTGAAACAGAATTTTCTGTTGGTCAATTTGTGCCCATTGCCTCCATCACTGGACTTCATTTTCTTTGCACCCTCTCTGCAAGTATTTACACACACTAATAAGATCCCCCCTGAGCATTCTCTCCTTCTGGCTAAACAGTTCCAGTTCTCTCAGTCTCTTCTTGTATGACAGATGCTCCAGTACCTTAACCATCTTCATGGCTTTTTTCTGGACTCACTCTAATATGTCCATATCTTTCTTGTACTGGAGAACCCAGAACTGGACATATTACTCCAGATGTGGCATTACCGTGGCTGAGTAGAGAGGAAGAATCACATCCTGTGACCTTGGTAGCTTTGTTCTTCCTAATGTAACCCAGGAGGTTATCTACGACCTTTGTCATAAGGGTGCATTGCTGGCTTATTGTTAGTTTATTGTCCATCAGGACCTGCAATCCTCCTCTGCCAAGCTGATTTCCAGCCTGTTGGCCCCCAGCCTTTACTGATTCATGTTAGTTCCTCCCCAGGTGTAAGACTTTTCATTTCCATTTGTTGAAACTAGTAAGATTCCTCTTGTCCCAGTTCTCCAGCTCATCATTTTGCACTTGAGGCCGCACCTCAAGTGCTGTGTCCGGTTCTGGGCCCCTCACTTCAAGAAAGATGTAGAGGTGTCCAGAGAAAGATAACAAAGCTGGGTTAGAGAGTCTAGAGGGTAAGTCTTATGAGTGGTTGAGGGAGCTGCACTTAGCCTGAAGAAGAGGAGGCTCAGGGTTGACCTTATCACTCTCTACAACTACCTGAAAGGGGGTTGTAGCCAGGTGGGGGGTTCGGGCTCTTCTCCCAGACAACTAGCAAGATGGCAACAGGACACAGCCTCAAGCTGCACCAGGAGAGGTTCAGGTTGGACATTAGGAAGATCTTCATCATGGAAAGGGTTGTTAAGCATGGGAATGGACTGCCCAGGGAAGTGGGAGAGTCGCCATCTCTGGAGGTGTTAAACAAATGACTGGATGTGGCACTTAGTGCTATGGTCTAGTTCACAAGGTGGTGATCAGTCAAAGGTTGGATTCCATGAACCTGGAGGTCTTTTCCAGCCTTAAATGATTCTGAAATTTTGTGAGCCAAAGTTTCTCTAAATATCAGCACAATCATATTGTTAAGGAATGTCAGAACCAGCCACCACCTCCAGTAGCTTCAGGCTCAGGACTTTTGTTGGAAGGAAGCTGGATGCTTGTCTGGTGAACCTCTGGACTCAGGCCTTGGACACAACTCCTGCTTTCATTTGCAGGTTCAACCAGTAGCAAACTGAACATGTAACCAACACACATACACACACACACACAGAGGACACTGACATGTCTAGCTACATGTTGGACTTCTATAAAGCATTAGTATGCATAGGCAAATCCCCTTCCTCCTCTTCACCTGCTCAGGAATGATGATCACTAATGCAGGCCCTCACAAGCTTGCCCTCACAAGCACTCACAAGCCCTCCAAGCTCACAACCATATGCACATTCACAGATGCTTCAAACACCAGTACACCTCTTTGTCTGCCCAACACCCCTGCTGGGATCATGGGTCCTCTTAATCACTGCACAGGCCCCCTACCTGTCAACTGATCCAGCTTGGTGGTCTCTGGAAAAAAACAACGCTTAGACACTTGCCCCACATATACTCTACATTTGCAAGTCTCCCTGGTACACCAGGATAGAACCTTGCCCTTCTGATATGCTGTGCTGGACTCAGACCCTCACTACTTGCTGGCTATTCCAGCTAGAAGTTTGCTGCCAGATATGCACACTCCATGCACACCAGTTGTGGGGAAGGTACAGACATTTGCCCCTGTCAGCCAGCATCAGGCCCACGGGCTTTTACCCATGGTCCTATCTACTCCAGTTGCAGTAACTGAGCCCCTCAGTCACTTCACTCGCCCTGGTTTCTCTCAGTAGCTGAACATGAGACTTCCACTCACTCCAGTAGTTGACATTACAGTCCAGGGGCACCTACAGTGCTAATACATCTCTGTTACTATACCTTCTATTGTGACATACATTCACACTCTGCAGTTAGTGCATTTATCACTGGCAATCCTGAACCTTCTTTCCTGTTGTTTCAATAAACTGTTTTATCTGTTACTCTGGATTGTGTAAATTCTTATTGAACTAGGCCAGACCTATAGTATTGGCTTGGTAAATTGTACAGTGCATGAATCTGGGATCACACAAGTACATATTGAACACCACCAGACCCACAGTGTTGAAACTGCACTATTTGTGAATCTGTTCTCATGAAAGTTCTTATTGAACATGACCAGACTGATAGCGCTGAAGTGGCTATAATCAGAAATTAAGCCCTGCCACATCCAGACCCTCTGATCTCTGAGGTCTGACTGGATTGCAGTGGGGTTTATTTTCTGCCAAATTTTTATACCCTTAATGAAACAATGACATGCTCAGGAAAATTTTGGCATCTCCAACTATGGATGCTGAGAATCTATTTGTTCCAATTGCTGACACCACAGGTCTGGGGGCACCTACATTTCCTGTCTGATCTCTGTTGGTATTCCACATGCACTCACACTGGTCTCCCAGGCAGCTAACATTTAGTCCTACAAACACTCCCACACATACCAGGTAGAGAGTGAGTCTGTTTCATTAAATACCACGATATATATTTGACCATTTGCTGAATGGTTTTGTGTGAACATGAATTAAACTTTCTCTACCAATTAGGAAATTGAAAGAAAAGACAATTTAAAAAAAGGATTAAAAATCACACTATGCAAAAAAAACCAACAAAACAAAACCAAAGCCAAACTACCAAAAAACCCCAAATCATCTATTTCAACACTAATTACTGTAACACAATATTTGGGGCTTTTTTAGTAGGATGGTCTGTCACATATTTGAATATATTTCTGTATTGAAACAGAAAACTGAATTTTATATATATTTCCTAATTTTATTTTCACTTTATAATTTTTAAGGATAGGCTTACACACAGGTTTATATTTTTACAGAAAAGGTTTTACATTATTACAAATCTTGGCATGTACTCCTGGATAAGAGACAAAACCATGCCACTGAGATTTAGTCTTTTTCTGATTTAATCTTGTGCTAGTCTAATTTCAAACAGCAGTATTTCTATATAGCCTGAAGTCTTACAAGGATTGATAAAAACATCTCATTGACAAAGGATTACAATAGTAAATATTTTATGTGATGAAGACCTGAACTAAAGATTCTGTATCTGTTAGGGATAATAATAAGGAGTAACAAACCCTTAATACAGATGTACAAAGCCCCCCAAAAGGAAGAAGCAGCAAAAACAAAGCAACAAAACAGCAGTATTTTTCTTTAAATGCTAACAGTGGACTATTAAATACACTGAGAAATGAATGAACATACATGCATTTCTACCTTTGATATTAAATGACAAAATAAAACCCTAATGATGCTCAATGGAACTTCTTATGAGAAAATGAAAGTTGTTAATAGTTGTGGGTCAGAGTAGATCCAAAATTATGCTAGATTGCTTTAGTTAACTTTGCAAATAGTGCCATTTATGTGGAAGAAATATCTGAAAACATATAGAATGCCAATTATATGTAGTATGTATTATACCTAACTACATATCAAAATACTATAGATGAGAATAGTTAAGGTAGATTTCCTACAGGTAATAACAATATGCTGATATGCTTCCCTTCTAGCTGTTTTATTCCCTAGTTCAGATGCCTACCTCTCCTCCAGTCACTATCTGAAGACCTTTGGGCATTTACCTCCACAGCATGATTGATCTTGGAGGTTGTTCCTGTAGTGCTGAACACTGTGGTAGGGTAGTCCTTGTATCAGTACCCAGCATAGTTTTCAAAATCTGCCTCAGGAAGTTCATTGACAATCCAGTGGACTTAGGCAACTTTGAAAATGTTACCTACTAATATTAAAACATTGCAATTGTATTTGAATGCAAAGTAGGGAGTAAAACTGGGGTCTTATAAGTTTACAACAGAGAATTTTGTGAAGATGCAGTTCTAGATGAGTGTTAATATGTCTGGGGAATTTTTTTGCCCTCAAATCTTGAGGTGTTTCACTTCTGTTTAGATGCAAAGATAGAGAATTTTTCTGCTCCTAGTACCAGGCTAGCAAACCATCAGACCAGAAATTTCAAGTTAACTCAATATGTTATTTTATACAGAATTCATAGTGTGTACCTCACTCCAAATGAAGTATGCAGGTTAGCTGCCCTCAGAGTTTCAATCCACTGGAGTACACTGAAGGTTGCATCTCATATGATTTGCTATGTGTCCAAATCAGTCAGTTGTATATTCAAGGATAATCTAATGGAATTACACTGGCAGTGTTCTTGGCAATGGTGGAATCCCAAGACAACTGGCTATGGTACCTTTCCTGTTGCTTTTCACTTTGAAGGCAGGGAAGCATTTGGCATGAACATGTTTTGCAGTTATTTGTCATGACTACAAAGAATTTGCTGACATTTCCAAATGAAATACATTATTTTTAACCCTTAAAACATACACAAAAAAAAAAAAAACATTACTATGTGGTAAGTAATTTTCAATTTGTTTTACCTAAAGAAGGAAAGAAGTAGATAAACATGGAGGATGGGAAAGCAAACTATTTCAGAACATAAAGTTTTAACTTTGAGTATTAGGTACCATCAGATTAATAAATGTGCAATGAGCATATAACAAGTCTGCGTTTCTTAGAATCATCTATTTTTACCAAGTCCTAATGCAGCAAAACAAATACACAGTCTTTAAGAAACCAGTAGGACACTGTACATAATGAGTTGTTTCTGCAGCACTTGAAATTCAGCTAATTAGTTTCAAAAGTCAAAAAAACCACCAAAACAAACCCCTCACACCTAAATACTGGCAAATTGATTAAGAAGACAGAATCTTCCTGTTAAAATCAGAATTCATAGGACAGAGGACAAATGTAGTCATATTAACAGCGAGCAGTTCTGCAGATGAATAAGCTACGAAAAATCTTGTCACTGATATTGTTGTAGAATAGGCTCAGCTGTGAAGAACAGTCATCAAATCAGGTGATTTGCAGATTCCATTCTTCTGTGAATATTAATATCTCAAAGCTGCTTCTATTTTCCTATGGGAAAGAGGACAGTGAAAGCTGCACTTGAATTTGGTGATTTGGACTGCTTTAAAGTTTATTTAAAGAATAAGACAATCTTTAGGAGAATAATTAAGCCTAATAAGCATCTTTTAATAACTACTGATGCCACTAAGAAAGGAACAAGACAAAGAAATTGTGAAATGATGTTAGGTATTTAAATCATTGTACTGGATCAGAGATTTGTCCACTTAAACTAATGCATTGTCTTTCTACAGACATTTCATATCAGATACCATCTAGGAAGTGAGAAAAAACCCTTTAGTGGGCAGGTACAGTACAAGACTTGTATACATTTTGGTTTTGATGGTCTTATTTTATGAATTTAAAACAGGTTTTTTTAATGAAAGTCCAATCTTAATATAACACCCTTTTTGACTTAGCTCAATTCTGTCCATATAGCATATAAATCTGAGCTCAGAGTTAAGAATTCTCTGACTTATAACTGAAAAAAAAATGCTAACCACAGTATTGTTTACAAGACTCTCATAACCCAGAAGTCTTGCATCATTTATTCCTCTGCCTTTAAAAATTAATCTTTGCCTATTAGTAAGCACATATCATTGTCTCTTGCTGAAACAATAAGCAAAATGTAAGAGAAAATCTTATTACATTACCCATTCCAAAAAATGTGACTGTAGATATTATTTGTCTTTTGACCTTGTCTACAGCTTATGCTAGTTCTGGCAACACTGTGAAGTAAAGAGCGCTTTTCAACTTTTAATAAAAACAAGCAGTATCTGGGATAGTTAGGGAAAAGCTTATAATACTTCAAGACATCTCATGTTTGTTTTATGTTAATTTAGAAATCTCTTAAGTTGGACAGTGCTGAGCTGTTAATAAGCACTTGCAGCGGGTTTCTGTAGCTGGGTTTTGGTAGTGGGTGGGGCTACAAGGGCGGCTTCTGTTAGAAACTGCCAGAAGCATCCCCTGTCTGGTGGAGCCTATGCCAACTGGCTGCAGGATGGACTTTCTGCTGCTGGCCAAGGCCAAGCCGATCAGGAGTAATAGTAATGCCTCTGTGATAACATATTTAAGAACAGAAACATACTGCGCAGAAAGAATTCCAGCCAGGGAAGAGAAGAGTGAGAACATGGGAACAATAATGCAGACACCAAGGTCAGTGCAGAAGGAGGGTGGATACCCAAAGGAAGCTGTGACCCTGTGGGAGGCCTAAGATGGAGCAGGGTCCTGCCAGAGACCTGCAGCCCCTGGAGAGGGAAGCCCACGCAGGAGCAGGTTTTTCCCAGGTAGGACTTGTGGCCTCGTGGGGGACCCACGTTGGTACAGCTCATTCGCGAAGGACTGCACCCATGAAGTGACCCACGGGACAGCAGTTTCATGAAGAACTGCTGCCTGAGGGATGAACTCTCGCTGGAGAGATCCATCAAGGACTGTCTCCCATGGGAGGGACCCCACGGGAGCAGGGGAAGGACTCCTCTCTCTGAGCAGCGGCAGAAACAACAACTGACTGTAACTCCTGTTCCCTGTCCCCCTGAAATGCTGGAGGGAGAGGAGGGAGAACATGGAAGGAAGGAGGGGTGGGGGGGAAGGTGTTTTTAATATTATTTTATTTCTCAGTCTTTTGCTCTTATCTTGGTAGTAATAAATTTAAGTAATATCCCCACTTTGAGTGGTAATCAGCAACTGACCTCTCCCAGCTCTTATCTCAGCTCATGAATCCTTAGCTGGTTTTTTTTTCTCTCCTCTGTCCAGTTGCAGAGAGAGTGGCTTTAGTTGGTACCTGGCGTCAGGCCAGGGTCAACCCATACAGCAGTGCTATAGCATGTTGTCACTCTATATCTTGTTACTCATCTGATCTCAACCAGATCATTTTCCTCTGTGTCTCTATTATTGTTTTTAATTTTGTTAATTTGTTCACTTTCTGTCTTTATATTACCATTGGCTCTTTTTAAAAATTATTGTTTATCATAGATTTTATTCCTATTTATATTCTTGCCTTTTTTTCTCATAAGCCTGCCCAAGTTCAGTAGAAAAGATGGTATGTATGACACATATGCAAAGATCATAAATTTACCTCAAACAGCTAGTTAAAGTCTGTAGAACTAGGGAAAAATGTGACTGTGATTAGGTGGTTAAAGAGATCATAACTGTTAAATAACTGTTAAAGCCTTTCTGTTTCCCTCTTGAAGTTTGTGTAGGAGTTTAATCAAAAATTGTGACTTAATTTTTTCCTCCTCAAATTTTCCCAGAATCTTAAAAAAAAAAAAAAATGTAAATCAGTATTCTGGGAATTTTCACCAGGTTTCTTCCTCACTGTGTTTGCCTCTCTCTTGACTGCTGAATTACACCAGAATGAAACACATCTAATTTCATGGTTGTTTTCTCTAACAATTAGTTTTCTTCCTTTTTTCCCTCCTTGTTTACCTAGTTTTTTATAACACCCTTACTAATACAATGGAATAGGCAATAAAAAAATGTACAAAGACACCCTCCCCATTTTTTGAATGACACTCATTTTAGCAGCAAGAAAGTTTCTAAAGTTATCTCACATACATAAGCAGTAAAATTATAAGGATACTGCTTTGCTATCATAAGAAAAATGAAGATCTACACTGATTACTTAAAGTATGTCTGGAATATTAATGAGTATAATTTTCTCACTAAAAATACATACTAAAAATACATACACAATCAAATTATTTTAAGAATTTTTGTCATCATTTTGTTTAATGGGAACCAGCAGAAAAAATTCAAAACAATTTTTAGATTTTGGTTTGTTTATATACTGATTTACAGACATAGCTGATTTTAGGTTATTTTTTTTTTCCTTGTTCTTTGAAGGGTTGATTCCACCTGTGTTTGCCTCGGGTTAGAATGAACTTGACATTGTTTCTGTTAATGTTTTGCTTTTATTCTTGTTCTACTCATGACATGTTAAAAATAAGATTTATTCATCAGGAAAAAAAAAAAGAATAAATCAGGTTACCTCACTCCTTGTTTTCATAAGCATCCTTAATAATCTTCCAGAGGATACATTTCCCAGCAGGCCGTATTGCAGTATTGCTTTGATATGTTATCAGTAACTTTGTGTTTTGATTCCGTTATGTTATGTGAAGGAAGCTTCTGAGCATACACACAGTCTCCTTTGATATTAATCTAAGCAACTGGAGGATTTTAAAGGAGCTCAACAACTGGGAGAAAGGAAAAAAAAGGGTGGACAATTCAGTAGCAATACTGTTTGTGCAGAAAAGAAAGAGGTACATGGGTAGTAAAATGATAATAGCACAGAGATGTCTAGTTTAACTTGAGAATCATAATGGGAATATCATGCTAACAAGGAATAAGAAAATGGAAATAAAAAGAAAAAAAATGTATAGAAAATGAATGGTCAAATGTCCACGGAAAGATTTGAAAAAGGTACCAGAGAGCACTGCAAAGTCTTGGTACAAGTATAACCAAAAGACAGAATGAGGAAGAAGGAAATGTTATTGTCATTAACACCAATATAACAGCTTGTTTCTTGCTAAGAGTTATTGAGAAACAGCCTGTTTCTATTCCTTTAACGTAATTTTCTTAAAATAATTAAAATAGTTATTCAGGGTAATTGAATACTGAAAGATTATTCAGAATGATGAAGCAGTTTTGCAAGTGAGAGTTGAAAACCTAGTGAAAGAATTAAAATATCTATTTTTAGATATCTGGGAACATATCTGTAAAATAAGTCTAATTAATGAATATGTAAAACTAAGACAAGGATTAACATACTTTGCACAAGAGTCAACTCTCCTGTCCCTTCTGGAGTGCAGCAAGAATAGATGCTGGTTAGTGTCTCCCCAGAAATATAAATGTGCTTGGGTATATATAATTAAGAATATACATATATATGTGAGGTTTTTTCAGATCTGAGCATTAGAAAAGCTAATTCTATTGAAAGGTCAATTCAGTTCTATCCTTGATTCCAACAGGGACATTATTTAGTTCCTGATAACCTACCACTGAGCAGCCAAAGTGCTGGTGCACAGAAAGCATGAGAAACTGCATATCTGACCTCCAGCTTTCTGTCAACAATAGTGGAATTCTTGTGTGTTATCAAGCAGGCATGCACATTTGGTAAGGTGCTTTCAAAAATCTCTCCCTGAAGAGAAATGCTGAAATCCTCTTCGAGAGAAAGAGACAGACACTTTCATATACACAAAAGGGGAGAAAATTCAAAACATAAATACTAAACAAAGGTAACTTGAATGAGTTTCCTGCTGATGGGTAAATACCATTATGCAACATTATGAACTGTGTCTGATTCTGCATCTATAACCAAAAAGCAGAAATCCTTTTATTATTATCCCCAGGAAAGAAGATATGACATGTATTATATTAATAAAAAGGATGAGAAACTTAATCCTGAAATGATTTGCATAAAGTAGTGCAGTATACATGTATGTTACAGCATGTATTGCATGCAAAGTATTTGATAAGGGAAAGATAACACTAACACAACAAACTTAACATGACTAAACAACAATATAACACTAACAGAAAAAAGTATCAATCTTCATATGAAAAATTCTGAGCAAAAGTCTTGTGATTATGATATAAATACAATAGACAATTTAATAAAGATAATTGTTATATTAATTTATTATATACCATAAAGAAAATATGTATATTCTTCCCCTACTTTAGTGATAAACTAATAATTGAAGAGAAACAGTCTTTTGGGGAATGCTGGTGGTTACACAGAAATAACATACACATTCTCTTTCACATTAAAAAGAGAAAAAAAAATTAAAAAAAAGAAATTAACATGTTCCATATCCTGGAGGAAAAAGAGATAAGCGAGTGTTGAATAGATAGCAAAAACACCACATTGGTAAAGCACAGCAGTGATAATTTTCAGAAATGGTTCAGTTTAGTAACAGCAAAGAAAGTCATTCACGTCTTGCAACGCACTAAGAGATCCCTGAGGATAGTTTAACATTCAGCTACATCACACAGCAGACATGCATGAACTGGAAGGGTACAGAACCTGAGGCCCTTCTGCTTTTGGATCACAGTTTTTTCCCCACCCCAGCCTCCCCCAGAATAATAGCTGACTGAAATGATAAATGTCATCCTAAAAGGAGAACGATCAAATTTATAAACATACGTTTCCATCTCTACTGCTTCTTTGTCGCATGGGAATTTGACCATGAAATATAAAATATCGACCATGACATTTGAAATAAGTATGTTTGTATTTTGAACAACTTTGTCTGGTATTGTGATATAAATAATTATTCCGCCAATAATCTGTATCTTAAAAACTTGATTTATTAAAGACTGTTGTCTCCCATGTTATTTTTTTAAAATATTCCATGTTATTAAAAAACAAAAAAAAAAACCAATGTTTCATTTCTACTACAGGTTTAACTTAAAATAGGGTGTGTTACCTATGAAAATTTAAGAAAAAACAGCTTCTTTTACCCAAATAGAAATTTTTGCTATATTTTCACAAAAAATAAATGCAACAACCATTTGATAATATTAAGCTTATTTTGAGACATACATATTTTCAACAGAAGAGTTCATTAATAGTATTTAAACTCTTTGGAACATTGAAAAATAACTATTCAACAATCCACAAAAATATTTTTATCTCTTTATCACATACTCAAGAATCTCTCAAACCTCTATCATCTAATGTCTTTTGTAGCAAAGAAGGTACCAAATACAGGTAATTGTGAAAAACAGAGGAAATGAGAAATGGCAAAGTGCAGACTCCATACAGTGGATTCCACACCCATTTTTTTTGGGTTTTTTATGCTTTTATTTTCCTCTGAGCTATTTCTAATTAAAGACAGCTCTCTCCTGGACAATAAGGCATGAGTTAAGACCTTGAGTTCGCATTCTACCTTCGAAGAAGAAGCTTAACATCAGTGAAATACACTTTAATCACAAACCTATGTTGACTTTCTCATTTAGATACGAATCCTCTTCCCTAAAGCTCTCCATTATTTCTGATAACAAGTTTTCTTTCTTACAAACTGAATTCTCCATTAAATATTTTGCTTCTTTTACTTCTTACTACTTTACTTCAGCTCCTCAACCCTTCACTTCAACTGCACAGAAATTTGCAGTCTTCTTCACAAGATGCACAGCATTCCGCTTTCTTTCTCATCACTCCATTCACATATTCTTTCCTCCTTCATTTTTCTATTAGGCATCCAGTTTTCCTTTTCTAAGGCTATGTCCATTTTCAGAGGCCTGAAGAAAAACTACAGAAAATTATGAAATAGTAGAAACCTCTGAAAATATAATATATCTATAGAAAAAAAGGCAAAAGTTTTGTGAGCTAATCTCTTGGTTTACAAGCTTAAAAATGCAGAGTTGGTAATTGATACAAAAACCATGTATTTTCAGGAGCTGGAGAAAAAAAAATTAATCATAACCATTTAATGTAATGAACCAGATCATCCCATGTGACATATGTGGGATATAGAAACACTTCTTATATGTGAAACCGATAATCTGTTATAGTCTAACTGATATTATAACAGTGTAATCAAAGAATTATTGTCTCAGGTCCAATCACTATAGAAAAGAAAGGAAATAAAAAAAAAAAAGGCACTGCAGAGACAGTATCAATGATAATAACAGTTGAAATTGTTATCCATACACTTCCTAGTGTCTTTCTTTTTGGCAACATGCTCACCCTTACCTTGTCACTCCGGTTTTTAAAGAATGTTTTGTTCTAGGGGAAGGAGAACAATGAGTGTCTGGAGTCCTCTACAGGGAGAAGAATAGTGCTGGTTGTGGGAGTTACTTCTTGAAACCTCTAATTATGATGCTAAGTTCTGTCTTATGTTGACTCTGCTTAGGGTCATTTTTGTATTTATTTATATATATTTTAATCACAAATGGTCAATAACTTGTTGCTAGCAAATATAAACTTGTAAACTAAATAAAAGCTTATTGTAAACAAATAAGCTATGAGGAAAAGGTAACTAAGCATACATAGCTCATCTGAAAAATTGTTTTTTACTCAGTTACTGGTAGTGTAACTAATGATGTATTAGCATAACCTAGTCCTTGTTTTGGGCCAATGGATAGGTTGTTGCTTAAAAATAATGGTCTATTAAAAACACTAATATGTTTAAACATATATAGAGATAAAAAGGACCAATAACTTCCTGTTATTGCCATCTGCCTCTTACAACACTGTACTTATAAAATTATTCAACAACGGTTTGCCTTTTGGGTCAAGTGCACTCTAGAATGTATGCAAAGTTGTAATCTTCACAAAGTCTCACCAGTAACTGCACTTCATGTTAAGATCCAAGCATGTGCCATATCCATAAATTGCCTGATATACATGGGAAGAGAGAGCTGGAGTGCATTTTTGTAGATCTGGCTGTCAGGACGATTTGAAGACCAAGATGCCTGATAACTATACCTGGGTTTTCTAGAGATCACCATACACAAGAGTCCTCAAATTACAAATGTTTCTATTTGTTGCTCCACTTCCTGAAAGAACTGATGCAGTATCTGAACATGAGTAACGTATTTTCTCAGTCAATTACTACTGTTTTTGTTCTTGTTGCATACAGTAAATTATTTCTTCATCAATATGGTTTTCCATCATCTAGACAATTTCAGCTTATTCAAGATACATTCATAAATATAAATATAAAGAGAATGTTATTCACCAGGATTTCTACAGAAGCAGAAAAACTATAATAACATTAACTTCTAGCTCAAATATACAAACCATAAGATAAATTTAATTTCTCAGAAGATCCACTTATTTAATCTCTGAGAATAAAATAAACATCAGTTGGATTTTATTTTTCAAGTGAAATGAAAAGCAACTGTTTGGGTTTTTTTATTTATTCAGTTACTTTTTAAATTTGCTGCTGTATACTTCTTTAAGCACAGATTGAAGTATCCTCTTTATGGCTGGTAATTAACCAGACTTCTTTCAGATCATAACATACAGCTGACAAAACTACAGGCATCTGAACAGATATATTTCCTAAGTCGTTTGAAGCATGAATTACTTAGGCTAGTCCTATGCCTTTGGGATTTGGTTTAGCTGACCTCTAGGCGTTTCAATGATTGCATGGGATGCTTCACCATAACAAGCCTTTCAAGATGAAAGAGCAACTGTTCAGTTTGTCATTTTAATCCCACACTGTGAATTAACAGATTACTTCAGTAAAAGTTATTTTATATCAACCTGTCTCAATAACACGGACCAATGAGTAATTTTGAGGACTATATGAATCTTTAGAGAATATATATTATAGGTCTTTAACCCTTGTATTCCTCAATGCTAAAACATGAGTTGTCTCATGAACCTTGCAAAGAGAAAGCACAAGCTTAGTTTTTTTTTTTCTTAATGAGTGTTTAATCAAAGGACACTTACTTATTTGTGGAAAGGCATGGGTAGGATTTCTAGTTTGTTTCAGATCTGAAATATTTTATCAATGTTAGAAAAGTTGATAATCCAATAATCTTGAAATGTGCAACAGATTATTTACATATCTTATTACAGTGAAAACATTGTTAAGGCATAAAAGGAATACACTTGTGCAGAACTAAGAATTTTTACTAATTAAAATTTTAGTAGTATAATCAAAGTATAAAATTAATATTTCTATTCTAGTTACGATGTTGCTAACACTAATATAAACTGCATTAGTATTACAGAAAAGCCCCACAAATAATACAATCTAAATTTTTACAAATGCATTTCCTGATGTCTGTGATGACAATGGGAAGCAGTTGGGTCTGCGTGCTTGCAACATGCTGTAAAATGCTGGGTCATTTGGGCATCTCCCGAGACTGCAGGTAGCTTCCAAAAAAATGCTTTTGTTTACTGATTTCCTACTAAAGTTTGGCTATTTTCACCCATAACAGCAGCTTAAAATTATATGATATATGGTCTTCAGCCAATCAATACAAAGAATTAATACTTTTTACTTATTAATTGCATACGTTTATGTGATCCATAGTTTTCTAGTAGTTTTAGCTGTTACAGCAAATGTCTAATGGTCAGGTGACTCTTATCCAGGTGACTAGTTTAAACTTAATTACATGAATACATAAGTCAAATAAGCATGATCCGTATGTCCTTTTACAGCTTATTGAACATCTGTCATGTAGTTAAATTCACTGCATACAGTGTCTGGGATTCAATACCAAGAAAGAAAATACATTAGGAGGGAGAGAAATGGTTAGGAGAACTTATTTCCTAAAAAAAGGAGATGCCATTCTTCAAACATTCTGCATTCTACCTATGTACAGGCAGGATGGGGTTTGTATTTTACTCAATGCCTCTTTTGCATAAAATGAAAGCCAGGTCATACAGTAGGAGCTGCAGAATCATATGAACGTAAACTTACATCAAAATATCATCTTCTTAAACCGGAGAAATCCTCGATTTTTTTTCCCCATCATTAGTCACATTCAAGAGAGGAAAGGAAGTATTTCTCCTTCCCGTGGCCTATAATCTTAGAACGCTGCATTGTGAGGTGGAAATTGTGGGTATGAGAACAACAAAGAAACCTGATGGCTCACTTTTGTCTTTCCTTTGGTATGCCTAAAATATAGAATACTGTTTAAAAAGAAGAATAATTTTTGTGTAAATCTTAATATATTTCTTTGAGGTAATCTGATAATTAATTTATCTACCTGATAGAAGAACACAAAAAGTATAGTCTTAATTTTGTTCAGAGATGCTGTGTGTTGTGGCACATTACTGAACTAAAGTAATGTGTGAACGTGTTTGTGTAGTCAATCTGTTTAAAGATTCTAATGACACTTTATATGTTGCAAGTCTGAATTACTTTTTTTGCACTATGTTGAGGATTCCCTTCCTTTAAAGTGTGTCCTTTCACTGTATCCATGCCTCTTTTGCACTTTTTCACATCCACGCTAGTCATTTGTGTCTTCTTGTGATTTGCTATTGAGATATGATCCAAAGGCAACTAACAGGTCTCCAAGAAAATCAGACATTTTGTCAAATAAACTAAAATTTCACAACCATAAAGTTATTCTGCAGAAAGAGGTATATACTTCTCACATTATGTTTAATACATTTTTTCTCAGCTAAACTCAAAGAATATCAGATTAGATATTTATATTTTTCTGCATTTACCTTAGAAGAGACAAAAAATATTAACACTATTATGCAGATAGTCAATTTTCACTGTCTTAACAATATTTTAACAAAATTTCATTACAGCCTTTGGTTGCAGAAATTTATCATCTCATCTGATCTATGTTACTACTAATGCATATGGTCTGCAGAAGGAACATTCAGTTGAACAAAGTGTTCATACAAATCTGTAGCAAAATATTTACTTCAGTTTGCAGAAGACTTCACAAAGTACATCATCACTGTTTCTGGGAAAAGGTTGGAAAACATTCAGTAAAAGAAGGATCTTTAAGGTAGATACTACTTTTCTCTCTCTTTTGTGTTTTTTTCTTTTTTTGTCGTTGTTTCTCCCTCTCCCCACACCCATTCCCCTCCCCCCAACCCTAGTTTAGCTGCTCAGCTGTGAGAGCTTTAACTGGTGCTCTTTTATCATGTAAAATGGACAGATGGATGAGACCTTTTCAAATAGAGATAAGAGCAAGGAAGTTAGCAAGAGAATTGTAATGAAGGGGTATTTCCTTCTGTAGATGAATAGACTCAAAATTACACAGAAACAACACTGATGAATTTATGATATTCGGCTTTCCTGTCAAATCCATATCTGTTGTTCTTATACTGCTACTGGTAATTGAACATAATGATTTATCTTGTATTTCATTATCCAAGTAAAATAAAATTGGTTTTTTCATTGTACAAATAGTGGACTAAGGGTATTGGCATACATGAAATCAAAGTTTTTATTGTGTCGACACATGCTTTTTCATGAACACAATGCATATGATGAAATGATTACTTAGTTATTTTTCATTTCTTTGGAAAATAAGAAATTATGTGCAGTATGGTAGAACATTGAAACAGGCAGAATCAAGATCTCTACAGGTAGACTGCTCAAGTATGGTGGAAATCATCTTTCTGGTGGTCACAATGTCTATGTATTTTAAAAATATTTTTAGTTAGACATTCACCCTCTTTGACTTCCAGGAAAGAACATAGAAGATATTATTGAGCTTATTCACATGGCAACCTTGTCTAAAAAAGCAGACGTCTCACTGATTAGTCCTGCTTTCTTCACAGCATTTTGAATAGCAGAGGAAGACTGCTGAGTTCTCCCTTCCATTACAAAAAAAAAAAAATCTGCATTTCTTTATGTCTATTACAGTTTAGATTTTACACTAATCTAGCCAATTACTAAAAGTGAATACAAAACCATCTTTTTTTATTAGGCTTAAGTTATATAAGTTAGTGCAAGAGAAATGCAAATAGTTTTTTTCCCCCACAATATCTTTTGTTGCACTTAGAAATTGAACTGCAAAAAAAGTTCAACTATGGTTCCTAGGTAATGTTTTTAGTCTCTTAATTTATTTGGAAGTTGATTGTATGTATATATATATAATCAAACAAAACCTCAAATCTTCTCAAGTAATCATTAAAGCCTTGTTTCAGAATTAGTATAAACTATGGAAAATCTAGAAAATCTGTCCAATAAGTAGTTCAAATAGTACCTGAATAACTTACTCCTCCAAAGTTTATTTTGAGGTAAGGGAATTTTACATTTTTTTATTTCTTTACTTTGGTTATATATGGGTCCATTTTTCCTCATTCTTGATAACCTAAATTTCTCTTTGTAGTTAAGAAAAAGGAACAACAATTAAATTGATTCAAGAGTCATCCACTGCACATACAGACACACCTGCACTTTGGTAATTATGTACCTCTATGAGCTATAGTATACCCCAAAAATAGTACACCAGAGGTGGGATTCACCTCACTGAACTCTACTATCCTACAGTAAAGAATCCCCATCTGAGTTGGCAGTTTAGCCTTCCATTTAATTTGGCCTATTTTAGCTATCTATTTTAAGATGAGATGAACTGAGCCAGTTACCTTGAAGAATGTATTAGAGGTACGCAGGGAAGAAGACATTCAGCTGAGGTACTACAACCAAAAATTAGGTAGAGCAAAATTAGGAGCAAATGCATGAATTACCTTCACAGAGCTAGGATGTTTGTCACATGCCTTAGGAAATATCTCATTTAGTTTTTCATAAAAAATGGATTAAACATGCCTCTCCCTGCTCCCTTAAAATTTGCATTGTAATACATACTTATGCAGGTTATGTAAATTTGATTAGGACAGCTGAGTTTTCAGTCTGTATTTTCCATGTTATTTTTTCAGATTTTTTTTTTAAATACATTTACTGGAGACAAGTTGCAATCAATGTTTGTTTGTCCAGGGTAACTCGAGAATACAGGAGTTGTTCTGGTATCCCAGAGAAGACTCTTCAAGGAGCTCTTTTGCCCTGAACTTTTCATCTCAGGAAGATGTTAAATATCTCTACTTATGTGCACTCAACCCTTCCTCTAGCTCCAACTTTTTAGTTTCTCTTTGATTCATTGCAAAAAAGCAAAAAATGTTTAATATCATGTGCATATTACTTGAAGATGTAACATAATCCTCTGTACTCAGCCCTATGTGTCACAGCTGACACCTAACACAACAGAAGAATGTATATGCTTATTATACGTTTATGAGAGATCTATCCATGATGATGGACTAGTTGAATAACAAATATATATCATCACTTCTGTCTGTCTCCTCTCCTTTTGTTAACTGTAGATTTATTTTGTACCATTTATGTTAACATCCTACTCAAGAAAACATGAATTTAGAAAAGTATTGATGATTGAATATTATTTTTGACTTTCAGGTAGCACTAATCTTTGGAAAAAATCTCGTTTGAGATGTGGGAGGATTAGTTTCACCTGACTTTAGCTACTGAAAGGTGGATGACTTCTATACAAGTCATTTAGAGTGGGTTGCATAACCTTCCAAAGGTGCTTATCTTTCTCTACCAACTATACAGAAGTCTACAGTGACTTGCATAATCCAGACTCCTACCTTTTAGGTCATTAAAATTTACTTCAAATGAGTTTCACTAAAATTCTGCTCTTAATAGAGCAGAAATTGTTCCTGCTTATGTTTTTTCAAGTGTTAAATGTGATTTTAATACAACTACTGAATGAATTAATTTACATAATATTTAATTATTATATTTATTGTTATTATAAAATGTAAAGCTATATTTGAAAGAGTTTCAGTAGTGCAGAAAATGTATATTTAAATAACACTGTGTTGTATGATAGGTAAATCTGATGCAAATAAAAAAGTATCATTATTGACTGTGTACTGTTATTTATTGGCTAATGTTCAGGGATTTCACAGATGATAGAAAAAAACAAAGAAATTTTAACTGTTTGCAAAGAGTTAGCCTTGGCTAACAGCCAAATTTCCACCCAGTTACTCCTTCCTCTCAACATGTCAGTGGGAGAATATAGGATAGGAACGGTAATGTGTTGACATAAAGACAGGGAAATTGCTTAACAATTGCCTTCACTGGTAAAACAGAATCAAAATGGGAAAAATAAATGTAATTTATTGGCAATTACGGCATCTTTGTGTAAGGACAAACAAAGGGAAATATAACAATAACACACTTCCTCTCTTCCCTTTCCACACTCAACTTCCCTCCTCTCCCAACACCTTTCCCAACAGAGGCCATGCCTGCAGTCTGCTGCTGACACCACCTTGACATCTACATCCAATATGCTGATTTTTCACTCCTGGTTTTATTTGTTTTCCTACTTTTATTCTTAGTCTAAGAATAGATAAAGAAGGTCTTCTGACAAATATGTCCCAATACTTCTATTTAAACATGTAAACAAATGTAAATAAAATCTGAAAATAAGAGCAGTAAAAAATCACTTCATTTCTCCTATTTTTCAGTTTTGGTTCAGCACCGTGAATTTTATGTATATTAATTCTAGTTCCTAATACTGTCCCTCATGTGCATGTGCAGCTTTAGGAGATTCTTGAGTGCTTACAAGGCAAGATATACCCTCCTAAGAATAACTAAAAAAGTAATAGAGATATGCCTGCATTTGTATTCAAGCTTGAGTGGTGTATGGTAGGTTCACTAACAACCGACAGCTTTCTGGATACTATTCCCAAATGAAATGAGAGTGTATTTTTACATTCCATGCATGGAAAGCAGCATCCGACTGAAACTATTCTCTTATTCTCTTTGCTCACCTTAATATTTGTGAGCTGCTGACTTTACTTTCCATTAGTCTTATGCCTTTTATTTATTTATTGGTCAGATGTTATTTGTCATCAAAAATCTTTATTATTTCTAGGATGCTGATGCAGTAAAGTGAAGTTGAAATAAAGGATCCAAGTTTGTATTCCAAAGTTTAGGCTGATCTAGTAATATAACTTTTACTTCTAGAGCTTAAGCTTTTACTGTGTTTTTCATAGGCATGTTGAGGCTACTTATTTCTGTCAAAAAGTGAGGTCTGCCGCTCAAAAGTCATACTGAATTTCCCAGCATGGATTTAAAGGAACAGATGGATAACCACAGTCATTGTTGTCTTAATTTTGGGAATGACAAATTTCAGGTATAGTTATCAATAGTATTTTCAAATTTAAAACCTCCAGTACATATATTTTTTCATTATTTATTTCCAGAAATATTTTAGTGATTTGAGTTATTTAATTGTGAATTTGCAGAGTCTGAAGTAGTAGTTGGAGGTGCAAAGCATGATGGACCTTCATAAGTGATTGAAATACACACCGAAAAAACCTCTCAGTTTAACACAACAGTTCATATAGAATTTATTATTGTTCTCAATACAACAGTCTGTGAGAATTATATATTCTTGCATTTCTGGCTCATAAACTTTGAAATTTGTCATGTTCTTGTGTAGATTAATGTTAGTGTGTTATTTCTCAGATTGCAAACTGTTGATGTTATAAGCATTTTCTGCAGGTTGGAACACAATGTAAACACAGTAAAGTCTTTTAAGTTCTCAGCAGTGCCATTTAAAAGCATGAAATCTGAATTCCAAGTTTACATTACTTCAGTAATTACATCATGTTTAGGTCTGAAAGCTATTTCAGTAGTGACTTCTTAATGTGATTTCTTTTCATGAAAGGTGTAATATGCCTGATTCTAATGTCACTTGTACCATATTTGCATTTTTTAAGAGAGTTTTTCTTTTATCACTCTTTTACATGTGTAAGCTTTATAATACTGTAATGTCACAATTGACAGAATTAGTTATCTATGGAAAATAAAGGGTGTGTTTCTGCTTATAATTACACCATAACATACGAATGCATAGTTATTGAAATGGTTAATGCTTTATCAGAATAATACTGAAACCAAATCAAGCATGCAAGGAAATGCAGCTACATTTGAAAGGAAATTGCAAAGAGGCTACAGAGCAGATATATATTATACAGACAACCATTTACAAAAATATACTGTTTAAATATGCTATTCAGTTGTGAAAAAACTTGATTTAGCTGTTGAACTGATGGGATGTAGGCTTTTAGATTATGACTAAATTTCAATACCTTGTTTCTAAACCAAAATTAGTGATATAAAATAAATAAAGACCTTTGATATCTTTATAAACAAACTTTTTTTTTTATTCCAATACTAAAAGGAAAGTATTTTGTACATGAAACATTTCTGGAATATTGGATCAGTTCAGTATTTAAGGTAATCCTCATCGTTATATACCACATTTGTTTAGCCTGACTTAAAACTCCCTTTGAAATAAAACTTCTATCAGAGGTAGTCAAAATGATGCTTGAGTAAGTTGTTCGGGACTGGGATGATCACAGTTTGCTGCCAATGGTTTTAAATTGTGCAAGCAGTAGAGTGATAAAATATAATCTGTGCCAGAGTAGAAATGTGTGCTACTTCCTTTTACCTGTCTCCAAGATAAACCTTCAATTGCAAGGAAAAAGGCACAGCTCCCTGGGGACTGCAGTGAGTTATACCTAGCAAGACTGAAAGAGGAAAACAATCCGTTTGAAATACAAAAGTTTAAAGACCTTATTATGTCACCCTTCAAAGTGGGAACATAATTTGCACATGAAAATAGGGACATATCTGGAACTAAGTTAATTTAAGTGTGATAAAATTCTCTCAAGTGAACAAAAAGAAAAAAACCAGCAATGCGAAACCTCTAAAACTTTTTGCCAGTTGTAGTACAGAAAGAATTTTTTTATTTTTTTTATTTTAAATAGAGTGATTGATTACATCTCTATTTTACATGAGAGTCATCTTGAGGCCCTAAGATTATCTCCCTGAACAGATTCATCTTGCATTCTCATAGCCTAGCTTTCAAACACACTACCCTGAGTATTTTAAAGTTCTCTTGGGCAAACAGGCTTCACAGGTTAGCATACCACTGAACATACCAGATGGACTATCCCCAGGCTACCTCTGAGTAGTGTGGCGATGAGAAGCAGTCGTTGAGATAGGATGTGATCGCAAGGCAGGTGGAAATACTTGAAATGCTTACTGCTGTTGGTTTGAAAAATACTATTCAACTGAGCACAATTGTGCACCTGCTCCTCAAGTTACCATAGCAGGACACAAACTAATTATATTTGGCACTCCTTGACTTTGAATTTAACTGAAATGGAGCTAGGAGATTTTTTGTTACTTTAGAAAAGACGGAATTTGGGTTTAAATTTGTACACAGTTTATCTAGTATAACAGCATGTCATAGAGATGCAGTGCATTGTTGCATAACAGCTAGCTGATATATAATTTAGAACTGAAATGCAAAGCTCACACAACCTGAAGTGTCATCAGCTGATGCCTGACCAACCTAATCTCTTTGTTTTCCAAAGAATTTACACTGATTTCTGAAATCACTTTTAGACATATTGTGTTGGTGTTGTTTATACCCTTTGTGAGTTCATGGTATTCCCTGACTCGTTGCTATCATTGCTGCAATTTTGATTGACAGCAGTGATGTGCGTTTCTTGTGGAGCACACAGCCAGTCCAGGAAGCTGCACCATAGGTCAAATCCCCAGTGCTCTTACTCTGCTTTGATTTTGAAATTAATCCAAGAAAAAATTGGTCTCAGTCAAGATTTACTAAAATATTGATCGCTACTTTGTAGTTTGTGGTAGTCAGTATACTCCAGCAGTTTCTCACATTATGATATTTTAACAAGAGCACTGGAAAAGTATCAAAATTTTAAAAAATAACTATAGATAGATTCTTTTCACCTCTTACTTTAAAAAATATTTATGGAATAATCACCTATCTTTGGTATAAAACTGCTATTAAAAATCTCTCATGAATAGACAGCATAGTCCAGCTTCATTAATGAAAACAGAAACTATCTTCTATACTCTTTATCTCTGTGGAATATATTATATATATGAGTGCTCTGTACTTTAGATTTTGTTTGCTTGTTTGTTTTGTTCACTACTGGTTTTGGGTGGAATAGAGTTAGTCTTCTTCGTAGTAGCTTCTATGGTGCTGGTTTGGATACGTGACCAAAACTATGATGATAATGCAGCTACTGCTGAACCATGCTTACAAGGTGTCAAGGACTTATGTGCTTCTCATGCTGCTCCACCAGTAATTACTCTGGGGATGCACAAAAAAGCTAAGAGATAGGACAGCTGACCCCAGCTAACCAAGTGGATACTCCATACCATATGTATGACGTCCTACTCAGCAATAAAAACTGAGGAAAGAAATGGGTACCTTTGAAGTTAGGGCATTTGTCTATACAGATAACCACTATGTGCAAAGGAGTTCTGCTTTCCTGGAGATGGATGAATACCTGCTACTGAGAAGTAGTGAATTAATTCCTTATTTTGCTTTTTTGCATGTTCACCTTTTGCCTTACCTATTAAACTCTCTTTGTCTCAACCCACGAGTTTTCCTGCTTTGACCCTTCCAGTTCTCTCTCCCATCCTGCTGTGGGGCAGTGACTGGGCAACTGTGAGGGGCTTAACTCTCTACTGGGGTTAAACCACAACAACTAGATAAGGGTTTTGCTCCATTGCATAAAGGTAATTGAGCACTGGCAGGGTCTAATGTGGTCAAGGACAAAATTTTAGATTCTCTATAGTAATAAAATGGAAATATTGATTATTGCCATAAGGATATACACTCACTTTAGCTGAAATGTCATTGCCCTCTACACGGTGCCTGCCTTTAAGCAACTTGTCAGACTGCATGACATGAAAATGTTATTTATATATTCAAATAGAAACAGAGACTTGCTTTAGTCTATAAAATGCTCAAAGGGTTCTGTCAAAAAAAGAATTTTGAAAAATGTGTACTTACCAAAAGTAAGCCACTCAGATTATTCCAGCTTTTGCTATAGATACAATAACCTCATGGAGGAGTTTACATAGCCATCTCTTGGCACCACAAATTTGCCAGAGGCAATTTTGGGTTCAGAAATTATTACAGCTAATGTCTGAAAAGGGAGCTAAGACAATTGCCAAGTAACAAATGCTTGCCTGGAGATGTGTGAATGTAATCTCTAAAAGTAGTATAAAGAAGCAAATAAGTGGAGATTAGGAACTGAAAATAACATGAGGAAGGAACAGGAACAGGAACAGAAGATGAAAGAGCCAACTGAAATCATTCAAAGTAATATTTCATTGCAAAGCCCATAACAAAACACTGATGATACAAAGCTGTCATGGTAAATCACAGCTGATGTATGCATTAAGTGTGTTTGAGAGAGAGATGGTAAATGAGGTATGTGTGACAGTAAATTGGGATTCTGGCCTGTAGGAAGAGGTGGCAACATTCTGAATCCTCTGCAGAGTGACTGTGCCAGAGGAGGAGAACTTACCTTACATGAAGAGCTTCATATGTTCTGTTATTATTCCTAACTTGTTGGTTTTTTGCTGTTTATTTTTACTCACAAAATTGGTGCTCTTCTATGACAACGTTACAGCATTGGTGGATAAAAGAAGGAGGGTCTGACATCATCTACCTGGACTTGCACAAAACATTAGACACTGCCCCACACAACACGGTTGTCTCTAAAACTGTGACACACGGATTTGACAGGTGGACCGCTTCATGGAAAAGGAGTCATCTGGATGGAGACATTCAAAGAGTTGTCAACAGCTTGATGTGTGGGTAGAGACCAGTGACAAGGGGTATTCCTCAGGGATTGACACGGGGACAAGTATTATTTAACATCTTTGTCAAGGATTGGACAGGACTATAAACTTGAGCGAAGGGTTGCCATCCACATGGACCTTGACAGGTTTGAGGATTGGGATCATGGGAACCTCATGAGCTTCAAAAAGGCCATGTGCAAGGTCCAGCACCTGAGTCAGGGCAATCTCAAACACGGTTACAGGTTGCGTGATGAGTGGACTGAAAGCAGCCCTGCAGAGGACTTGGGGGTATTGGTGGGTGAGGATCACAACATGTCTCATCAATGTGTGCTCACAGCCTGGAAAACCTACTGTATCCTGGTCTACACCAAAAGTGTGGTTGACAGGTCAAGGGTGGTGATTCTTCCCCTCTACTCTGTTCTTGTGAGACCCTACCTGGAATATTGTGTCCTACTCTGGGGTCCCCAACACCAGAAACACATGGACTACTCTATCAGGTCCAGAGAAGGGCCGTGAAGATAGAGCACCTCTTCTCTGAAGGCAGGTTGAGAGAGTTGGGGCTGCTCAACCTGGAGAAGACCTTCTAGCAACCTTCCATTACCCAAATGGGGTCGACAAAAAAGATGAGGAGGAAGTCTTTATCGGGGAGTGTAGTAACAGGATGAAGGGTAACAGTTTAAAATTGAAAGATTTAGATTAGATGTTAGATATTAGGAATTGATTTTTTACTGTGAGAGAGGTCAGACACTGGAACAGGTTACCAAGAGAAGTTGTGGATCCTGGAAGCGTTCAAGGCCAACTTGGATGGGGCCCTGATAAACCTGATCTAGGGGAAGGCATGCCTGCCTATGGCAGGCAGTTTGGAACTAAATGATAGTTAAGGTCCATTTCAACCCAAACCATTCTATGGCTGTATGATTCTACTTCGTTTTTACTGAATAGTTGTTAATGATTAATTAATATTTTAATTAATCTGGGGTGAATCTATCTTTCTAGTATAATCACACTCACATTACCTGATGAACCGTCACAGCCTCAAAGTGATAGCGTATGGAAAAAGGAGTTGAAGGGATTGATAGCCAGCATCACGGTTATCATGTAACAAACATGGAAGCTAAGCTATCAGACAAACTGACACCTGTAAATATGAACAGAGTCACTATAAGCAAAAGGGTTTTTTTAAGTAAAAGGAGCATAAGGATACAGGTCTGCTGTGTAATCTAAGCAGAAATGTCTCTTTCAAGAGAAGCTTGAGTTTCTAAAAACTCAAAGGTAATAGAGTAAAAATTTTTTCCACTTTCCCTCCATGGTTCAAAAGCTGGAATTTGTTTTTCTTGAAGGAAGACTTCACTGTTTAGCAATGAGTTGTGAGTGTCAGCAAAATATTACAAGATTTATCTTCTTTTTTTGGAGATTATCTTCATTACCTTCTCCATATATTAAGTGACAAGACAGAAACAGCAATAAAGATATTTTTCAGAAAAATAAAGAAATTGGCATCATGAATTCTGGTTCAGTTTTAGTGGCTTTCTTGGCATGGACAGGAAGGAAAACAGTAAGTTATGAAACAAGTCTGTTATGAATCAAGGACAGCTGCTATGCAACTGATTATCCTAGTTGCTAAAACCTTCTGTAGGTGTAGAATGGTAAAGCTCATCACTGACGTAGTAAGGAAGAACCAGTATTAAAGAAAAAGCAACACAGACTAACCTGAGAATCTTTAAAAGGCTTGCAAAAATCTACCTACTGTTCAACTGTCTGGTGCAAAACCTTGTAGAAACCTTTTACTGGGCATTTGCATTAGTGTTCCAGGCTATGAAAATGGCCATTTTCATCCAAGATGAGAATGATGGGGGGGTTGTTTGGGTCTATTTTCTTTTCTTTTCTTTTTCAATCTACACTGTACAATTTGCTATATATACAAGAAAGACCAAGTGGATGGAGACAGTAGCATCTTAGATCACCACAGTTCCATTTTCTGGGTGTTTAAGATACTACTATTACCAGGTATAATCTTCCTCCCCTTGTGATAAATGCGGCCTAAATTTCAGCTGTTGTGGCTTTGTGATTTCATTTGCATATTTAAAATTTCATCAGTAATGATAAATTCCGTCATTTTCAGCATTTCTGCAAAGCCAAGTCGTTGCCATAATTTGATGATCATTTCCTATTGACAGTCATGTTTATTAGATAATTTTAATATTTAAAAAAACAATATGGTACACTTATAAACATTCAAAATTCTAATAATATTCAATTTTTTTCATTTAGATAGCTGAATTTGTAAACCAAACTTGTAATTTCAGTACGAAATGCAATCAGCCTGAAAACTTGTTTTTCATGAAATTACATCAAATGTCATTATTTGTATTAATACTCTATATTTCTTTACAAAATAAACCACACATAATAATTTCCATAGTTTTGCCTAGAAACTGGTACAAGCCTATCTAAATGTCACTGGAAGTTTTTATTGGTAGTGCATTTTTAGTAACATGTAGGCCCAGATGTGTGCTGGAGGAATGTGGCTTCTATTCTGAGACACTTGGCAAGATTATATACGTGCTTTGGATCATATAGTAAGCTGAGGGTCTACTTATGTTTTTACCTAGTGAAAGACACAAGTTCTTCATTTGCTGAACAGTTCTTCAGCTTTTTTCTTGTTTCCTGAATCTGCTTCATGGGACAGAGCTGAAAGTGAGTTCTCAGGGCGCACTGCGAAGAAGAGATAAATTGCTGGTGTCACAAAAAGGGAATGGTCAACAGATCTACCACCAGAGGAATCTCTGCAAGTGTTGTTCTCCATACCTATGTTCAATAGTTTTAAGCAATTTGAGACTTTCTAGCTTTAATTACATTTACATTTGTCAGGAGTTCCTACAACCCTTAATCAAAAGACAAATGTACTTAAGCAGTGTGGGATCCACCTTTACAAAAAATGGTTATCTGCAATTAAATGCACAGATCTGTGCTGGATATCCTAGACACTGTTTGTCCCCCTTTTTTAAGCAAGTAAATGCCTACGAAACTTAAGTATATTTTCTATGAAAATTCATAATTTATTTTAGTTTTAAATGCCTAGCACTAAGCAAAACTACCTAGAAAGCACAATAACAAAACATTCACAATGAGGATCATTTATTTTGAAATTATTTCTGTATCACCATAATTTTCTGCAGATTTTCTGATGCTGATAAACTTACTTTTCCATTTGTCTATGGTATTTTTCTCTCACATGAGTAATGCAAGTGAGAAAGTGATGAGCCATCTATTTTGGCTCTATACCAAGACTTGAGAATTTGTGCTGTATGTCTGACAGCTTTTAATAGAGGCTGGATTTAATCCAATTTTATAGACTAAGAAGAAAAATGGAAAATGTTTTTTTTGCTTGAGTTAGCAGTCACAAAAGCACAGTGTGAGCATTTTGGTTAACATTATTGACCAGTGACTTCTTAATTTTACTCATACATCTAGAAGCAGTGGCAGTTCCAGTTTTGCCATTTGGCCCAGACTCTATTCTGGAGAGAAAAAGCTCATAAAACGCAGAGATGTAGAGCTATCTCGGAGATATTGAGCTCATGGTCTCTTTTATGAATTTGTTAATAGGAAGACTAATTAAAAGAGTGATTCTGTATCAACAAGTCAAATAAATTTCAACTTATATAACTCCATCCATAATATTTTTTTTGCCAACTCCCAAATATTTTAATCTAAAAATTAACTGTATTGGCTCATTTTTCTTGTGACAGGTTGTTTGTAAGGAAGAAATCTGATGCAACCTCCAGAGAGTAGAAGCATTCCTGTACAATACAACAAACTAACAGAATGATAATATTGTTTTAAGCTTCTGTACAACTTTTAAACATTACCCTGTATTGAGGCAATTGAGAGGCAAGGAGTACAATAATGACAGATGTATGGAAAAGGCTCAGAAATAAATTTTCATTACTGATACAAATATAGGTTACATATTTATTCAAAACCATAAAAACTGTACTTCTGTCTTTGACTCTTCGCGTCAAATAGAAGATGATTGTTTCAAATTCAAACACCAGTTCATCTTCTCCCCATCCCTTCTGGTATCTCTCTAAGTTGTCTCAACGGAATATCAACAAATTCAGTCTTTTCAGTTTCCCAACTCAATTAGAAAGTAAGGACCAGACATGTTAATGGGACTTAGCTATCACAAAAACAATATGTCACAATATATTTTATAGTGTGGGCTAAAAGCTACATGTATATGTAAAAAGGTGATTGTGGCAAAGTATGGTCATTTGATAAATTCCTTAACTGAAAATGCCATTCAAAACCAAAGTCATGGACATTCTCTGTTACTTAGTAAGAAATTGTCATTTCCATATGACATTCTTATCTCCAAACTGGAGAGGTATGGATTTGAAGGTTGGACTATTTGGTGGATAAGGAATTGGCTGGATGGAGTTGTGGACAAATCTCTGTGTCCATGTGTTCAGTGATAAGTGGTGTCCCTCAGGGCTGTCTTGGGACCAGTGCTCTTTTGTATCTTTATCAATGACATAGACGTCAATATTGAGTGCACCTCAGCAAGTTTGCAGATGACACCAAGCTGAGTTGTGTGATTGACACACCTTAAGGACAGGATGCCATCCAGTGGGACCTGGACAAGTTCGTGAAGTGAGCCCATGGAGATCTCATGAGGTTCAACAAGTCCAAGTGCAAGGTGCTGCACCTGGGTTGGGGCAATCTCAAACAAAAGTACAGTCTGCGACAAGAACTCATTGCAACCAGCCCTGCAGGGGAGGACTTGGGCATTCTATTGGATAAAAACTGGACATAAGCCAACAGTGTGTGCACTTACAACCCAGAAAGCTAGCAGCATCCTGGACTGCATCAAAAGAGCTGTCAGCAGCAGGTTGAGGGAGGTGATTTTGCCCCTCTACTCTGCACTCATAAGACCCCACCTGTAGTACTGTGCCCAGCTCTGGGGTTCTCAGCACAAGAAAGATGTAGACTTGCTAGAGTGGTTCCAGATGTGAGGGGCACAAAGATGTTCCGAGGACTGGAGTACCTCTCCTATGAAGACAGGCTGAGAGAGTTGGAGTTGTTCAGCCTGGAGAAGAGAAGGCTGTGGGGAGACTTTACAGCGACCTTCCAGTAGCTGAAGGGAGCCTATGGGAAATACGGAGAGGGACTTTTTACAAGGCCAGGTAGTGATAGGACAAGGGGGAACGACTTTAAACTGAAAGGGTTCCTAATATCTCCGAACAAGATATTAGGAATAAATTCTTTAATGTAAGAATGGTGAGACACTGGAATAGATCGCCCAGAGAAGCTGTGGATGCCCCATCCCTGGAAGTGTTCATGCCCAGGTTGGATGAAGCTTTGAGCAACCTGGTCTAGTGGAAGGTGTCCCTGCCCATAACAGGGGCTTGGGACTAGATGATTATTAAGGACCCTTCCAACCCAAGCTATTCTACAATTCTACAATTTTATGATTATTCTGTTCCTCATTATACTCTTCACTTTCCATTTTCCTTTCTATTTGCTCTTGTTAAGTTATACCAGAGGATGGATTAAAAAGAAATTCAAATTATATCTGCACAGCAGTGACAATTTGTGACTGAAGAGTGATATGGCATGAAGGGCAAGAAATCCCAGCTACAGAAGTAAGACAAGCAGGCAGCTGGAATGCCAGAGACAGAAGGCCTTCCTGTAAAGGAAGAAAATTTCCCTCAGCAGTGGGACAAGTAACACCCCAAACATTCTCTTGTAATTGTCTGTCAGAGACTGAAATGGTTAATGATTTATGCGTTCTAGGATTGCCAGGGGACTTTTGCAGGCCAGGAAGAGGGGGCCCATCCCCCCCTCCAGTGCTACTGAAGGTGTCAACTCCTGAAAAGGCGGGAAGAGCCATGTTTACCACGCCCTTCACATGGACTCTGCAGTGGGCTGTTGGAGATGTTGGAGGTTCATGGCATGGTCCATCAAAGCCCATCCCCCTGCCAATCCTGAAAGGGAAAAACACTTTTACCATGCCCCTCGCAGGAACTCTGCGCAGTCCCAGGAGATGCTGGGGGCTTGTGGCATGGCCTGTGACACTATCCATGGATATAATAACTCATAACTTCTTTGAGTGTGTGGGCTTCCCTCCCCCACCCCCAGTAGATCAAGACCACCACTTCAACTGACAGACATGGAAGCTGCAACTACCAGGTTTCATCACTGGACCCCGTGGACAGCAACTGTATACATGTTTCTACTCTCATCTTTTCTTTCTCTTACTCTCCCTTACCTTTATCCTGTCTTTCCTTTCTCTCCCTTATGCATTTTCCCTAAAGGTTATCTTCATACCATATTAGTATAGATGAGAGATATAGATGATAACACCCAAAATGGCAACATATCTGTTTACTTTTGAAACAAAATTGTTCTAAAATAAACCCGACATATATATGTTTTCAAACACCAATTATTCAGTGTTGTTTCACTCTAATCCACCCCAAGGGATTTATTAATCATCATCATCATCATGGCTAGGGTTCGCGAACGAAGATTTGGGAAGGGCTCTACCCACGTTTGTTGCAAGTGCGTTGAAATAAGAACTTGGGTTAACACTCCCCCCCACACACCTTTCTGAGGCGAGTCATCCATTCCAGGTCCTGTCCTGGAATGGGATGGCTCAGAGACCACCTTTGGCAGCAGAGCTGGTGCTGAGGGGTGGATCTCTAATGCAACACTCACTGTATCAGTGCTGGTGTGTTTATAAGGAATTGACTCTTGACACATCTTTGCAAACTCTGTAGAACTGCTTATGGCAGTAGGACCTGTGCAATATACTGGGGGTTTTTTGTTTTGTTTATTTTTTTAATATATAGTTAAGCAGAAATATCTGTTTAATTTACCTCAAGGAGTACAATAAAATTCTCTTTCTTTCTTTGTCTCCCAGTTTCTTTCCATTTACTCTCCTCAAGCCTAGTTATTCTGAACTAGGATTCTGGAAGCAAATAATAGCTCTCCCTTCAATTTTTAATAAAGTCTGTGGATGTTCCAAAGTTAATTCCATCTTTGAAAATGTCTAATATTCATCACAATCATAACAAAAAATGCTTTCCATACTGACATTTGATTTTTGACACAAAAATTAATCTGATTTTTATTGTGCTTCAAAACCACTTAAGTACAACATGTTATTAGTTAGACCACTTTGTTTTGGCTTTGTTTCTTAATTTAGGATTATTTGGTTAAAAATATTATGAAATTCTAAAAGGATTTTATTAAGAACAGATAAAGAATTTGTCACAGATTATGCTACAGAAATACAAACAACTCCTAGAAACACAGTGAATTTTGTTGACTTCGTGCTTTTTTTCTCCTTCTACTGTAGTTGCAATTCCAGAGAATTTTAATATTGTTGGATCTGTAGGCTCTGATCCTTAGGTTTTTACAATTCACTCTGTATTACTTAGGTATCCACCTATGCTTGTTCTTTTAGTAATTTTCATACCAGAGAGAAAAGAAAACTCCATATGCAGGCACAAATTTTCTCCTACATTTACCCAATGAAATTCTGACAGCAGTTTCTTCAGGGAGGCAAGTGTTATAGAATGATGTATCAAGAGTGCTGTGGACTACCTGTTCGTCTCTTTCTTCTCCTTATTTTTTTTCCTTCTGTGTGTGATTTTCTTCTATAATCTTTTAGTTGTGTTTGTCTGTGCATGCTGGGTGACAATGACCTAATCCATCAGTCATCCTGGAAGCAAAATGAGCATGTTCTGAATATACCCTTTTTGGTATTTCTGTTATTCAGAAGATAGACATGGTCTGAACTATTACATTTACAAATAGGCAAATTTAAATTAATAAAGGTTTCATTTGGAAAATACTGAGTTTAATCCTATTACTTCATAAGTAATAAAAAAAAGTAATTCTAGATATTGTTCATTGTTTTCGCAGTGGATAAACCAGAAAGATTTAACCTTCTAAAGTTATGCAAACAACATGTTTTATCCTATTTGTTATGCTTGTGCTGTCCAATCATATGTACATATTTTTCAGGCCTTCTGAACACACACAAATTACAAATTAATGTACTATACCAGGAGGAACAACCTGCAGGTACTAAGCACTTGAGTCCTTTCTTCTTTTCACAGATGTCTTCTCCAAAGTAAGTCCATATATGAGGGTTCAGAACATGGATGCTTTTCTCAGATTGTCTTTATTTTAATCACTTTCCAGTTATATATTTTTGTCTGAGCCTTAAGGTATTGCTGAAAAACCTATGCTTTCCTGGGATATTTTAACCTTAAGTTGGATGGTTTTCATTGGGTGTCATCTTGACATGTATGAAAACAGCCCCATCAACAGTCACAACAGTGACTTTATCTTCTTTTCTGCTGTCAGTCATAAGTACAATGGGAAAATAGTATTTGCATATCTGTTTTACCTGTGGTCACACAAGATGGTTGGAGGAGCTGAGGTTTATTCTTAATGTTGTGAAGTTGTAGTGATGAATAATAGTCAATTAAGTGTTATCGGTATTCTTTAAAATCTTAAAGACATTTAATTCCTTGCAATTATGCAAATAAAAACTTTTGAATGTGTATCTCTTAAATATTATAGTGTGTATAGTTTATTGTAACTCATTTATGATGTTGCAGTCCTTGTACTCAACAGAAAGGTAGGGCTTCTTCAATAAGGGGTTATTGTGCTCATTTAGTCAGCTTAAAACAGTAATTTAAGCTTCTATTGTTCAGATTTGCCAGCAAATATGACAGATGACAGAAAATCATACTCGGTAGATTTAGCTTTTATTTTTGATTTATCATTTTAAAGATCTGTGAATGGCCACATCGTTGCTTCCTAAAAAAATCTTTAATTTGTTCCAAGTTATGACAATTAAGGAAAGGCTTTATAACTTACGACTTTATAACTTACAACGTTATATGAAAACTTAATTTTGATTCATAGTAATCTGCTTTGATGTTTTCAAATTTGATACTTGTAGAGTATTTATTTTGTGTTGAAGCGGTAAAACCGTATGGTAATTGGTCATTGTTTGCACTGCTGTACTTGAAACATTTCACTGCTGCCATTATAATCCCAGTATTGCTAGGCCTGTATAATTTATCTGTGAAATTCTGCTTTGGGCTGAAACTTGACATGCAATTGTGTGTCCGTTTTCAGATTACATGAGCTTCAAAAAATTTACAGCTGTTATACACTTTTTTTTTTGCCCTTATACTTGATAACTAGAAATTAGTCAATACCTGACATTTAGAAAGCTGAAATACAGTTATAGCTCTGGGATCAAATCCCATGAAGGGATGCAAACTGAAAGTATATTTGCAAGAAGGCATGCATAAAAGCATGTACACCCTTTATTGTGTAAAGCTCCCACTGTGTGAAAGATAGATTTAGTGCATGCATGATGCTGTATGCAAATATGACTGGTAAGCATACAAACAGTTCTCTGGTTATTTGAAGGTTTGAGTCTTCATTTGCAGCACTCTTTAGTGCTAGTTAATGTTTTTTTAGTACCAGTGCTTTAAAAATGTATAACAAACAAATCAGTAGGATACTGACATTAAAAATCAATTATGGCAGAATTTCAACATCAGAAAACATATACATATATATATATCATACTGATGTTGAATCAATGACTTCCTATTACAATATAGATTTTAGGTGGTCTGTTTTGTCGAAGTATTCCAGTTTTCTAGAAGATGTCACAATATCTTCTAAATCCATGTCACATTGAAGAAAGTGTAAAACAAGAAATAGTTTGAATTGAAAAATAAACCATTTCCTAAACTACCACAGAGACTTATGTACTGCATTGTCCTCCAAACACCAGTAATATCAGTACAGGACAATTCTGTGGCAAAGCCTAAGGTACTTCATTTCTTTGAAATGAAGCATTGAAATGTATAAATTTACTTGCCACTGAGTAACTTGATATGTGTGCATATATATATGCATATATCTCATGTTAAGGGCCAGCTACAGAAAAAAAAAATAGTAAGTATCAGCATAAGGGAAAATAAAAAGTGGCAGAAATTTGAGTATTTAACAGTGCTTTTATAAGTTTATCATAATTTCTTTTGTGATTTTTGGTTTCATATTTTCTCTCCAAAAAAATCCCTTTATAAATAAGGTGCCCTGGTTTTCCCATTAGTCTTTGGCAGTTGACACATTTATCTCAAAATTAAAGATAAATCAATATCTGCAAAACTCAGCCAGTCTCCTTGTATCAGAATATCTGTGATCCCATTCAACATTATTTTTAAGGTAAGTTTAAAAAATAACTTCTAATTTGGGAAAAAGGAGCAAAATATCAGATTTATCAGTTTAGATAATATCCTCCAAATTGGTGTTTTATCTCAACCTGTAACCATAAACATATAGCTAAGGAAGAACATTGATGAGACAAGCATATATTGTAGTGAACATTCTTCCTGCCTCATATTATTTTCACCTCATGGGGAGGCCTGAGGCTAATTAGCCGTATCTATTGAGAAATTCTCATCAGAGCTCTCTTCAAATGCTCATTCAATGCCTCTCTGAAACCATACAAATTTTTTATATCTACAACATCTTTTGGCAAGGAGTTTATCTTTTGCATAAGTAATGGTTGCTTCTACTCCGTGTGCCTAAATGTTACTAACATCTTACATCCTTTAAGAAAAGATAATAAATTTTCCTGTCCACTACCTTTATGCTATTCATTATTTTATAAACCCCTTTTTTGTTTTCAGGCAGAAGGATCACTGCACTGTCATTCAGATACTATTGCCTGGTTTTGGACATCCTTTTTGTTCTTCTCTGAACATCTGCCAGTTCAAATTGTTCTTTTGACACAAAGAGACAAAAATTGCATATAGTGTTCTAGATGTCAGCAAAAAAATGAAAGGTATTAAACTGCATTAAAAATTTTGTATTACCGATGTTTTGTAAGAAAATCGCTTTGCTTTGAAGAAAGCCTGAAATATTTGATTTGATGAGATGGTGCCAGCTTCCTTTTTTTTTTTTTCCTTTTCACCTTTACATCACATTGGTTTCTGTAATTTCCACAAAACAGTAACAAGTGCAATATGTCCAAAGCATTTGATATTGTCCCATACAACATCCTTATCTTTAAAATGGAGACACAAGGATTTGACAAGTGGACAAGTCTGTGGACAAGGAATTAGCTGGATGGTTACACTCAAGGATTTGGGGTCACCAGATCGATGTCTAGGTGGACACCTGTGCTGAGTGGCATTTAAATGTTACTTACATGTTACTGAAATTTTAGATTCTTTTAATGTGGACTGAAAACAGTACGGAAGATGAAATAATAGCTCATCCTTTACTCCGAATAAAGTATATCGTGTATAAGGTGGTGAACAGAGGATTATTCTGTGTAATTTTTATTATCCTGGAAATACCCAGTATATTATTTGTCTGTCAGTACTAACAAAAAAAAGCAAAACCCACTACCACCACCACAACTCTTTGTTGGAAGATAAGATTGTTTTGATTGCTTCTATGTTTTTAATGTTTCTTTTAAATCATAAATCATAATGTAAGAGTGGACAAAGAATGTGATTTGAATACTCAAAATCCATAATTATATAAATGTGTGCTAAACATCCTAACATATTGTAGCTGTAATAATTTCCTTTTAATATGTCTTCAATGTAAGAGACATTTTAAAAACCATTAAGTCAAGGATTTGCCCAACAACCCATGATGATCCATTATTAATGAAATATGTATAATCGGGATTCTTTTACGATACAACACAGATTAGGAAAACATATAATTAGGAAACTATTAATTTTAGTAAGATAGAACCAATGAAGATTTCTGTATTCATATCTAGGCTTTACTAGCAAATGACCAGATACACCTCTACAATTTTTCCCATGTTATGCTCTCGGTTTTGATAAAAGTCATCCTGATAGTGGATTCAAAATGCTTATTTTCTTTTGCTTATAATTCTATGCGGTCAATTAAAAAATGGATAAAAAATTGATTTGTACCTTTACTATTTTTTAAGACATTCAGTTCAGAGCAGGCCAACCTATTCTTGCTGGTTTATTGGTGGAAATAGCAAATGAACTCATGGTTTCCCACCACGTGACCCAAGTTGAGGACTTCAACATGAAAATTTCAACCTACTAACAACTCCGAATATAGATTTCTGTAAAACAGGTGAGCCATTCTACATGCAAGGGGAAATGAGTGATATTACCTGAAGGACAGACTAATCATCTCTCTGAACTCTCATCTGTTTATTTCAAGTCCACTTGGAATCTTGTGGAAGTCACAAGTGATGTTGAATCCAAACACAGAAAAATTACGTGAATGGAGCTTAATTCCAGAATTTCTAGATCACGCAACTCATCAAAGGAGATGATAGATTTCTGTACATTCCAAATAGTAACTATTCAAAACTAGTTTATTCTATTTTCAGAGTTTAATTTTTATTATTTTTCTTCTGTTAGTAGTTTTAATAATTTCTATCTCAATACATACTTCTTGTCTTAATGGTAAGCCTATTATAATAATACTGAAATAATTTGTGAGTGGTATCTTATTAACTGTTTCACTAAAATAAAGGCAATGAGCTGTGTCTATTTTAGCTTAATGACAGGGCTATAAAAATAGAGCTACACTATTTTCTAGTTACACCTGGGCTTGGGAGTCCTTTAAGTTATTTTGGACTGGATAGGGGCCAAGTTATTAAATTCTGCTTGACTAAAATAATCTCCATGCAACACTACCTGAAGGCTGAAAAGCTCAGTAAAAGTTGCTGCATTGTGGTCTCCTATACTTACAGCTATTATCTTGAGAGCAGCACAGCATTAATGCTGGACTGTGTTCATCCGTGTGCTAGCATAACAATCCCTTCTTGGAGGAGGATGCAGTGTGGAGTCATGTGAGCAATTGTACTTGGTCCAGATTTTGTTTAAGAAGGATTACAAACATCAACTCAAAAACAGATACACTAGACCCATAACGGCAATTTGTTCATGAGTCTCAGTATTAGCAGGCTGATTTAATTCTGTGGCTATACTTCATAAAATGGAGAACCAACCGTATCAAATTGACTTTAAACACAATTTGTGTGTTGTTAGTGAAAATGCAGCCATTCCAGTCTCTGTCAATGCTGCACAATGCTTACAATGGTGATATTTAATGTAGTGTTA
The DNA here is from genome assembly GCF_001715985.3 of Manacus vitellinus. NCBI lineage: Eukaryota > Metazoa > Chordata > Aves > Passeriformes > Pipridae > Manacus > Manacus vitellinus. Next base: position 40,659,834 of record NW_021940208.1, on the reverse strand, counting down.
AATGTCTATGGTAAACTGAATGTAAATAATCTCACATTGTAACTGCTATAACAATTCTTTTCTCATAGTAAAATTAGAAGAGAGTACTATTAAATTCAAAGTGAATATCAACGCAGTAAATAAAACTTTATTAAGTATTTAAATGTGTCTCTATATTTATATTAGATCTTATTGACAGAGTGGGTAATGAAGATACCTATTACTCTTTTGTTGTATAGTTCACTGAGAAATAGTCCTTTAATTTATATCTGTAGATATATAAAGTGAATTGTAAAGCTTAAGGTTTGCAAATCAAGAAAAGCCTGTTTAACAGCTAAAATCAGTGTTGTTTGACTCTATACATCACAGATTCCCCCTGAAATTTAATCTAACACACCTATACCAATTAACTGGTGAAGTAGATCCTAACAACTTCAATAAGATTTGTGTTAGATTTAAAGTTGTTTTGCTTTTGTGGATTTTTAACAACCATGAGACCTGACCAGTGCTTAAAGGGATGTTTTATTAGAATTGCAGAAGGAAAACAGAAAAAAAAAAAAGACAAAATAATGAGAGTAGAATCTTAGCCATCTATAAGTTGAAGAAATGCAAAAGATGTTAGTAAAGAGAATTCTTTAAAGCAGAAACAGAAGCTTTATTCTTTATTTTTGCAGAAATAGGCACGATAGAAATTACATATTTAAAAGACAATGTCTGGCATTTCATCCACAATTGCATATTTACTATGAGTAAAAAAATGAGAAAAGAAATACATGAAAAGTTTTCATGCCAAGGGGTCATTTTCTATGGGAATAGGACTTTGGGCTTTCAGATGTATTGCAAATGTAGTAAAACCAAAAATGAACAAACAAAAAAGATGGAAAAGGAAAAAATAAACACAAGCAGGAAAGAAGTGAAAAGGAAGATGGTGAATCAGTAAAACAGAATAAATTACCTAAGTTTTTTAAGTTTGGCTATACAATAATTTGTGCACTTACCATACAGTCTCTTTATGTGCCTGTCAGTAATGGGATGACATAGACTCCCAAAAGATAAATTGTATAGTCTTTGCCTGGGGTTCTCCTACTTGCTTTTTTCTGGGCCACTTTGCCAGCTGTAGTTACAATGTCTGTATCTTACTCAAGTTACCTAGCACTTCTCTAGGTGAGATCTTTGCACAGTCACAATACAGACAGCAATTTTGTGAAGGGAAAGCAGAAGGGTTATTTACATAACAACACTTTGAGTACTACCCAAAGTGTTGTTATATAAATAACAGAGATATGATTCAGAGATGCACTGTCCAATGCGACTTTAAGAAAGGTTTGAAAGAAATTAACAGCCCCCAACATAAGATCCTAATAGGCTTCTGTGCAAAACCAAGGTTGGTCATAGTCATATAATCACATGTGAGTCATGTTGCTGCATCCCTGATTGAGGATAATAGCTAAGTCAGACCTTGTAAGGAGAGGTAAAATGTTTATTACACTAGATAATATATCTGGAAAAAGCAGAGCTGCTTATCAGTTGAAAGCCCTCCTACAGGTGTTATAAATGTATGAAACAGATATATACCTGAAACGGGGCTTTCGTGCATGAGAACTTTCTGGATTCTGCTACTGGAAAACGTGGTGTAGCAGACATCACCTCTTCCTATAAACCTGCCTAACAAAAAAGCTGACTTCATGACTGAATAAAATGACCTGCTTTTTTATCATCTGTTGCCTGGTGGCCAAAGTTTTCTATCAAAATATCCCTATAACATTCTATCTTTTCACATATAATCTAAGAGCAACATATAGTTGTAAAATGGCCCTCAGAACAAGGTCTTCGTTTTCTTTATAATCCTTATTTTGATAAATGGCTTAAAGAAAATAGTAGGTAGGTTTAACTCCTCCACAGTTTTAGAAAAAAGGAGGGTACATTCAGAGGACTAATCCTTCACCTATCATTATCAGTGACTCATAGTGCCATCAAAAGCAGAGCCATATGGAAATTATACTGTACATACTGAAATAAACACATTAGAAATAGAGTTCAGCATTGAAGCAACTAGGCAACAAAAAACTGGGAAGAAAAATAACCCCTGTCTCTGAGAGTGAAGAAAAATAAGTGTACAGCATTGTTACACATAGAGCAGTTGCAAGGCTAAGAACTTTGGTGTGACAGCGCAAACAACTGCTGTCTGCTTCTTAAACCTTTATGTGAATCTTCAAAGTGGTTAACACCTAGTTATTAGATCTTCATAGTTAAGTGCTTCATGTTTCAGCTACGCCCATAAATGGCACAGAAACAGTCACTGATGAAAAAAAGTGTTATTTACTCATGTTCATATGTAAGCTTTAATGTGTATTAGGCTCAAAAATCCATGCATACTGAAAAGAGAGTATACTCTATGGAGTCACATTCAGCCAGTATAGTCCACTGGTTACAATCTTTCAAATGTTTGTGGATTTAAAGAAAAGAATGACCTCCATGGAAAACCAATTAGTTGTCTTAGTCTTACATATTTTTCTGCCAAAAATGAGAAATTGTTCTCTACAAAACAAACAAACAAACAAAACTGCCACCACAAAACAAAACCAAAAACATCACACAAACAAAAAAAAAAACCAAAAAACAAATGAACAAATGAACAAAATGAACAAAACCACCAAAAATTCCACCCACAACCAAGCCCAACTTCTGGCTAACCTCTGTTTTCATCAATAGATCAAAGCTCCTTTTGTACCTTTGCTTTTTAATAGCAAATTAAAGAAATATTACTTTGGTGTAATGCCAAACCACTGTATTCTGATTAGTAGAAAGTAGAGTAGAAAGCTGGATTGTATCAGGGAGACAATGGAAGAGAAAAGGAGGGAAATTCCACAGGTTTTCCCACTGCTCTCTGCAAGGGTGTGTGAAAGGAGAGTGCCTGCTTCTTCAAGTATACCTTGTCAAAGGGGCTATAAAACAGAAAGTGCAGAGACAAACCTGTCCAAACCACATTAATTGGTAAGAAGATGCAGACTGCGAAAATCTTTAAATTTTCAACTGAGAGGATAAGGATGGGGAAAGAGACAACCTAATCCTTCCTAAATTGACCAATTAGCATTAACAAAAAACCAGAAACAAACCTGGCCTGAGCAGGAGTGTCAGGAGGGCCGAAGAACCCTATTGGGGCTCAGGAGATCCACAAATGTGCCTGTGCTTGTAAACTTCTCTAAAGGTCTTTGTTCAACCTTCTGGCATGCTGGGAAAAGAAATACTCTAATGCCAATCAAACAGTTTACAACTTCAGAAGAGACTTTCCAGATTTAACACTCTCAAAAAGTGTTAAATTCATGCGTCAGAATATTTTCTGGTCAACGTGTTTATTTTTTTTCAGCATTATGAAAGAGGTGCACTGTTTGTAGATAATAGAAAAAAAATGAATCTTTCTCTATGTCAATGCTGACTTCTGTCTTTCACCAGTCTATTTTCAGATGTACTGTTAGTTATTTCTAAAATTGTGATGTGGCTTGCAGATCTGAATTTAGTTTTTTGAAAATTATTGATATTTTTCCTGGGACCTATGAATGAAAAGATGTTTAAAATTCCCCTTAAGAAATTTCTTAAAGACAAAAAAAAAAAAAAAGAGGAGACCGTGTGCAAGCAAAAGGTTTCTCTTCTACTTAATTTCTTAATTTTGATTTCCTTTGGTGTTCTGGAATTACAACTGTTTAGATCAGACCTGAATATGTTCAAGGAAGACATTAGCTTTCAGAGGTTTAAATACATTCTTAAAATAATCTCCTTATAAAAGGATTTGTTTGTTTTTTTATTTATTTCTTGCATTTTTCACTGAAAGAAAATGGTGGTCTGGTTAAAACCAGGCACTGCATGATTGTATATAAATGATCTGTCAGAATATAAAATCAACCAATGTGGAATGTTTTGAGTATGCTTTTAACTGCTACATAATGACTGCTTTCTAAGTTTGCTGAATAGAAAGCTGCCTCCTACGCGTAAAATATTAAATGAAAAGATTTTAGGCAATAAAATGGATTAATTTGTCTGTAACCACTTTACTACTGGGATTATGAAGAAACTATGGTTAGGAATTATTGTTGCTAAACTTCACAATCACTGATTTCACAAGGTCCACTATCCATTAAATAACATAATCTACCCCACTGCTAAAATGCCACCACTACTCACCAAACTGCATGCCTTCCAAACCCAGGTCTAATCAGATTGCCTGAAGGAAAGCCAGTGAGAAGTGAGTTTATTCAATCCATAAATAACATATTGTTTTGTTCACTCAATGTGTAATACAATGCATTATCTATATGAAAGATGATATATTGAATGCAATAAAATACCTTAAAAATGATTAAGGTTGTAGAGTTATGTATTTAAAAGTCAGGAACATTGCAATATCAGTTATAATAATGTCTTCTAATGTGCTGCATATCTATTATATATATGTATGTAAGTATATAAAATCAATCACCAACATTTTATGAAACACATGTAACATTTAATATACTGGAATTTGGGTCACTAGAGAACGGTTTTAATGTTTCCTGAGGAATCATTGTAACCCTGTTTTAACTATACATAATTGCTAGTTTTTTTCCTTGTTGTAACAACCTATTTGGACCAGACTGTAACTTGTAGAGGTGCTGCTATTTGTTTTTTGTCTCCTATGAAGTAGGTGGATAGGAAGGAAAATGAGAATGGACAGTGAGATGCTAGCCGCAATTTTGTTATACTTGCCAGATAGAATGACTATGGGGAAACTGGAATAATACGAGGTTTAACAAAGGAGAGTGAGCTAACTTAGAAACAAATCTGAAATGTGATGTATAATATTACAACTCTAAATTATTAGGATTTTAATTCTGGGAAAAGAAGGTGAAAAAAGAAATTGCGAATCCTAAGACATATTTTTCCACCCTAATTTTTTCTCTATCCATTCTCTTTAACACATCTTAAGTTAAGAGTTCTTTATAAAAATAGAGCTTTACTTGCCTTCTCAAATGTTTATTCCTATTGTTTCCCCTGTGCTGGCACTGGTATTCTCATTGTCTTGCTGGGAGCTATATCAAGTAATAATTTGGCTGAAAATTAACCCTGGTCCTCACTTCCCTAAAGTATCAGCTTTTAGCAGCACCGGTATACATTTCACACTGAATTGTGACTGTGGAACACAGAGGCTTATAGCTGAATGCTCGCAATCACAGTTTAGCTAACACATTTAGAGTGAACAAGTTCCTCTTTTTGCACTACACCATTAAACTCAAATTAAGAAAATCATCCTCACTTTATCAAGTAAATGTGGGAGAAATAACACTGGATTGTAAAAAGAAAAACTATTAGGCATTACAGGTGACTGCCTAAATACATTGCATAAAATAATGCCCTATTCTTCAACTAGCACCAATACATCAACACCCTGCAACTTAATCCTTACTTACAGCTGTTGCTCTTGGTTGACCTGGGCACAAATACTATGCCACTGTTTTCATCTCCCTCATCTGTAGCAGAAAATAAGGGAAAAGAAAAATCCTGTTTTATAGTAGAAGGTGCTCTATATGTAATGTGTAGGCAGAGTGGAACAATGAAAAGTCAACTATGCAGTTGTTACAATTCTTAGCATCAACTGCCTTTTGTACATACAGAGATGTGGTACAAATAAGGCCTTTCCACGGTTGTTTCTCAATATAGCAGGGAAGAGCATGTGACATCCCAATGAACTCAGAGGCAGAGATCAGTTTCTTTGAAGTACCAGTCATCAGAATCAAACTCACTTAGGAAGGTGTTTTATTCACTAGAATACAACTGCAAAATGCCTCCCTAGATTTTCTTCCTGCTTGAATAGGAAGCACAGCAGTGCTAAGGGTGTTTGGCTCCCAGTCCTGGATCATTCCTTCATAGAGTTACTGTTCTGTAACCTCTGAATCATCAGTCACAGGAGTTTTTACTTGAAAAATCTTGGAGTTCAGTTTATGTTAAGGAATAAATAATCCACAGGACTATTCAAAGAAACTGAGGTCCCTCATGGAATGATCATTGTTCAGAATTCAGTTCTCCTAATCTCCAAAGCAGGCTGGCCACATCCAAACAATCTGTGTCAAATGTTCCCTAACCCAGAGATTCTTTGGGAAAGTACTAGTTAGCCTAGACAAAATACATGATGGGGACTGCTCTAAGTCCCCATAAGTACAGCACCTAATTTTGTCTGTCTGTCAGGAGAAATTTGGTAGAGTTGAGGTTCTTTGCTATTTCAGAAGTCCAGAAGATGAACCAGTCTGCAACAGCAACTCAGTTCCTGGTTAATGCCAAAAAGTCTGGATGCCTTTGAACATTTACAGATCCAGGATATTCAGAGTTTTCAGACTCCAAGACTTAGCCTGGCTGTAGATCTATAGCAAATCTGAAAATTTTTTAATTTATAAAAATGAACTGAGTTTATGTCACCCTCCATAGTGGAAATGTCCGAAAGCTATTAGGACCAGTTTCCATTCTACTACACTTCTACTGACATAAATATACTGTCACCACTGCAGTCAAAAATACAAAGCAGTTATAGTGAAACTTGCACACATATGATGTAAAGCTAATCCAAACTTTGCAAATACTGACTGCTGGAATATGTGAGGCTGTACAAAAGGGAAGATTATTTGATTCTCTCTCCATATTTATATTTCTCATTTTCTATTTCCCTCTTCCTATTCAGCCACTGCTTAGAAATAGAAATAGACTTCTGGTTTTATCCTCTTTAGTTTGAACTTTGTACTGCCACTTACAGAAGTAGGCATGTAAAGACCTCTTTTTGCTTTATTTACAGTCTAATTTTAGATCTGCTCTAACAAAGGAATGCAATGGATGAACTGATGAAAGACAAAAGATACTTAGCAACCACAGCTGTTCAATAAAAATATGCACATCTAGATATCTACATTTTATAATGAAAATAAAATACTAAATGTATCTCAAAACAAACAACAACAATAAAAATCAAAATAGTTTCTCAGTACCTTATTCTTATTTAGCACATTGTAGGAAACATAAAATAAACAGATTATTTTTTGCAAAAAAATCAGTGGTCTTGCTAAGCTTTTTCAGAATTTCAGATAATCAGATGTTATGAATGATCTCTAGAGTTTCCTTTCTCAAATTATTTTCATAAAAAAAAAATAAACCTGGAAAAGTCATGTGAATTTATACTCAAACATATGACAGTATTTCAACTAGTTTTTAAAACTAAGTTACACAAAATAGAAGGACTAGACAATATGCCAGAAAATTAAATGACATATAACAAACTGGCAAATTTGAAAACAAGCAGTCTCAGCAATAATTTGACATATTTTCCTTTTTTGCATGTGTGTTCTTTTCCAAGTGAAGCAATACATTATTTGTATTTCCTCTCTTTACTCTCAGTTCTCTTCTTTCCAAATGAACAGAGGTCTCTCCAAGTCTTTTTGAACCCTTCTCCATGTCCTTCCTCTTCACCAAGGAAAGACTGATGACTGAGACCGAGAGAAAAATCTGTAGTTAAAAGTGATTAACACTTTCCATTATATAAGTGCTTAAAAGTGTGTCAGACTTTCAGAGTTAAAATTTTTACTCCACAGAGGTTTAAGTAAACTACATTGCTTTTCCCATTTTAAAAAAATATGATAACTTCGTTGAGATTTATTTTATGAACAGAAAAATTAGATATGAGGTCACCCTCAGGTTTAAGAACAATTTTTCTGTCCCTGTGAAAAAATCCTTCCACCTCTGGTGTATACTTTCACGAAGTTTCTTTTTTTTACAATTACTAGAGACTGGTATGAATAACAAAGTTACTGTCCTTATGAATAATGTCTCTAAAGCTAGAACTGCAGTAGCAGGAAGAAAAGGAAGAAGTACCAAAATATGGTGAACCAGGGTAATGATACAGTGAGCAAGTACAGGATATGCTAGCAAGAGAAAAAAACATGACAATGACTGACCTTAATGTATATGTAAGAGGGACACAGGATTCTTCCAAATCTAAAATACAAAGCAATATCTAGAAGTCTTAATCTGCAGAAAGTAGTATTTTAGTAGGGTGTGTTTTCTGCTTCATAAAATACATAAAATAATCATGAAAAGATAATTAGTCATACCATTTAATACCTTAAATGAAGCAACAGAGGTTTTCACCTGAACACTCAGTGGCAAGCATTTAAGTATGGGTCTCAGAAACAATGGTTCATCTTTTTTCAGTTGTCTAAAATTACTGTCACTAGTAAAGCTATTTTTCTATGCTATCTTCTTCCTCAAGGGAAAGAATAATGTCCAGAAGACAACTCACACGAACTGTCATAGGCATCTATATTAGGATAAGATGCATTACACTTTGAAAATGTATCTCCTATGGAGTGTGGGGGAGATGAAAATCTACATAAAAATGTTTATTTGATACATTCATCTGTTTTGCTGTAATTTTATCCTTTTTTTTTTCTGAGAAAGTCCACATTTTCTATAAAACTCCATTTTTTCCTTGTCACAGGTTTCCAAATCCCCTAGCCCAATAGAGAACTGGCTGCTGCAGCTCTGTACTTCCACATCCAACCATTAGCAAGTCTGAACATATATTTCCAATGGGCACATATGCAAGCACATGCATACAAAATGTTTGTAAGTATACACAAAATTACTTCTAAAGATCATTTCACACAGAAATGTTCAGCAATCAAAGAAACAGGAGACACTGACCAATTCATTCTATTCCCCACTCTGATCAGGATGAATGTCCAAAAGTGAGAAATATATGCAGACGTAAATACATAAATATGGATCCTACAATAACTGATCTTAAACAATGCATCTGTCAAGTGGTTGGCCTTGGATTCTTTCACATCCAGTTGCCTCTCACATTGTCTCTTAGCAAACCCCCAGATCCTACAGGCCTTCTGGAAGTTGATCCGGACATGCTGGTCTCTCCATTAGCTAAGTTCTCCATCTGTCTCACTCAGAGATACACATATTTCTGGTCCATACCTATGGCCACACCATTTTATCATTTCCAAGCCCTGTACTTTACTTTCTGGGTAGTCCAGACTGATATTCACTAGTGATCACACACTGACTTACATAACCCCACTTTCTCTAACTGCAAGCCCTGGAATGACCTGGACCTCTGTGACCTGTGGACTTATAGTTACTGGCGCTTTGACTTCCATATGTACACATGCACACACACAAGCACACAGAGAATAAACAGTCCACTTTAACAGGAAAATTGTTAGTAATGGAATTTAATTGACCATCAGTCTGTTTACATGCAACTGTCCCCTTTTATTCCCTTACCCCTCCATTCCCATGATAGTTTTTCTCCCAAACTACCTTAATCTCTCCCTTTACCTGCCCTCATGATACCATAATAAATCTTGTGCAATTCAAAGAGGATATTCCCCTTTTCCTATGAGTTACATACTTTGGGCCATAACACTCCTTAGCCTGAAAGATGATCCAGAGAGGTGCTTCTTGACTAATCCTGTTTCATACCCAGATCATGGGGGTGATGGCTTTCTTGTGACAGCCACAAGAGTAGCTGGGAATATGGGTGCTCACTTTACTGATTAGTTTATTCAGATTCTTCATATCTGTGACTGTTCTTCCATGCTCCTTTTCATGTGCAGAGGTAAGCATTTTATCACACAACCTAATGATCTCCAGTACACATATAGATATTTCTGTATTAATTGATCTATGTAGATGCCCACAATACTTACACAGTGGATGTCTGTTTTTGATAAACTGAGTACCATCCTAAGCACAGGAAATTAGGTGAGATTTTCCTGCCTCCCATTTCTGGAACTTCAGTCTATAAATCTTATCTAATTAGAATTCAGGTGACAAAACTGCTTATAGAATTCCTGCCCATGCAAATTTATTTTGAAATACTCAGCAGAATATGTTCTACTATTGGCATCCCAGAATACGCAGCATTGGAGGAACAGTAAAAGCTGCTATTACACAATTCAACAAATTCCTTTGAAAAATGCATCACACTGTTATACATGTTATTCAACAACTGGTTCCAATGCATTTTCACTCTATTTTTTCTACACTGTCATGTTCGAAGAGTTCACTAAACCGCAGTCAATGAAAAAGTTACATTTTCAATGTTCAGCATGTAATTAAAAATGAATGCAGCCTTCCCCTCTATACATCAGCAAGTGTATTTACTCTTGTGACACTATTTAGAAAATGAATGATTATTTGAATGAGATTCATCTACACTGACCATACTTAAAGATCAGTAGTTGCACTAAGAAAGCAGTATAATCATGATTTTTATTTTGTTTCAGTCTTTTCCTAAAAACCTTGTTGGAATCCAAGAAATTTGGACACAGAAATAGTCCACTGGTTATTGCCTTTCCCTCAGTTTTATAAATTTAAAAATATTTCCAGTGAGTGAATCTATTTGAATGCATTTTGTTTTATTTCTGAAAATGAACTGAGATCTAAAACAGAAGTTCTGACATATCTGAGCTGCAGTAGTTTAATAACAGCTCTTGATAAAATCAGGTCATGTAGATCAGAGAGACATGTTCAGTGTGTCTCTTTCCTTACTTTTCATGTCTTCCTTTATCATGTATGGAAAATGCTGAAAAGGGAGTGTCTGCTCATCAACTACCTTCCACAAGATCATGGTTGATAAGATGCATGTTTGATCATGCAGGTCTAATGTTATGTTACATATAGATACAACAACATACAATATTCACAACTTTCATTATTATACAGTTGTTGCACATGTGACACACTACTGTCTGTGATATGAAATGAAAAATAAAACCCATATATTGCCCAAGACTTTACTGCAGTAGAACTTCCAGGTAGAGCATATGTTATCATCAAGGAGGTAAGTGGTAGCAGATTTAAAGTGTAGAATGATCAATACTCAAATGAAGAAATAACAGGCAATCTCAATCCTGGTTGCCATTCCTGTGAAAAATGTAGGAAAAAAAGTCCAGAATAACTTGTAGCATGATTTTCTGCATCAGGAATCTGAGTGTGTCTATAATATGCAGAGGAAAGTGGTTTACAAAAACACACTAGTCCAAAGAATATATAATAAGTGATGCTATCTAGGAATCAATATATGATTTTTTTTACTGCAATGAAAATAATAAAAGAAGAGGCAAACAAGAAAATATGTAATAAAATATGTCTGCAAGATGGTCAAAACACCGAACATGGGATTTTCAATTCCTGAGAAAACTGCATGAGTAAGTTTCATTTTCTTTAAGCAACTACAGGAATAGATTGTTTGAACTTCTTTCCAGCAAATGAACAGACACTATACATCAATGACAGTATCATTCAGTGATGAAAATATCATCAGTCTGAAAGCTGTAAATGGAAGTTATGTAGTATATAGGATGGACTTAAAATTATATTATGTTAAAACAGTTAAATTGAACTGGTTGCAAATGTCATACTTCTCAATCTGATTAACTTTCTGTCGTGGGTTGAGGTGGCTGGGTTTTTGGTAGCAGAGGGGCTACATAGGGTGGCTTTGATTAGAAGCTGCTAGAATTTTCCCACCCCATTGAAACCAGTGATAGCTGGCTACAGGAGGGACTTCCTGCTGCTGGCCAAGGGAGAGTCAATAATTACGCCTCTGTGATAACATATTTAAGAACAAGTTTGTTGTACAGAAGAATTCCAGCCAGGGGAGAGTTGACCGAAGCTCCCAGGAGGCCCCACCACCTCCCCCACTGCTGGGGGTGTGAGGGGCAGCAGAAGCCCAGCCCGGGCCCCTCAGCACCTAGCCCGGAGCAGGCAGCGGCACCCCAGCAGAGCAGCCCATGCTGCTCTCAGCGCTGCCAACCGAGCCGAGTGGCAGCCCCTGGCAAGGGTGGCTGGGGCCCCGGGCCGGGGTGGCCTGCCACAGTGCAGCTGAGCCCATGCTGGAGCAGATGGATGCATGGAAGAAGGCTGTTACCCCTGTGGAAGGCCCAGGATGGAGCAGAGTACTTTAAGAGACTTGTGGCATGTGGAGAGGAAAATCCACACTGAAGCAAGTTATTCCCGAGTAGGACTCATCGTCCTGTGGGGGATCCACATCGATACAGCTCACTCTATGAAGGACTGCGTCCTTTGAAGGACCATCGTGGTGCAGAGACCCCCCCCCTACACCCCATGGAGAAGTGACCCTCGGGACAGTAGATATGGAAGAACTACTGCCTGAGGAGTGGACACACCTTGGAGAGGTCCATCAAGGACTGTTACCTGTGTGAGGGACCCCATGGAGCAGGGGAAGGACTCAGAGCTGTGGCCCTCCTGTAGCCTGTGGTGAGGACCATGGTGATGCAGGCTGTCCCCCTGTAGCCCATGGAAGAGTGACGTATGGGACAGCAGATTTGGAAGACCTGTTGCCTGAGGGGTGGACTTATCCCCCTGCACTGCTACGGTGGGAGGAGGGAGAACATGGAAGGAAGGAGGGGTGAGTGGAAAGCATGTTTAAGACTGTTTTATTTTTCACTCTTTTGATCTTATCCTGTTAGTAATAAATTTTAATATTAACCTCACGTTGAGTCTGTTTTGCCTCTGTGACCTCTCCCAGCTCAGAGTGACTTTAGTGGGTGCCTAGAATCCGGCCAAGGTCAACCCATGACACTTTCTAATTCAGAAATACAGCAACTTCTATGTATGTGTTTTGGAAGAAAAAAGGCAAAAAATTTTTCTAGTACTTCAGTACTTTGAATCCTTCAGTACAGAGGAGATACTTTTAGCTGCCACAAAGAGAAATAGTTCAAGAAACTTGATGTTTGAGTTTCTGCCTTGGAGCTCAGCTATCTGTAGCTTTATTCAATTGTGTAATCATAGGTCTTTAATGTCTTTCACCTATTCCAGAATAATCCACTTGATCTTCTACTGCTGATCATCTCCTAAGATCTATGTGGTTGTAAGAATAAAATAAAGCTGTTGCTAAATTTTCTACGAGAGTGAAATAGGATTTCACATTGACATGGAAATAAAGATAATCCAAGTTGTAGTACTTTGTAATACTTTCACCATCACTACTCTGACAGCACAGCTTGAAGAAAGAAGATGAATCTTCTGTGATTCATGAATATTATTCATACAGGAAGGCAGTGATATTACCTGCCATTAAAAAGTTCTTCAATATTCATGGAGGGAAAGCAGCACATAATAGCTAGGTAGTTTCGATATTGTTAATAAAGAGAATAGAATCGCAGAATCACAGATTCACAGAATACACTAAGTTGGAAGGGACCCACAAGGATCATAGCCCTGCACAGGACATCTCCAAGAGTCACATCTGTTTGTGAGGTGACCTATAATGGGCCAGTGATATTTCTATACTGCCTATTGCCATTAATACCAGTATATGTGCATATGCCTCACTTCAAAGATAAAGAAAGTAATGAAAAAATGCATTTATGATAAAGAGTATCGTGCTCAGTAATAAAACGTAACAGAGTCACTGTTAAAAAAACCCCAAACAACATAAAAAATTGCATATACTGTAATAACATTTTATTATTATTGTATATATTTATGTAAATAAATATTTTAAAATTTATGTACAGACATGGTGTTAGATAACAAATAATCTTTGAGAAGAAACAAATGTGTAACAGAGACTTTTTGATATTTTGTAAGTGTCTTTACAACTAAACTAAGGGAACAATTGCTATGACCCGCCCCAGAAAAAGGGAGGGGTGTAACTCAGGTTTTTGTCAATAATTCCCTTGGGGTGGATTAGAGTGAAATGACACTGAATAATCGGTGTCTGAAAACATATACTGGCAAGGTTTATTTTAACAATTCTGTATCAACAGGCATGCTAGCATTTCTGTGTTGTCATATAACAATGTGGCATAGAGATAACCTTTGGGGGGGGGAGGGAGAAAATGCATAGGGGAGAGAAAGGCAGGATAAGAGTAAGGGAGAGAAAAGCTGAGAGTGGACAGATGTATATAGTCACTGCCCACGGGGTCCAGCGATGACACTTGGTAGTTGCAGCTTCCATGTCTGTCAGTTGAAGTGGTGGTTTTGATCTGCTGGGGGTGAAGGAGGGAAGCCCCCACACTCCAAGAAGTTATGAGTTATTATATCCATGGTCAGTGTCACGGGCCATGCCTCGAGCCTCCAACCTCTCCCTGGGCCCTGTGCAAGAGTTCCTGTGTCTGGCCTGGTTCCCACCCTTTTCCCCACTGGCAGAGGGGGGGATGGGCTCCTATGGACCATCAGAGGTCCTCCCCCTTCAGGGCCCGACACCTGACACCTTCAATTGCCCATCAGAGGTACAATGCAACAGTCAAAAGCCTGCAAGCTCGGCTCTTGCCTTTTCAGGGCTTCACACCTTCAGCACTGGAGGGAGGGAGGGGCCAGATTGTTCATCAGAGGTATAATGCAAGTCAAAAGCCTGCAAACTTGGCTCTTTACTGGAGGGATGTACGGGCCCAACAGTCCATCCGAAATGCAAGTCAAAAGCCTGCAAAAGTCTCCTAGAATGCATAAATCATCAAACATTTCAGTTTCTGACAATTAAGAAAAGAAACTGCTGGATCTGGGTTACTCTTTCTTATGAAATCAGTAGAAGTAAAGTTTCTGGGAGTATTGAAGAATTGTAATATAATAACTTGAAGAAAACCATAGAGTACATCAAAAAATTATAGATTAGTTATACTCACAGCAATCTGAAATCTTAGAAACTATTTTAGGAGTGCAAATTTGGAAAAATACAACTTGATTAACACAAAAATTTTTTGTGCATATTTTTAGTTTATCTTTTTAAGGTAAAGATTATGTCTTACTTATTTGTCAGATTTCAGCGTTAAGCAAGCTGTCAGAATGATGAAGATATGCAGTAAACTTTACTTGAGAAGATTTTTTAGAGATCTCTTGTGAGGAGTCCACATCAAAAGCTAATGTTTAATGCATTGAATCATCTCGAAAGAGAAAAAGGTCTGATGCAATGGGCTATATTTTAGCTGAAGCACAGTGAAGATACAGTAAGTATGAACTACAATCTTTTCAGTCTGTCATAAGAAGCATCACAGAAGAATGTCAACATCTAGTTTACAAAATGAATGCACATTGAATTTAGACAATATACTAGTAGTTGTTCATCTCTGCATCCTAAAAATCTCCAAAGAGCAAAAAAGATCCTTTGGTGTAATACTGCTAAATAGCTGAGATACGCCTGCCACTACCTTCATGGGTTTGTCTTATTTTGCTTGACCTTGCTATATTGGACCCTGCACAATTCAAACCTACTATATTACAGTTACCTTCTTTGTTTTTGTTTAAGCGTGGTACTGCTGCTGGTTTATCCACTGCAATACAGAGAAGAGCTGGAAACCCTGAACAGTTCCCTCTGTTGTACCTCCCCCCAGCTGCAATATTTCTCTTTTCCCTGGTAAAATGTTGGAACAAAACAGAGCACTGGGAAATCAGTGTGAAATCAATAAATATTAGGAGAGAAATTAATCTGTACCAGCATAATGTTTCTCATACCAAAATAATTCCCTATGGGGAGACTTTCATGTTCCTGTGTAATGGTCTCCAGCAAGAGAGTAACAACCCCCAGGGGAAGTTCCAAGCTCCCATTCTTGATAAAAGATCAAATTATCTCTGCAGAAAAAGAGAAAGAAAACAAGTGAGTGTCAGTAAAAAAAAAAAAAAAAAAGGAGAAAGACATCTTCCCACTCACACAGGATCCAGAATCCTTCTAATTCATTTTCTAATAAGTTTGTAGTATTTTGAAACTAAATGGTATTAGGGCATCAAAGATTGACCAATATATGAAAGACTTAAAGAATGTCCAGTGTCATAAATATCTCACATGCACTAAATTAAGAATTTCTGGTGTTGGACTGATAGAAAAGTTAATACAGAGACGTTCTTCATTGTTTAGCTATATGGTTCAAACTACAACCGATTATTGATTTTATGACTGTCACAGAAAAATGCATAACACATCCACTGTGAATGAAATGGAATATGAAAAATACAAGTTTAATCTGATTTTCTAGATTAGCGTATTGTTAAATCAAAGAAGAAAATCTAAGATAATACCACCGAACAATCAATACTTTGAAGTATAGATAGTACATGTGTAAACAAAACAATAGTTTTGTAAGAATTTATGAACTGATCAATGTGGTACCATCTCACATTCAACAAAACCTAGATATTAGCAAGTTTTCTTTGACCTAGTCTCTGTTTCTGTTTTGGACAAACCAACCGGAGAAATAGACCTCCAAATAAGCCACTCCTTTTTTGTTTCAACCTATCCCCACCCATTCTAACAATGAAGGGACAATACAAAGAGAGATAAATAAAAATAACAATTTAATAAAGGAAATATCAGTAATTACAAAGACACAAAGGAAAACAATTTAAGCTAACAGAGGCAGAAATCACTTTCTAGCCCTTCTACCTTCCCCTCCCCCCTCACCCTGGACAAAACCGAAAGACAAAATGATGGCAGCCATGTGGTTTCCAGCCCACACCCTCCATGATGATGTGATGGTATGCATATTCATAGCTAAACTTCCACCCCTTGGCTTTTTAACCATAACAGAAATGTATGCCTTTGTATTTTCAGGTTCAGGTTGTTATTTTTTTTAATCTAAAAATTGTGAGCAAACAAATTTTTCCATGCAGTTTTAATATTAAGTTATCGTTCTTGTAAGGAGAACATACATAGTAGATAATTTAAAACCAAAAACAAACCAAGCAATCCAAACAACTAAATGAGTATATGAACTTAGAAAAAAAAGTATTTGATATCTGCATGTGTTCTGTTGGGATTAAGCAGTGCCATAACCTGCTCAAGTGCTAACTGCTGATTTAACTACTGCTTAACTATTTGTGTACTACAGGCATATTTTAGTACAAAGATCAAATAATTCAAAGAAATCTTATCTCCAGTATTCCATAGACCACCATGAAACAACTCACAGCACTCTCTTCAGTTCTTATAATATAATGTTTGTGGAAACAGCAAATGATCAGCAAAAAACTGATCAAATGGGAAAATTATCTACAGAAATAAAAAAGTATTGATAAGGAAAACTTTTCTGATTAAGTGATCAGGATTTGGATGTGACTATAACTACAATTCTGTGTTTGAAGTATGCTTTTTCCTTTAAAATCGCCAATATTTACAAGGATATAAAGATTCCCTTCTGTTCTATCTACCAGGATACATGTTTGCATCATGTAATACAGTTAGCTGAAGTCCATGCTTGGACTTGTCTCTATCTTTCATTTAGGTGTTTGGTTCCGCAAATTTAACAGCGTCCTCTGTAAAAAAATACAGGACTGAACTATGAAGTTAGCAGATGAATTATTTTCAGGAAAGGGAGAAAGAAATTTTTGGCCTTGACCACATAAGAAGTTTATAAATTATACAGAGCCAGAGCCCTAAAAAGCAAACAGCAGGACACAGATCATGACTGCGTGCTTGGAATCTCTCATGTAGTGCATCTTCATCGCCTAAGACTTCCTTAAGCATAGTAAAAATTAAGCAATGTCTGCCACAACAAGACAGTTCATGAATCAATTCTGTGACCATGATTCATTTACCAGATATAAGCCTCTAAGGCATCAAGTGGTGCTAATAGGTAGCTGCTGTATCATCTCAGAGTAATTTTGCATGTGAAATAGGTCTTGCTGTGAGGTTACCAAAATATGTGTCCTTTCTGTCAGGAATTGTGAAATAGGAAGACTTTGGTCCCATAACTTGTTCTGGTT
Organism: Manacus vitellinus; assembly: GCF_001715985.3. Classification (NCBI taxonomy): domain Eukaryota; kingdom Metazoa; phylum Chordata; class Aves; order Passeriformes; family Pipridae; genus Manacus; species Manacus vitellinus. Next base: position 40,642,110 of record NW_021940208.1, on the reverse strand, counting down.
TATTTTGGTTTTTTTAACTTCAAAATTATTTTTAACAGATACAGAATAATATTTAGAATAAAATTATCAGATCTATGTGCTTTAGTCCTGTTCAAATGTTCAAAAATTCTTAGACACCGTTTTCTTTGGTAAAAAAAAAATGTTCTAACAGTGATTGCTCTTAAAGAACTGTTTGGTTTCAATTTATTCTTATATAGGGGAAAAGGTAATTGCAGTAACTATGAATACTTAATGTGCATCTGTCTCAATTAATGTGCGTGTCTGTGTCTATGTGCATGTGTGAACATGTGTATGTGTAAAAGGCACATTGGAACTAACTGAGTGTGGGTTAACCAATAAATCTGGACTAACTAGATTAGGATTTCTCTTCCTCTTCTTCCCTCCTCAGCCCTTGGTTTAAGTTTGCATAATTTACTCTTTAACTTGGATGCAAAGTTATTTGTTTCTTAACAAATTGTTATGAAAATTACATGTGATAGTATCATATAATCCAAATTATCCAAATAATTTTATGTTCCTAAAAATTTTCCTCATATATTATACAAATATAAATGATGAGTACTGTTAGAATAATATTAGTAAGTTTACACTTATATTAATTTTGTGTATGTGTGTGTGCATCTGACTCAAAATTCAGTGGTATTTACGTAAAGAAAAGTATTTAAAAGTGTTGCTTATTTCCTTGACCTCCTACCAGCAGATGGAAGAGGCCATGCACACACAATCAACAGAAATTGCAAGAAGAGACGAAAAGCCAATGGTGCTGGAAGAATGGCACTCATGGGGACACTAAACAGAAGCCTGGAATTACAAGAGCAATGTTTTCATAACAGCAGCTTGTGCTTGCAATTTTTTTTTCTTCCTGGCAACACTGCTAAAATATTAGCTTTGAAAAAAATCCAAGAAGATTTGGAATAGTAACACACACACAGAGAGAAATTATCTGTCTTACTAAATTACAACTTAAAAAGACTGAAGAGATCATTTACCTGTTTTACTTTATTCTTTTCCATTATTTTTTCTCCAAGATACAGCTCTAAGGATGGTGAAAAAAAAGGAAAATGGAAAGATAATAATAAAAATAATAATTAATAATAATAGTTTGTTAAAAGAAATATACAAGGGATAGAGACACAATATATTAATTTTGGTCAGTATGACAGGTTGTTTATATACCCCTTTCTCAGAGAAGAAGTTATTAGTTAGAGAGGTAAATATATGCTTTTCTATTTTTTCCTTGTTTAATCATATGTGTATAAATATGTGTATGTGAGTACACATACACAGAGACACAAAGAAACAGAAAACCAGGCCAAAAGAGAACATATTTAAATGCATCTCAGACTATGTTCCCTGTATTTTTAGACTTTATATGCTAGAAGGTGACATTCCATACTGTTTCCTTTTGTACAACACATGACGCAATAAATTGGTTTTTTCCAGATTATGCTTTAACAGTTTGGATGACTCCTATCTATATTTTCCCAATGGAGATAACATCACTTGAAATGTCCTTTGTTCATAGTCAGGATCTAACTATCAGAAATACGCCATGTGACAGCTGCTATGCTCAAATAAGCGGTAGAAATACAGATGCAGTATTTAAGAGGAAACAGTGAGAAATGTCTTCAAGCTGTTTAGTAGTAGCTGTCCAAGGCGGTCCAGTACACAGTGCTCTCCTGATAGTACTCAACTTCATTTTTTATTCGGCATTAGTGGGTATATGCACAGCTTCTCTTATCCCTTTTGTCGTTACTTGTAAATTACTAGAATTATCCGTCCAAAGAAAACCCAGCATTTTCTCTCCAGATGTTTTTAGGGCAGGATAGCTTTGATTAGGATAGATAGATAGATAGATAGATAGATAGATAGATAGATAGATAGATAGATAGATTTGTAAACGAAAAGGCTGTTTTTGTTCCTTCATTTCCTCCACATTTGCCTAACTCAATATTTCTAGAGCCTGACCTAGCTAAAGGCAGAATATAAAAATATAATATAAACACAACATTAATCTGTAAAAAAGATTTTACATTTCAGTCACCATCCCAAGCCACTGCTGTGATGTTATTGTTTTTTAAGGTTTTCCCCTTGAGAATAAAATAGATGGAATGATAAACATAGTAAACAGCATGAGAGGCAGAGAGAGGCATGAGAAAAATACAATGCCTTGCTTTTTGGGAGTCTAATTCTTGTTCTAGTGGAGATAATAGAGAGTGTTGACACTTCTGATGAAAACACAAGGAGCAAAGAAATCTTCAGGTTTGATTTAATGATGATCAAACTCAAATAGTACTTACACTTTTTCAGTTTTAAAGAGATTGAAAAACTTTGTAAAAAAGTACTTCTAGCAAAGCCTATAAAGAGTTAGGTGCCATATGATGCAGCATTCAGAGTCACGTTGAGTGTTTCATATTTTCAGATCTTTAGCACACGTCATGTCCGAGATGTAGCACTTCTGATTCCATACTTCCACTAGACTTGTTTTCCTAGTTGCATCCATTTTCTTTTTAGTATTGGACTATCTTCTCAGGTCTAGGTAGTACAAATGCTACCTCCTTTGGTCTCCAAAGTATTTCTGTGGCTCTCCACATGGACAGTTATCCATATTTTCCATTTTGTCCTACAAATCCTCTAAATCTCTTCCTGTTTCCCATTTTCTAGGACTTTTAACAGTAATATTTTAGACCTTATTCTAGCTCAGTCCTGCTGTTCACTACAGATTATCAAGTGCTAGCTCTAAGCAACCTAACCAAACACTGATTCTAATCACAAGGCTCTTTGAAATTAATTCCATTATTCATAGACTACCATACAGGCTGTCTGTGGAGCCTTAAGGAGTCACTCCATAAAACTCTTCTGAAGTATTTCCTTATCTGACATTTCAACTTTGCATCAACCAAATTAAGGTAGGATTATGAGGCTTTTATTGTGCTCCATGGAGGAGGGAGAAGGAGGGTAAAAATATTTGTGAATTACTAAATTACCCAGGCCTGTATCAAAGGCCTGAAAGACCCTGTGAGGGGGGGAACAATAGATCTTTGTTTTGTAGGGCTGGATTACTTATATCTGTTTGCTATAATTTGATGAGATCGTTAAAATTGTAATTACTGCAATGATAAATAGAAATTCTGTCCCCATGACATGCCCCATTCCTGACCACTACAGGATTTACATGTTTTTCAGCGTAACTCTGGTCTATTCTGTACATTTTGACATTGCTGCCCCCTAAATTTTAATTCCCTTTATGTTTATGTCAAACATTGGTTTTGTCCTCCTTTAATATGAGTTATGAATTGAAACACATTATGCATATGAGTTTAATGAATTAACTGAGGGTAAGGCATTGTAAAATTGGCTGTAGCAGATCACGGAGATCTGGTGTTCTCCCTTACTTGACATTTTAGTATTACAGCATAAGACGATTAACATGAAGTAGAGATCTGATTTTGAAAATAATAATAGCTGATTAAAGCTGATACTTATCAACACAAAAAATCAACAAAATTTCCAGAAATGATCCACTGCAAGTTCCTGCTTTACTAACATGTAACTTGGGTGATTTTTTAGATGTACATTGTGGATAAAAGTTAAAAATTTTAAGAAGTTTAATTAAAGTTTATTTTATTAGCTATTTAAAAGATTCAGAGCAATTCTATTTAAGAATTAATATGTTAGAAGAATCTGAAATAAAACAGGAATTCAGTTTTAAATAAAATATATACTACATCAAAATTTATATAAATCGCAACACTTACAAAAATGACAGTGATTACTCAATATATTCAATATTAGTGGCTATAATCACTGAAGAAGCTATGCTCCTGATCATTCCCAAATTTTTATTAGTTCCTAAAGTTTGTGAGACTTTTCATATGACAAGCCAAAAAAGTAGGTGAATATGTTTCTTTTTCCTTTATGTCTCATATGCATGATTGAACTTTGTATACCTAATTTTCTTTCTTAAATTTTATTTGGAAGCTGTATACAACTGGCAAAAAGAAGGTTTTATGAGTGATTTCTAGAGAAAAGTGGTGAGAAAGAGGAAAATCTTGTCAGGACATAAATTGTCTCTCTGTTATGGAAAAGAGGTTGTCCTGATGCAGTGTAGTACATTGTTATTTTCTGTTGCATGTGTAACCACACAGAGGAAAATCCAATTGAATCACAGAACGGATCAGCTTGGGAGGGACCACAGTGGGTCATCTGGTCCAGCCTCCCTGCTCAGACAAGGTCATCCTAGAGGATATTTCATGGGGTTTTGTCCAGACGGTTCTTGAATACCTCCAACGAGGCAGACTTCTGAAGTCACAGTGCAGAAAAGGAAAGGCTAGTGCACACGGCATCGTCCTCATAACACCCCCAGTAATCCAACAGTAAATCCTTTTGCTTCATAAACCAATCTTTTAACTTCAGGGGTGTTTCCACTATACCTCTTCTATACATCCAAACAGTTGCTTCCTTCTTCAACATGCTAAAGATGATCAGATCCTCCCAAAGCTCTCACTACCTCCTCAGCTTTGTTAAATCATCACAGATTTAATTGCTTTCAATGGATCAAGATTTCACTTTTGTTCCTTGTGACTCTGCCTTCATTTGTCCCTATGGTATTCTGCTTGTCTCAAATATCACATCTTCTCTCTTATTTTCCTGATCAGTTGAGGAGACATTTGAGTAGATTAGAACTTTTATCTTTTCCATTTCCCATGTTATCTTACTTTCTTCTAGTCTTCCCTTTACATGAGACAGAAACATAACTATGATACAGTTCGTTCCACTGAAAAAAAAAAGCTATTAATTACTTTCAAGTCATATTTTCTCCTTACCTATCAGAAACAAAGTCCATTAATGGATAATTTAGGCATAAGTGCCCTAAAGTGGGAAGGATTTCCCTCTGGTAGCTTTCAAAGGTACATCCTTTCTTCATTTGCCATAACTTAGACGCTTAAGATCTTTCTTTTTCCCCAGTGTACATACACAAGTATGACATAGAAAACCCCTCTCTTCATACCCATGGATAATACTAGTGGAAAATCAACTCTCAGAATTGCACAGGAAACAGTTTTCCTTCCAAGTAGATCTCTTTAATATTTTGGGAGGGGGGGGGGGGTTCTATATGGTATGTTACTTTCCACAGGAAAAAAAAAGTAAAAACATAGAAGACTGAATGGCTTGTAGGTTAGAGTACCAGATTACACTATCTTAATTTGAGGTACTACCCTGTCTACTTGCACTTTGTCTAATGATTTTTGTTTGTAATTTTCCACTTTGTATAAGTAATAAAATGTTAAATGGGCAAAGACTTGTACTTATGTCTTCTGCAGTTACAGAAAATATCACATGTACCAAAGTTTCTTCAAAACTGATACCTTTCCATGAATAGTTCTCATGTCAACATATGACATTAACATTGATAATTTCTAAGCAACTCAAAACTTTATGTAAAGTGTGGTTATGCATTAGTTAAGAGGGACTGACTGGTTCATCAAATCCCTGCTTGAGAAAACATGTACATCTATAAATAATCCTGAAAATAACTGGCTAGCAGGAAGACTGTATTTATTTTATTTACTGAACTAACCCAGTCTATTTGTGCCATACCAGTGGAACTTGGAGTAGAGAAAACATAGTCATGACTGGTCAGAGCTCTGCATTCTGTTTTCTGTGAAATGTTTCATAAAGAGTGTTCAGTGTCTGAAGGTAGCCAAGGGAAACCTCTGACATATTGCTGTTATAAATACCAAAATGATAGCAGATTTTCACCATTAACAGTAGGGGGGAAAAAACCCAAAACCAAAACACCCTAAGTGATTACATGCAAAAAAGAACTTCTTTAACATTATCAAAACAACAGGAATAATTTTAGGAGATTTAATTGCTACAAAAAAAAAAAAAAAAGGCAAATCAAGAACCTGGGAAGATAAATTAAACACATGTGCAATAGATAAGCTGTTAAAAGAAAATAATCAGGAAAATGAGGAAGTAGCCAAAGTCAAACTACATGGCTTTAAATCTCTAAGAAAATATTTCTTATTAATAGTATTGCCTACATGCATAACAAAGTCATTATTGCTTGCTTAGCAGATCCCCTCACATACAGTATTGTGGATTGGTAGTGATGAAAAAAATGTTACTAAATCACAACATCATGACATGAAATGACAAGAACTAAAGCTGAAGTGAAAAAGGTTACTTTTTCACTGAGTTTTATAAAGGAATTTTAAATCAAGAACCTTTCACCCTGAAGAAAGTATTTATTCATTTCTTCAAAAGTTTAGAGACAAAATATGAGTAAAATGTGCTTCAGCAATATCTATGAGAAGTGGATATGTTGTGTGAATTTTCTGAGTAGCTATAATATCATTATTTCCAGAAAACATTATTTTAATGTCAAATAATGCTTTGAATTGTATGGAAAAAACTAAAAAACTTAATAAGATACCTCAGTGCCATATAGCACATGATGCAAGTGTGTCTGAAGCAAGTACATTAAAGGAGAATTTTACACTCAGTAAACTGAAAAGCGCTTTGGGGATAATCTTTTGTTGAGTCAGGTATTTTATAAAAATGTGTAAATAAACAAACATGCCTTCCATTGAAAAGTTTATTCATTGGCTATATCTTACCACCTGTAAATTATGAGAGTCATTGTGAGAGTGATAATTCCTTTTTCCTAGCATTAGATTATACTGCTCTTTTGCTCATAAGCTTTTGAGGCTGAAAGTAATTTTCTAGCAGCATAGTGTGAGTAACAAGTATCTAAAGTTGGCAACAGGTTTTGCTATAAATCCAATATGTTTTCGGATGAAAGGAAATGTGTGTAGAGCAATTTTAAGTGCATCTTGAAGAAGCATTTAATGCAAATCAAAATATTTCAATAAACAATGAAGACCACCAAATTACTAAGTCGGAGAAATGTGGTCATATTTGTGTTCTGTGTTGTTACACGTAACGTAAGATCCTCCCCCTCTACTCTGCTCTTGTGAGACCCCAGCTGGAGTACTGTGTACGGTTCTGGTGTCCCCAACATAAGAAGGACATGGAACTGTTGGAGCAAGTCTAGAGGAGGGCCATGAAGTTGATAAAAGGACTGAAGCACCTCCCCTATGAAGACAGGTTGAAGAAGTTGAGATTCAGCTTGGAGAAAATAAATTTGCGTGGAGCTGTCGTAGCAACCCTCCGATATCTGAAGGAGGCCTACAAAGAAGCTGGAGAGGGACTCTTCATCAAGAACTTTAGTGATAGGACAAGGACTAATGGGTACAAATTGAAAGAGGGGAAATTTAGGCTAGATATTAGGGATAAATTCTTTATTGTGAGGGTGATGAGACACTAGAAAAAGTTACCAGGGGAGGCTGTGGATGCCCCAACCCTGGCAGTGTTCAGGGTCAGGCTGGACGGTGCCTTGAGCAATCTGGTCTGGTGGGATGTGTCCCTGCCCTTGGCAGGGGGGTTTGGGACTAGATGAACTTTAAGGTCCATTTCAATCCCTTAATATTCTGTGATTCTATGTAGATTGTGCTGAAGAGTCTGTGACCAAGACAGTTAACTGCTCTAGAAACTTCACTTTCTTTCACTTCAAAAAAACAGTCCAACTGAGCAGTCTTGATAATGTTTGAAGCATGTAACTCATTTGCAATCATGATAACTTTCATCACTGTGAGAAGCACCCTGATTACAATAGGACTAGGAAAAAGCAAAATCTTTCTGGAGGAAAAGAAAAATAATAATTTTACTTTCAAATCTCATTCTTTAAAGAACTGAAAAAAAAAACAAACAAAAAAACCCAACATAAAGAACCTGTCTGAACTGTCAACATTAATAAAAAATCCTTTTCTATTCTGTATATGGCTGTTTCAGGACAGCAACTGAAGGGCAGCAATACCTATTGGAAAGTTTTTCATGACACTGATAGTAATGTCACTTCCATGAAAATAAAGAAATATTTAAGCTTAGGTTCAGAACTTTCTATAATCATACTGAGCTTATAAACTCAAGGTTTTTTAATTGATGTCTGATATTTCTGAAAATAACTCTGATAGTTTTTAGTAGACATCGTATCCTAAATGTACTTTTCTTTGCTCAATGACACATTACAAAAAGTATAAACTGCTTTAACACAGGTCAAACACTTGAACTAAAGTATTAAGGGAGTAGGTCTAAAAATAAAAATACTTTTTTTTGTGTCCTATTAGTACATCCTGTGATGTCTATTAGGAATCCTTTGTTTACTTATTTTTGTTACCACTGCTGTAACTACTTTGGTGAATTATATAAAGTTAAAATACACAAAATAACAAAACAAAAACCAACCAAGAAAATACATAACAAAATACAATATTATGTGGGATTCAGAGAAAAATAATAAAAAAAGAAATGAATAAGTGTGCGATCTTAGAAACACAGAAATATGCAAATGGCTACTACTCAGTTCCATTAAAATTTGTTTGCATCTGAAAATATTTGTAGGTTTACTTCTCTGAACATTTTGAATGGGTTTTGACTGTTCTTTCTAATATTCCTATCTAATGTGAAAATTTGCCGAATACTAAAAAGCATGACTGTGGTCTTCCAGTTTTATGTGACAGATTTTGAGGCAATAGATAGTTGGCTATCAACCATGTTTCTGAGAAAAAAATCTTTACAATTACAAGGTTACATGATCTACCAATTTTCTGAATAAGTCATTCTTGTTTTGCTAAGTCTATTACAAAAATAAATAAATAAATAAATAAATAAAATTCAGAGCCTGGATCTGCAGATACATAAGGAGAGTGTTTTATAGTATGACATCCCTTTCAACATATGCAGTGGTACAAAATCTAAATGTATCTGTCTGCAATGTATTTTTTATACATAAACTGGGAGCTTAATTCAGTTGCCAAAACTTAAATGTATAGAGCCATCTGAAACACCCTGTGCCATGCACAGAGCTTGAAAATATCAGATGGAACTTCTTGTTGCTTTGCCCTAAATTATTAGACTCAGTAGAGGTTAGGTCAATCATCCTACTTCATCTCCAGTTTAACTAAAAATTTGTATTCTCACAATTGAATCAAGTTCCTAGTCAATGCAGCAAACAATGTTTAGAGGGATTGTCCTCCACTCAATAGAGGTAACTAATTGAGGGTGACCTGAAGTTTTTCTGACTAATATGAATGCGCTGAGTGGATCTCGTTGACTTTGTGTGTACTTAGACTTTTGTGTAAGCAACTATGCTTAGACAGACCAAAATTTCTCAGTTTAGAATGATTATCACTTTTTGCAAGAATACTGAAAGAAAACAAGAGGAAGAAAACATCCTGAGAGAGAGCAGATTAAGATAGGGTGCTGTGGAATGAGATGATGTAAAGAAATCTTGTGTTATCTAACCCTTGAATTTGACGAGGGAAGAACTAGACCTTTTTTTCTAAATGCTTAATATAGTCTTACTGAATTTTAGTTTTTCTATATAACCCGAAGCTGTGATTTTAGCCATACCTTTTTTAAGAAGTTCCTTGACATTTAATCTAATGAAATGTTTTCTGCACTCCAAAATCTGTTAAATAAATTTTTGCCACCTTTTGCTTTGCTTTCTTTCTCAGTTCACTGTTTCTACAAATGCACTGGCATTTGCTGATGGTGTAACTGTTGGAGTCATATTGTAAACCAGCTCAGTGAAAGGGTCTACATGATAAAATAAAAAGGAAAATATATTTTCATTTTCAGAGGAGAAAATGAATACAGGACTACATTATCAGTTATATTGTTCTCATGATTGTTCTTTTGTCTATATTATCTCTGTAGTACAATGTTAACAGACAGTACAAATTTCTCTCCCTACAGTGAATTAATTAAGCAGGCAACAAATAAAAGAAAAAAAATGTTGATCCCAAACTGTACACATTACTAATTACTTTTCTGAGAGGGCGAGAAAGCAGGTAAGCAGCTCCTTCTAACATGAATACAAACAAAATATGTTTAATCTAAATCAACCATTTCAAAGGGTTTTGTTGCAATTAAGCACATGCATTGGATAGAGTTGATGATCCAAATGGAAAGGTCAGACAGTGGTCTGGGGCAGAGTTTAAAACACAAACATGTCATTTATAGAGATTAGTGGGAAATGGGGAAATACTAAGGAATTCATAGGCTCAGTGGTAAGAAAAGTGAAAGGAGCTATGACTTTGAAAACACAAGTGTAATACGATGAGACAGGAAGAGGAATAAAGAAGCATGGAGTGACACTGAGATAAAGATGCTGTGGGAGAAGAGACGTGGGAGCAGTGAACCACAAATCATTTGCCAGGGAAGTCCCTGATGGCTGCAGGTTGGCAAGCTCCTCCCAAAGCATGGTTCTCCCTGTGTTGGCATGTTCTGTGATTCTGTGATCCTGTAAAGAAAATACCGAAAGGGGACAAATCATATGGTCTGATACTACATATATTTAAAATACACTCTTGTGGGCATTTAAGAATTGATCCAAGACTTACTGACGAACTTGAGCCTTAACCAATTCATGTGACTTTTATAATAGATGGAATATATAAAGATTTTGTACTTTACATGCACACCAAGTGTCTATATACCTCTTTCTTTAGATTTATAAAAGGAAGGTTTATATAGCTGCAATTCAGTGGAAGTTTTTAACACTCTAGGTAAAATAAAAGATGGTTGAATATACTGAAGAATTTATTAACTGAATTTGATTCTCTGAGGGTTTGTATCAGCAAGATTCACTGACTGAGCTGAAAAATCTGTTCTGATATATTATGGCACAACACTTTTTTTCCTGGATACACCTTCTAAGATTTATTTTTAAAGTTTCCTGCAATCTGGCATACAAGCCAGCAATATTTAAAAGACACAAAGAACTAGGAGGTGGTCAATTCTTATTTAAATGAACTTCCTCATTCTTTTTCTTTTAATAATAATAAATCATATTTGCTGTTAATACATCATTAAAAACACTGTAGAAAATAAGTGCTATTCTATTCTTGTGCTGGTACTTGGCAATAGAAGGTCCACTCTAAATTTCTCTCACTGAAAGGTTTTGGTCATTAGTATCTGTGGCATGAAACAGATCAAACAAAATGGCATGTTCACGCTAACAGCAAAAAGCAAGCATTAGCAGGTATTAGCTGAAAGAAAAGAACTTTGAAACAGGAGAGAGCAAAAGGGGTGTTTGGTTTCCTTATACTTCACAACCCCAAATTTCTAATCCTAGAGATAAGATTTAATTATTTCTTATGCTAACTAATGGAAGAAAAGGTGACCATGGAACTTTCTCTTTAGCCTTAATGTGTTAAGGTTCATAATAATAAAAATTCATATGAACTTCTTATTGCTCATTTATCCTACAATGAGGTGGGAACATGAGGTTGCATGACTGTTGCTCACTTATCCCTCAACGAGAATACTACTTTAAAGCAATTAGTTATGCTTTGCTACCATTAGCAGAAAACTAAGTCATGGGAAACTTGCACCCACTGCAGTTGTAAGGGCCTCCACAGTGTTCCTTACAAAGCTGTAGGTTTGTAAGTCAGTGTGCTGTTTTTAGCTGAGATGGAATTAATTTTCTTCATAGTAGCTGGCACAGGGCTATGTTTTGGATTTATGTCAAAACCAGCACACTCAACAATATACTTCATAAATAATACGTGAAAACTTTTCCATAGGAACACCTACCTCTAGGCAAAAGACAGAGACATCTTCAAGTTTCCTATCTGACATTTCAAACTGTATTTGCTTTAGCATTCAAAATCCTTCCACTCCTACTGCTATTATACAGCCACCTCTGCAGTGCTTAGTCACCCTCAGAAGATGTGAGTGGAAGATCTGTAAGGGTAGATTTCTGTAGCCCTAGCACTCCAAATGTGCAGATTCCTAACTAGATTTCTGATTCTGCTTTTACCAAGTAGCTATGCTAGCTCTTAACACTTTCCATTTCTAACCTTCTTCCATCATGTTTTTGTTGTGAAGCATTCACCCTTTGAAACAAATTGCAAGCAGCACATTTGGAGTATCAGGAAGAATAAGCAAACTTTCAAATTTGACAATAATTGCATTTTCTATGACAGGCTTTGATATCTTCTGTATTCACATCTATCTTTAATAAAAACATCTAAGTAATGACTACCAAAAATAAGTCTTATTCTTCCTTCTACTCCTTATATTCTCTTTGGCAATCTAAAGTAACATACATAGCATTCACATTATTTCTCAGCTAAGCAAAGTACACAGGAAGAGCAAAAACATAAAAGTGCAAGATTTTTTTCTATATTTGAAGAGAAATTTTCAAGAAGTAATAAAGCACCTAACTAATAAATCAACATTATGAAATAATGACTACTGCATATTTTTTAATATAAAAGAATTACCATGACACGCACAGATCAATAAATGTTGGAGAAATAGTGATAATAGTAAATTTTCTGATGTTAGATGCTGTAACAGCTTAAAAAAATCTGAAATTTGAATCAATAGATCCTAAACCAGTTCTACTTCATTAAATATACAGTGTTTTTCAATGAATCAGGCCACACAGGAACACACATATGCACTCAGATACAATGATATCTTTTACCTTGTATGGGCACTTCACACAGGAATAACCATTAATCCCGACTCAGACTGATGGAGAGCTCTACCAAATGTTATTAAAGCCCGGTTGAAGATTGTCCTCTGAGGACACCCTTTTCCATTTTTGTGAGGGAGTGAGCTATATATGTTGGTGTAAATATGTCAGACATCTTGTCAAGGATTAGTCAAGAATAGGTTGACTGTAAAAGCAGTTCTAAAACTCACTTACTCCTTACCCTTTTCAACAATATTACCATATGGTGTAGCTCTAAGGGATCTATAGACTAGAAATCAGACTGAAGGAAATTGATAAACCAACAGTAAAAAAAACAAACCCACTCTATTCTATGGTGAGAATGAAGCATCGTTATGAAGTGCAACTGTGTCTATAAAAGGATATGACTCCTCTGACTAAGTGTAAACATTTGTAGATACTTACATAAGAGTTTATGTTCCTGAGCTCCAGTTACTGCTTAAACCTATGTCTCTAGCAACATCTAAGATACTTGACTAGTTCTAGTTTCTCTTCTGGCCTCCTCAAGAGAGTGTGTTTCTGATTCTTCTCTGCCATTCTTGGACAGATTTCTGGAGACTGTAACGTGAATTAGAAAGCATAAGGTGCCTATATCAAGACAAATGAATATATGTTCTTTTTAGCAGTGTGACAAGATGTAGTTAACCCCAGGAATGCCATTGCTATTTATTAGTTAAAAAAAGAAGCCAAGAGTGACCGGTTGATACACAGTCATCCTTACTGGAGATGACAAATTCAGGTCACATAAATTCCTCTCTAGGACCTTTATGAAACAACTCCAAAAAGATATTAACTAATGAACAAATATCAAAAAATGTATTTCAAGAGCTAGAAGCATTTTTTTTCAAAAAATGTTTAAGTACTCTTAAAGAAAAACAGAACTTCCCCCGTTACTTATAAAATAATATTGGCAAAAATGAAAGTAATATGAAATAGAAACACAAATGAATTCAGAAATACACATTTATCCTTTATTGAAAAATAACAATCAGCCATAGTCTTAAGGTAGAGTACAATGTGCCTAAAATATATTTTCTTGTTAGTGAAATTGAGAAAAACGATGTTGTGTTCTCCATGGACCAAACAGAATCGCTCTTCAAGCCTCACCTGCTGACGATGAGCACTGCCTATGACAGCGGCATTCCTGGGACAGAGAAGAGTGACTTCTTGTTTACTAAGTTAAAAGAAGAACCAGAGGAACTTGCTCAGCTGTTACCTTAAGACTATGGAATGATGCAAGATTGAAAGTGAATTTTGGTGGACTTTCACTAACACAGAAGACATTTTTTATTTCTTTATATGTATGTTTACTAAACACTTTTTTTCTAAATCCATGTTTAGATAAATGATCTATCATAAATAAAAGCACGAAAGAAAATCATATTGGTGCACTATATCTTAGCAGAGGTCACTTTAAAACCTTTCAAGAAAAAGTGTAGTTCAGTTTAGATTACAGAGAGGTGGTGTCTACTGCAGTGAGGAATGTAGGAAGATTTGGAAGGAAAAACTTAGTGTTACAGTCTATTTATAATTTATATTCACAGATGGCAAGATAAGTGGTGTGAAAAGTAGAAATAATCACTCTGTCATATTCACTAAACCTATTCTTACAGATGTGATGTTCACAATATATTTTTTCATCATCGTAAGAAGACAAAGGTGTGGGGTTTTTACTACTACTCTCAAAGAGAAACTTCCCAAAGGGTTTTGCATTATAGACTCATCTTACATTAAGAACTGAAATTTTCTCCTCAGTACTTTAATATTCAAATAAATTCTTGTTTTTCAGTCTTGCAAATATTGCTCTGTCTTAGATTGCTCCACCATGGTTGTCAATTACGAGCAGAAGACAGACCTCTCGCTCAGAGTAGTGACCTTTGTATTTGTACATACTGCACTCAAAACATGTTCTTCACTATTACTTGCAAGACATACACACAGAAATTGTAGTTTGTGTTTTATTCTATAATTTTCTTTTCATATACAGGTAGCAACTTTTTAAAAGCTTCTTAAACTGTTGCTTTCAAAGGTTATGCTAAGCAACTTTTCAAAACAGTCCAGCAAAGATCAAATCTTCTATGGCATTATGAAACAGCAGCTTGACAGACCACAGTTCAAGAAACATTCTGAGTTATTATAATCATACATATAGGATATATGCAACATGAAATGTTTTAGCTTTTAGCTATTCTATACTTTTTAACTACTCCATAGAAATATTCTACTTCTGTCACAGTGATTACTGTGTAGGTAAAAAATAGAAGAAACCATCATATGCAAACATAAAAACTATCACATAAATCTATATACACAGACTTGCCAGACCTTGACCAAAGTATCATTCTGAGATCTCCACATTGCAAACATAGATACTGACTGTAAGATAATAACATTTCTGTTCATGATGCTCCTTACTACTATATGTTCATCTGGTGGACATCAACTGACTATTATTGAATCATAGAATCATAGAGTTGGAAGGGACCCACTAGGATCATCGAGTCCAGCTCCTTTCCCTGCAAAGGAAAGCCCCAAGAATCACATTGTCTGCCTGAGAGCATTTTTCAAATACTTCTTGAACTCTGTTAAGCTTGGTGCTGTGACCATTTGCATGGGAAGCCTATTCCAGTGCCCAACCACCCTCTGTGTGAAGAACTTTTTTCTAATATCCAGTCTAAACCTCCCTTGACACAACTTCAAGCCATTCCTACATTGCTCACTGCAGTGAAGAGATCAGTGCCTGCTCCCCTTCTTCCCCTCATGAGGAAATTGCAAACTGCAGAGAAGAGTCTCCTCTTCTCTAGGCTGAACAGACCAAGTGACCTCAGCTCCACATACGGCTTCCCCTTAAGGCCCTTTGCCATCTTTGTTGTCCTCCTTTGGACACTCTCTAAGAGTTAAATCCCTTTCTTATATTGCAGTGCCCAAAACTGCATGCACTGTTCAAGGTGAGGCTGCACCATTGCAGAGTAGAGTAGGACAATCCCCTCCCTCGACCGACTGGCAATGATTTGCCTGATGCCCCCCAGGACAGAGTTGACTCTCTTGGCCACCAGGACACTGCTGACTTGTATTCAGTTTGCCATCGACCCCATCCCTATAGAGACATATAAGACACCCAGAAACATATCTAGAGCACGCTGAGACCTTATGTGCTGAGAACTGGTTCTACGTGTTATACCGAGGCTCCATTATAGAACATGTATTAATTCTATCATTTCATAGCAGTATATTGTTTTGTAAAGAAATCTCTAAGTGTTTTTTTCCTTTTTTTTTTACCTTTTGTGTACTTCAATTCTCAGCATCTAGTGTTATTGCGTCTGTAATTTTTGACTTCTTATGATTTGTGATAATAATATAATCTAAAAATAAAATCTACTTGGCCTTCAACATGTTTGATCGTCCTTATAAATAGCTCTGCTGTTAATTTCCTTATTTTTTTAGATTCTTGAAGATAGGTTACATAAAATTCCTTTCAGTGAGGTAATTTTATTGCAACAAAATTTGTGTGTGATTTTCTATTATTGATAATTTTCTTTCAATATAAGCATGACAATTTTTACCCTATTTAATTTATGGAATTTTTTATAGAAAATAATTAAGAAAGTCTTTAACACTGGATATAACTGCAATTTTTAGGAATTGTAGGAAACATAGAGCTGCCAATGGTCCTAGATAAAATACAATACCAAGGGTGATTCATGGTTCAGATCTTGTATGTAAGGGGGAAAGAAGAGTAATACAGTATTTCAAGATAACACCTGAAAATACATTTTAATGATATGAAAAATTAATTACTAGAATATCTTACCTTTTAGATCTGTGGAGAGCAAATTTACAGACATCAGGAGTGACAATGACATATTTCATTCAGTTTCAAGGAAAGGGAAGGAAACATGCATCTCTACAGGAGGGCAAGGAAGAAATCAGAGATCGTTTCGTGGGAGACCTGGAAGATCTGTGCTCCTGAGTCAAGGCACACTTCAGTCCCATCTAAGCGGTATGTCACACTTATGAATCTTCTTCTTCTATCCTTTTCTCCACTGTCTAATAGTCTGGTGAATTTAGAAGAGATCCAATTACTATGCTGTAACAGACCCATAAAATTCAATGAGTGGATGCTGCAAGAATCATGGAACTGCTAATGCTAACTTTGGACAAAAAATCTTCTTCCAAGCAGATCCATGCAAAAAATATCTGACTGAATACCTTTCTACCCTGATTTTCAACCTAAGCTACTGTAATGTTCCTATCTTTTTGCTTCTCAGAACAGGCATTGAATAAACAATTTTCTGTACAGCATGTCTGCAGGTAGTGGGTAGCCATAGAGGTACTATGCTGCCAGGTGGAAAAAGTGAGTGTACTGTGTAACTTACTGAGCTGTGACAATGATCTTTACTGCAAATGCAACTCGCACTGAGGTATTTCATGAGTATTTTCAACAGCAGGAGCAAGCAAATTCAGGCAACATGATTATACATTCCCCGATGCATTGTGGAGGAAACAGTGCCTCTCTCTGTATCTGTTGCATTGCCAAAAGGTTTCAGAAAACTTGGGTTGCGTGTACAAGGCTGCAGGTCAAGCAGTGAAAGTATAAAATAGGAAGTATGAGATTACTGTAAGTTCTAAAATACGTCCATGACTTTAGATTTTTATGGAGGATTTACATTTTTATTAGCATCCAGTGAGCCAAACTACACAATGAGTCTGGCAAGTGTAATAAATTTTGACAGCCAGCCAGTAATTCCAGGGAACAGAAGGCACCTGCTGTAATGCTCAAGTTTGTTTGTTGCTTTTTTTTCAGTTTTGATCTAGTTGTTTCTTTCCTGGAACATGTTATGTATCCTATGGTACACAGATGAGGATTCATCAGTGCTTTGATCAGAACCAATGTGTGATAGATGCTGCCTTGTGTCCAGCAGTATCTTTTGGTCTAAAGGTTACAGAGAAGCTCTGCTTTTAACAACCGGTATTTTCTATAAAGAAGACAAATAGCAGTAGTCACATTGGGCATAATTGCCTAAAACTCTGTAAACACAATAAAAACAGACCAGCTCAAGAGTGTCTAAACATTTAGATGAGTAAACTTACTAAACACGTGACATGTACAAGTGTCAATTGTAAGTAAACAGGTACCCATGTTCCACCTTTTGTTTTACAGAAAGTGAATCTTATGTAGATAACACATGAACTCTACTGAGTTGTGACAGTGACATTTTATATAAAGCTGGGTACCTAGATCACAAAAATTTAAAGCAGTTTCCCTGTCTCCCTGTCCCAGTATCTGTGCTCTCTCTCCTTTCAGAACAACTTGTTCAAATTCATCCAAGTTGCTGTTGACTTGACAAACAGTACCTCCAGTTTCTGAAGGTCTGTAATTACTAAACTCTCATTTTGAAGCAATTGTGATCAGTTCCATCTCCTCCAACAAGTTCTTATCTTCTAAGTACCTCTGTACAGAGAGCATCCTGGAAGCATGGAAATATCCAATGTTCCTGACTTTTCCTGTACATCATCAGTTCTGCGGGGTGCATTGGCCACAGATGCAGTGGCCAATCCTCATTGAGGAAGATAAAGGTCTGAAATACATAGGTGGGATCGTCCCTTAAATTCTATATATCTGTGTACACCCTTTACCCTCTGTTTCACATCTATGTGCATGTGGGCAGATAATATTATCTTCTCAGGTTCTAAGACTTTAATAATTCCATGCAGTGTTTGACTGACTTAATCAGACATATGGTACTCTTTTGATTATTTTTCAGTAAAATATAGCTTCTATATATCCACATATTTTGCAGAGACAACAGAACTAGCATGTTAAGTCCTTTATTTTTGAAACAGTATATTATATATTACCATGTGGTAAATAAACTTGCTTCCTTAAGTGACAAGCGATAATGTTATCTCAGTTTCTTATACTTAAAGAAAATTTTACTCATAGTGTTTAAGAATTACAGAGCATCTAAATCCTGTCTTAATGCTATTGGTTTCTACTCACAGCTTTTCTAACTTGACTTAATGTTTTTGTACTACTTCTTTTCATTGAAATGAACACTTCTTTCCTCATTAATCATAAATAAATACTACCTTATCATTGGACTTCATGGAATTTTTGGCATTTTTCAGAGGTCCAAACTAAGACTGGGGTAGAACTTTACATCATGAGGTAGATGGTTTACTTTGGAGAACAGCATGAGTAAAAACATTTAGTGATCTGAAAGCTATGAAATAGAAAAAACACTTTATAGTAAAAATGTGAGTGGATTCTAGATCTGTCTTTGTATATTTATCTTGAGAAGACTTTAATAATATGGAGCATATGACCAAAATGAACAAGTGAAAAAACACAGAAAGAAGAACACAAACATATTTAGAGCCCTAAGAAAAGTAAACAGTGAAAAAATAAAAAGTATCAAGTCGCAGACAAGAGATTAAAAGAAATAGTTTCACATCAATTTAGGGATTTAGTTTTGAGTCTTTCCATAAATTGGAAGTTTATCTGTATTTCTCTGAACTGGTTTCAGAATGAAAGCCATTGTTCTGTGAAGAGCGTAATTATACCAGCAGCCTAAAATATCCTGCTTATACTGGCATTCAACTCCAGTTCAGACTTCTGTTCCCAATACCTTTAGTGAATCTCATGGGCCTTTCTGTTAACAACTCGCTTCTCAGTGGGCTAGGAAATGCTTGTCTGTCACAGGAGTCTATCATGTTGTTTGCCAAACCACATGGATACTGACAGTTACCATTTACCGATGAGAGATGAATACTGATACCATAGTTGCCATGGAATAAATACTAGATGTGAAACAGTATGATCCTCATCACAATAGGTACATTGAATAGTTCAATGCTAATATGATCATATTTCCCAGAAAGCCCTTAATTTTCATTGTCAGATGCCTGTTATGACCTTCCAGATAGGTTTACAAAAGCCAAACTTTCTTCTTACTTTTGGAAACCTGGCCAAGTCTTGGATTTCTGCCACTTCATGGAGCTTCCAGCCAGTAGAAGCAGATGGCTCCCACAAGAAACAGGCTTTTCTTTACTAAGTTGGATTATGATTGTATGAGGTGGCAGGACTAATCAATTTACTTGCACATCCTGGGTTATACACAGAACAGGTACCTTTAGTCGAATCACATCAATGTGTGTACAATAAGGAGTTAAGCATAGCAAACTGCAAAAGGAAGCACATGCTTTGTGAAAGTTGTCAGAGGGAGATAGTACTCTAACAGTCTGCATTTAGATCATTTAACACAACTAAACTTTCTAATGCTTCCTTTTACTCTAGTCCTCCTTTACTTCTGCCATTTATTTTCCCCAGTTTCAAATTCACACCTTTTTTGTCCTATGTCTGGTTACTTTTCATGTATTGAATTTTATTCCCCAAACAACATTGCTATTGTCCCTCTCAGAGGCTTCTTCTTCATCTGATCCTGAGTCTGGCTGAACTTACTGCTTCTTCAAGAAAAAAATGCTACACCATTTCTCATCACTGGATGAGAAATTTCAAAATATCACAGATTTAAGGTCAAAAGGAACCATTATATCATCTGATCTCACCTCCTACATAGCAGAGGTTATTTCATGCTAGTGTAGTTTTGTTTATTTAGTGGTAGTGTACTTTCATTTTGCGGATATTAGCACACATTTTTAGTCTTCAACCTTAATTCTTCATGCCTCCATAACCTTTTTTTTTTTTTTAATAAGATTTTTCCTGTGTAAAATCTCCAAACTGGCTATTATTTTTTCACTAATATTATCAATAAAACTGTAAGTGTGGAATTGTGCTTATTTTTTTGTAGAGATTTCAAAATTTCTGGTAATCTGGTAGTCTACATTACGCTATGACACCTAAAGGACAAAATTCGAATTGATAGAATCTGTCCTTGGGTGTTAGTCATAAAGGATTTTATTGACAAATAAATAGAAAGAAATGTACAATTTTAAAGTCAGGAAAAATAAAGCAGCTAATCACCTTTTTTCTTTAAGTCCACCCAAACAATATCTAAAGACAGCTGAGAAATTCAGCTATAATATTAAATGGCTGTAAGCTTTTCAGATGAGTTTAAAAAAAACTGTACAGAGTTAAGGAAGTTTGGTTGGGGGGTTTTTTGGTAATATTTCTGTCTTTTTTAATGCTACTATGTAATATTCACTTCACTGAAGTTACTAGAATGCATACTTAGAGAGGAAAATTTGATTTTGAAATTCTTCATTACCTGTTTTTGTGTTTTCTTGTAGCTTAATAATTTCATGCCTTCAGAGAGAGAACTGTCTTCTGTAAATTAGTATATGGTCAGAAGTACTTTCATATAAACATTTTAAGATATATTATTCAGTTAACATAATATTGATGCATTATGAATTGAGAATGAGTAAAAATTTGACTCTTTTCTGACTGTCAAAATACGACATATTGAAAACACTAGCCCAGAACATGTGTATGGATCTTCTAGAATTAAATCAATGTGTATGTATACTGTTTGCATAAACTGAAGTTCCTAAAGAATTTCATATAATAATGACTATGGCAATAGGTCTTCCATAAACACAGAATTCTACACTTCTATTCTTGAAAGAGGAATGACATCTATCCTATCATGAAAATGGTACAACAACATTTTATGACATGGCAGCTTTTAGGAATACTATGCTTAGACAACAATGATGTTTTGTAATTATCTAATTCTCAGTTTTCTATTCTGGTCTGGAGAAAAAAGGAACAGACTTTTTTTTGTAAGCCAATTATAAAAGCTTTGAAACTCTTAACATGTGAATGGTAAAATATACCCAGATCTTACTGTGGTTTTGATGTAATAATTACTGGAAGAGGTAATTATTTTCTTGTCTATAGCTGAGCAGTCATCAAAATCCAAAATCACACATTCCCAATCAAGTGTTTCAAGTCAGTGTTTCAGTTTGACTTTAGTCTTCTGGAAGAACGGGTATAAGGGTGCAAAAGTCACATTTCTTTGAAACTGCAGAGTTGGGCAACCATATTTCAAAGATAGGCAAATACATAAATAATTCTGAGGAGTTTTCATGTGTTGAACAGAAATGCACATATATGGACACTTTGATGTCTTCTATTATGTGTTTCATTATGATTAAGAAAGACGTCCATAATGGTCTCCTAATCCAGAAACCGACTTGATATAGACAGGACATATAATCATTTTAAAGGTGACTGAGAGAAGTTCTAATGGATATAGACATAGAAAAGAATTAGGAAAAAAAATAAAATCAAGTTATAACAAAGTAGAACATCTGTTCCATTTTTTTTAAATACATAGTTTTCTTTCATTTTTCAATTCATTTTACTAGACATAAAAAAATATTAGCATCTTCTAAAAATCAGTAGAAAACTACTCATTGAGATACAGCTTGATAGACTCAACTAATTTTTTGTTAGGCAGCTACTCATAAGTATGCATGAAAGCAACAAGGGAAAAACACTGTCACAATAGTTTCAGAAAAGTACTGCCACAACAGCTTGGGTCAAGGGTTACGCAGATGCAAGTGAAAAACAAACCAGTGAATTGCAAATAGGAGGGGTCTTTAGCATTACAAAGATTAAGGCATCTGTGACACTGTGCAACAATCCACTATTTGATTTCCCCAAGGGAATCACTGTTGTTTAGGATACTGGCCAAAGACACTGCTCTCTCAGCACTAAGTTTTGTAACCTGCTGTCATCCAGGGCAGTCTGCCACTCTGTAAACTGCTCTAGACTACTTTTGAGCTCAGAGATCACCTTGGATGTAATTCACACTTCCTGTTCTTTATGCTGTTACCAGTGCACAACAATACAGTTTTAACCATAGAAAGTTATGAAACCATAGCAGTTATGAACGGTATTAAGATAGGATGTAATATAACAGTCCAGAAGCTGATAGCAGCCATCTAACAAAGATGCAATACAAGGGAGATGTACTTAAGGGGAGCTATTTATTTTCTATGCACTCAGTTAGAGGTTGCACAGTGAGTCATTTCAGCATAAAGGGTGCCTTGATATGTGGTTGTGCACTGCTGCTGCAGTTTGTTCAACAACTTCTGTGTCACTTGCCAGAAAGGAGAGAATACATGATCCTGCACATCAACCTTGTTCAGGAAAGTCCCCATACATTCTGCTCAAAATTGCTGATGGATTCTGTTGTTCTGTGGCTTCAACGTGATATCTGAGTATTATCTTTCACCACTCTACTGGCATTCCCATACTCCATATCTGGGGAATGCTAAACTTACACCATCATGTCCCTAGGTGGGCACTGCACATAGAGTGCCATTACCATAGTTGTGGATTATTCTAGCGGAGTTCATATGCACATTATTGCTAGGGCACAGAGTCCTTACACACACACAAATCTCTGAGCTTGATTATGAGTTCGTGACATATCCACAGCTTTGACTGGTATTTTTTCAGACAATCGATGCCTATTAAATGACCAGAACTATCTGCCTAATTTCCCACTGGATGCAAATTGGCGTGGGGAACTCCTACTTCTTTTATTTCTCATATTTTTTTCCTTCCTGGCAGTGATACCTTCAATCTATTCTGTATAAAGTTGCTCAGATTTTCTGCTTCCCTGTGCATTTTCAATGCCTTGCTTGCATTGACCTCAGGGTTTATCTGCACTAGGCAATTAAAGTGTCTTCAGCCATGCCCTTACATCTTGAGGTGAAGCTATTGAATTTATTTTTGGCAACAGTACATTATTTATTTGCTGTTTTTCTGATGATTTTCAATGGCAATAATGAAACACTTCTGTACTTCACAGCATACTCTTGTTTTCTTAACTCCATGCCCTTTGTAATATCCTTCAATTTTTGATCCCTGGTGAGGATACATGCTGAAGTTCCTCAAAGCTGAGAATATCTTGTAGAGAAAGAAAGGCCTTGCTACATATCTGGAATATGGAGACAGGGCTCAGAAGTTTGGCCTAGCTTCAGGGTCAAGGAGAACAGGAGGGAAGAAGAGAGGGAAAAGAGAGCAAAGGAGGATGAAAGTGACCTTTCAGTTCCTGTAATTAAAAGGAATCTCATTGTTACTGGTATCACATGTAGAAAATTAGGTAGTTACGATTACAGTGATATGTCAGGACTGACCTCAGAAGTTACAGATTCAGCTATAATAAAGCCACCCTGAAGTTCATTCAACACAAATATGTCAGGGTCTTTGGATGTAGCCTCAGAAAGAGGTATCTTACACTGGTTTTTACTTTTTTCCTTGTAATGCCTTCTTTCTTTTCTCCCCACTGGAGTAATGGATTGGAGGGATCTTATCAAAGACTATAAATGCCTGAAGTTAGGGTGCAAAGGGAATGGAACCAGGACATTTTCAGCGGTGATGACAGGACCAGAGGTAATGGGCACAAAGTGAAACATGAGAGGTTCCATCTGATCATCAGAAATACTTTTTTTTTTTTATGGTCATGATGACCAGCTACTGGTACAGGTTGCCCAGAGAGGTTTTGGAGTGTTCATCCCTAAAAACATTCAATAGCACTCTGGACATGGTCACCAGCAACTGGCTCTAGGTAACCCTGCCTGAGTAGGGGGTTTGGGTGAGATGATCTTCAGAGGTCCCTTCCAACTTCAACTGTTCTCTGATATTTAGATCCCCATGATATAATTAGAAATCTAAAGATGTTTGCTTCCAAATTCAAATATTTTGCAGTATCATTAGCTATTTTGAGCTAACTGAAGTCACTTTCAAATGAATAACAGAAAAAATCCAGAAGACATCTTCAATGTACAGAAACTTATATAGGTAATATAATAGGTATCCTTAATTTGACATTTCATTAACTGACTACTTCATCATTTGACATATGCTAGACAACCTTAAGACGATTTTCTGAAAGCTGAGTTGTTTTCTTTATCATAAAATGTTCCAGTCAGTAGCTTTTATGTTTGCTTAATATTTTTATAATTCAGCATTGCACTTCTAATTACACGCAATATCAAAGCGACCAAAACAAGTGTAGCAACGAGTGAACTATGCAAGGTATCCTGTCAACTAATAGATCACATAATTTTCAAATAATGAAAGTGACAGGATTCATACTGTGAAGCTGTCACATACATTTTCTAAGTAAGAAAATATTTAGATTGGGTTCAGCTTTATGTTAACATATAAAGTAAATCTCATTTACAAATGAATCAAGTGTTGCGACTGACTAGAAAGAAACCATGTTTGTTGTTTTTTTTTAATTAGGGTTGAGTAATAATTGAAATAAATGTTCTTTACTATTGCTATTGCTTAATGCTTTCATCAGAGGTTCTCAAAAATTTTCACTACTGTTGACTAATATTCTTTTTAGGAAGTCATTATCTTATTTTAGAATGGAGAAACCATGGTCCAGAGTCATTTGGGGTTTTTTAAAGAGTCACACAGAAAATCTGTGATAGTCCTAAAAACAAAACTTGGATTGCCTTGGTGAAGGTAATATTAGTATTTTGTGGTAAAATGTAAAGAACCTGCAAAGTTTGACTGGATAAAAATTTCAGCCTCCAACCTCTAAACTTATATTTTCACCAAGTTAATTTTTCTCTGTAGAGGATTTTTTGTGCTTTTAAAAGACTGTGCATGCATATCACAAAGTAGAAATTTAATTCTTAGTGGCTTCTGGATTTTTGAGCAGAGTCTTGACTGCTATGAATTACAAGCAAAAGTGGAATATTTCTGTTACACATTTTTAGTAAGATGAAATTTTGAGAAATCTATTTGCAAAAATTTGGGCTTTTTTGATGTCTCTAATGACTGTGCAATTTTATATACAATCAAATAACCTCATTTCTGCAATGTTAGAACTTTTTTTAATAACAAAATCCACATGTTTTTATAAGGACAAAACCAGAAAAGGGTAGTGCATTCCAGTTTTGTAAGCATAATTTTAAGCTAAATATTTGGTATTAGGATATTGATGAGCACAAGTCTTTGTTTTAAATGCCATATCACATTTTCGGAAAGAAATGCAA
Source organism: Manacus vitellinus (assembly GCF_001715985.3). NCBI lineage: Eukaryota > Metazoa > Chordata > Aves > Passeriformes > Pipridae > Manacus > Manacus vitellinus. The sequence goes on along the minus strand of NW_021940208.1, from coordinate 40,616,525 downwards.
TGTTGATATGATAAGAGCAACATATGATAATAAAGACATAATTGACATCAGAAAAAGATCACAGTTCTGATAAAATAATATTTAGAACTGTGAATGCGAAGGTATTAGCGCATAATCATTTTAAGGGCATTCTTTAAACAACATTCAACAGCAGTACACATGCATTGTAGGCCTTAAGTAATGACCATTTTGTTTAAATAGGTACCCTCATGCTTTGCATGAAACAATCTCCTATGACTTTTCTATTTTCTAAAAGTGATACAAAAAGCATGTTTGTTAATCAGTATTTTTGGTTTACATAGAAATCTCAAGTAGAAATGTAAAACAATCAACCTGTTACTGCCTCCACCCCACAGAAAACCCAGGTATAAAAGGGACAACTAAAATGGATTCTGGAGATGAATAAAGGAAGAAGTCTTGTTTTACTACTCACTTCTGTGTTATAACTTTAACATGATATATGTCTGGGGTTTTACAATGAGACTAGCTATTTCTGCAATGAAATGTTGATGTTTAGAAACAGGGAAACCACATTGATAATTATCTTGATTGGTTTACTTCATTATGATTTGTAAATACTTTTATTGTAAGTTGAACACATTCAACATTAAATATGCAGTTCTCATAATGCAGTACAGATCAGTAGTATTTATTAATACATACTAAATTATTGCCTATAATATTAATTTCCACTAAAATAGATTTTGAAAATATTTAAAATTTTGTCCTCATATATCTTTATTTTCTTCTTATTAAAAAAAATAAAATCTTGATGTAAATTAAGAGACGATATATTAGGAAAAAAAAATCTTCTCAAACTTTGTAAGCTACAATAATTACATTCTATTTAGCAAAAAATCTCTAAATTCCCTGAAATTATGATAGGCAGTTGGACTATTGTACAGACTTCTATTGTCACTAAGAAGAGGGTTTGTGATGGAAAAACATTTACACTAGCTCTCAAACTGAAAGTCTTCAGATTTTCTAATTATTTAATTCAGAAAATGGCATTAAAACATCAGAATTCAGGACTCAATCCCTCAACTTTATGTGTTAAAACATATACTTTTATCTCCAACACTAGTGAAAATGCTTGTTTCTGGAACAAAAAATCTGAAAAAGGATCCATGCTCAGAAACAGTCAAGAATACCAAGTGGAATAACAGAAATTAAAATTAAAGGACTCGGAGAATATTGCTATGCCACTGCACATATTTGTGGTTATCCATCTGCTGTTTACTGAGAGCGCACCTAGTCTCTTTCCCCTCTTTCCATAGGTGAAAAATACATGCAAGACCTGGAAAAATTGCATAGAAGAGCAGCAAGAATGACAAAGGATTGTGGAAAAGATTAAATAAGAGAAATTAATGATGGAATAAAAAATAAAAGGGGCATCTTTGAAACTGTGAATGACGCGAGGAAGACAGTTGTTTACTGACTAAATACGGATTGAATGAAGATTGTAGATACAGGCTAAACATAAGGAGGAATCTTTTTATAAAATGAAAACTTTCATTGTATAACTTCTTACCACAGTAATCTGATGAGTTTAAAATGCTTAATGAATATTCAAGAGATGGTGGACAACTCTGAGCTAAGGAAAACCATCAACAGATATTGAAAACTTAGAAAGCTTTGTTTGACAAGTTCCTCAGATGCAGGCTGTTGGTGGCTAGGAAACTTTCCGAGAAGTATCACCAAGAGCTTACCTTACCCTTATACTCTGTTTCAATGTGTTCCTTTGTGTTGTCATCCAGTTTTGGAGACAGGACTCTAAACTAGACAGACCTTTGGACCTGTCTGTTACTCTTGATCTTAAGTGATGGTGTTCTTTTCTTTTCTATTCTTATGCTTGAACATTGAGCAATTTGTTCAACAACCACAGAGAAGAGGGCAACACATCACAGGGAACATAAAAAGGAGGAGCCAGAGCTTTAAACTCTTAGTTTTCAGTCTTTGTGAGATATATTTTTAAATATTTTTAAAACTTCTTGGGAAATAACCTCATGAAGTTTGAATTTAATTTATAACTTGGTATCTTTCATCTTCACTATCTACTTTTGTTTTTTTCTTTCTTTTCCTTATATATTTTCTTAAGTGATTTTTAATACTTTTATATTGTTATATTTCTATAGATAATAACAAACCCAGCTACATACCTGCTTTCCATTGCAACCAAATTGTTCTAAAAGACATACGTATACATATGTATACACACACACACATATATATATTTATATATATATACACACACCAGTCCTTCAGTGTTGTTTCACTCTAATCTGCTCCAAGGAATATTAACAAAAACCTCATTTTCTCACCTCAGGGGTGGGTCATAACAGCAGTCAGATACTATCACCAGCAATCTTTGAACCTTAACCTGTCACAATTTTATTAATAAAGAATGGTATTTTGTAAACTGTTAGTGTGAGCCCTTCACAGGTGAAACAGTTGCTGGCAGTGGGTAACATGCTAGAATAAAAGTGTGGAGACCTGGGAGGGGGTCCTCTCTGTTGGCATGTGACCACTGTTGCCTTAAGAAACCGCAGAAAAAAAGAACTCTGGGCCAATGTAGTGTAGGAGATAAGATAAAGAGAGTAGGTCCTTTAATCTCAGGACTGAGGCCCAGGGAATACACAACGAGCCCGTGCCCAGAGGGTTCCACAATTTAAGGTATTATCCCAACCAATCCCAGATCTATCCACTCCCCAGATCCTCCCCCTGGCACACCCCTCTGGAAATTGAGGCAGGGGGCTCTGGGACCCACTCTTCCTCATCTTTTTCTTCTTTGCAGTACGTTCGGTCCTTGGAGTTCCTCCAAAGTTCTGGGCTTGAAGAATGCTTTGACTATGATATATCTTGTTGTTCAAGCCAGGGTGCAAATGTTCTTGAACAGAAAGAAGGCCTACCTTGAGGGAAGTCTAAACAAGTTAAGGAATTTAGAGGGATTGATATGGAATGGTGTAATAGGTTTGGGTATATGTAACTACTACGTTAAGGGTAAGGGATATAATACAGCTGCATTAAAATCTACATTCACTACACAACTACTTTTAAAATCTACAAAAGTTAAAAAAACTAAAAGCTCTGAGGCATCACCACAAACAGGTCAGTTGAACTGCCCTCTGATCTAGTGTACTGCTCGGTGGAGTCACCATAACAGGATGCTGACAGACTGGTTGGACACAAAGGTTTTGACTTTCCTAGTGACAGACTAATAAAACACAAAGGGTTTTAGGAAATACCCTATTTTCACATGACACTGTGCAATATGTTTGGAGGTTTTTTAAATTCTTACTATTTAAAAAAAAAATATAAAAGAAAATACATTGACTGTGAATGTTTCTTCACTAAATGCTTAACTGACCAACATTAAAAAAAAAAGGAAAAATCACCTCAGTTATTATTATGAGAATATAAAAGCACAACTTTCATACTTTGGAGGTACACTTTTTTTTTCTATGAAGTAGACTTCTCTGAATCTCCTGCTGTGTTCCTGGGCTAGCCAACAGGATTAATTAATAATGGAGTGACAGCCTTGACTCTCAAACAGTTTGAGCAGGGGGCATTTTAGACTACGGGGTTCATTTTACTTTAAAAGTCTTCTGATTTTCATTGGTTATGTTAATTAAGAAACTCTTGAGATACAATTTTCAGTGTTACCTCAGATCACTTTTTGGATTTCCATATGCTTGTGCAACTTCTTCTAATGACCAGTTTACTCTCTTCCTGAGGTCCAGAGAGATTTTAGAAAAGACAGAAAGTCTTTGATGGTACTTTTAGGTGTTGTGGTTTTGGGGTTTGTTGTTTTTTATTTGGGGGGCAGGGTGTTTTGGGTTTGATGGGGTTTTATTTATTAACTTGTAAGTAGGAATTCATCACCCAACTTAAACGAAAGTTGAAAGTTGAGCAAATGTAAAACACTTCTCTGCCTCCAAATAGAGTAATTTATACCATCAGAATATAATTTATCCTGCCTGTCTTAGACACCTATTTTAGAAAGAGATTAATTTAATTTTGTATGTAATTACTTGTCTCCATTGGCTAATGAGGAAGCTTGATGACATGATGGGTGGAATTAATTTCATTTAACTTTATGTATCTTTACTGTATATGTCTACATCTGAGGGAATCTCTGGAAATTCCTTTGTAGAGACTGAAGTGATATAAACATTTTCAAGGAAAACTCATGTGACAGTTTAATCATCTGCATTAGTTTTGACTGGGATAGAGTTAGTTTTCTTCATAGAGGTTAGTAAAGGGTAATGTTTTGGATTTGTGCTGAAAACAGCATTGATAACACAGAGATGTTTTCCTGGTTGCTAAACAATACTTACACAGAGTCAACACCTTTTCCTCTTGTCACCCCACCCCACCAATGGGTAGGTTCGAAGTGCACAAGAAGTTGAAAGTAAACATAGCCAGAAAGCTGACCCAAAATGATCAAAGGGATATCCCATACCACACGACCTCATGCTCAGTATATAAAGCTGGGAGAAGAAGAGCCACAGAATATACTGAGTTGGAAGGGACCTACAAGGATCATCGAGTCCAACTCCTGGCCCCGCGCAGGATATCCCCAACAGTCTGAGAGTGCCTGAGAGTATCTTCCAAGTGCTCCTTGAACTCTGTCAGGCTTGGTGCTGTGACCACTTCCCTGGGGAGCCTGTTTCAGTGCCCAACCACCCTCTGGGTGAAGAACCTTTTTCTAATATCCAATCTAAACCTCCCCTGATAGAACTTCAGACCATTCCCACACCTGTTTACTGATGGGAAGTGACAAATGAATTCCTTATTTTGCTTTCCTGTTCACATAGCCTTTGTTTTCCCTATTAACCTGTCTTAATCTCAACCCACAAGTTTTCTCACTTCTACTCTTCTGACTCTTTTCACCATCCTGCTGTGGAGGCATCAGTAAGAGGCTGTGTGGGGCTTAGCTGCCTACCAGGGCTAACCTACAAGATAATCTGTTTTGCCTTACTTAACTTCCTATAAACAGATTCTAGATAATCAGTTCAAATGTAGATAACTTCATACATTAATTTTTCTAAATTCTTTCCCTCTGTAAGAACTGAATGAATCTCCACCCACATTTCTAGAGAGGTAAACATAAGATTTACTAACTCACTTTCAGATGTATTAAATGTATCTATGATTGTTGCAAATCTACGTAATTTATTATTTAAAACAAAATGTTTTGTGTACATTCTGATTTCAGGAAAGTTCTTAATCTACTTCCTCCAGTGGATTCATTACAGAACTCAAAACTTCTCAACCACAGACACCTGCTTCCTCTACTCCAGAGCCTTTAGATGTAATTTCTAATGTTTTCTGATACCTTTGAAATCCATGCAACATTACCATGGTCCAAATCTATTTTAGTCGTTCAACTTTTATCTTAGAAATTGCCATTGCTCACTGTATTTTGCCACTCCTTTTAGTTCCTTTTAGCGTTTTCTCCTTGGATCTTTACTTTAAAAGAGAATGGTCCTATGCTGACACATTGTTATCAGTATTTCAGATATTTTTATGGGGAAAAGGGGATATTAAAAAAAACAACAAACCAACAATCCAGCTTTCTTAGTTCCCATGTAGTATAAAATTAATCTATTCTAAATCTAAGATAGATATTTATGAATTATTTACAATTGGGGTTCATCAGAGGAACATTCACTGGATTTAAAACTGGTTTGTAAAGAAGTACTCCTTCTGGATTCATCACAGAGCAAAAAAGAAAACTCACCTTTTTTGATTCCCATTTTTAACACAATAGAAAGGATATTTTTCATGCATCTGTACCCACACTAACTATACAAAGATTCTCGGAGAGCAGATAGGTAACACAAATGACCATAATCTCATTTTAAAATAGATAATTTTAAGGAAGAAACCCTCCCATCAAATTCTCCATAAAAACTAAACTAAGTGAAAACTCTAATATCCTACCTCACCTATTTAATCTCTTATTTTTGTTTTAATCATCATGGCAGACTTCTGAAATTTCTTAAATTGGGATTCAGTCAGCCAATCTTCAGTATTTTCAGTGGAAATTAATTTTTCACATCATGTATTAATAAAAAAAGTACTATAAGTGAAGTTATAGTTAATCTAAGAAAGTTATCTTAAAAAGAGTGTGTTCTATCACATTCTTCATTCTTTGTAAGAGTGGTTTATTCATTTCTGTCTTCAAAAACTGAAGGCATATCAATGTTCAGACATTCTAAAAGAACTTTGTTGAAACAAACTATCATTAATCTTCTGCTTCAGTGATAGTTTCAGATTACTACAATTTAACCATCTTATTCTAAGAATCTTCTCAAAAGAGAGAAATTAACATTGGAGTTTTTTTCCCCATAACTTTGAAACTTCATATTCACCATTTTGCAGACAAAATTAAGAAGAAAATAAAAATTAGATTTTTCGAGCCATTTCTTGAGTGCCAGATAACATCCTTTCTGTTGGTATTAGGGAGAGCATCTTCATCAGTCACCTGGACTGATGAAGTGATACTAAATCAGGGGGAGATGATGGTATGTTGGGGACCAGGTTGCCATTCAGACAGACCTCAGCAAACTGTAGGAATAGGTCAACAGACACCTCATTAAATTCTGCTGCAAAAAAATTCAAAGTCCTTCCTGAGTCAAAATAACGTCATGACTCATTACAAGCTCAGAACTGGTTGGACAGAAAGGGTTTTGGTGGAAAAGGACCTGTGAGTCCTCATGTAGAATAAGCAGACCATTATCCAGCAGTGTACCCTGGCAGCAAAAAGACTAACTGGGTTGTTTTAGTAAGAATATAGCCAACAGGTTAAGGAAAATATTATTGTGAACCATTTGAAAATTGTGAGATGGCATCTGGAATACTGTGTCCTGTTTTGGACTCCCCAGTACAGTGAATGTACTGGGAGTACATCAGTACATCCCCAATACATCAGTGAATGGAAGAGAGTCCAACCAAGGACACCAAGGCACTCAGGGGTCTGAAGCAGGAAGAGAGGCTGAGAGCAGGCCTTGTCCAGCCTGAAGGGAGAGAAGGCTGGGGCAGGGAGCTCATGTTATTCTACCACAACTTAAAGAGGTGTTGTAGATCTGATGGAGTCAGGCACTTGTCATATGTGCACAGTAAAAGGACAAGAGGTAAAAGTCCCGTGGTTGCAAGAAGGGAAATTTCTACTGGAGACAGACATTCTTCATAGTGAGAGGTTAAGCACTGGAACTGCTTACTTCAAGAGTGTGCAGAATTTCTGTCTTTGAAGATGTTCAAAACTCACCTAGATAAGGCTATGAACAACCTGAACTAATACTGAAGTTGCTCCTGCTTTGAGCAGGATGTGAAACTAGGTGACCTTTGGAGGTTGCTTTCAACCTCCTTTTTTATGTGATTTTATGATTCTTTCCATTTTTAGTGTATTTCATCACTTTTTTTTGTTTGAGTAACCATTTTGAAAGTCTTATCTGTAGGCTCTGTATGAGTACGTGTGTATGTGTGTGAACCTATGACTATATATACACATGTACATTATATACAAAGATGTAATATGCAACTTGCTAATTTTCCAGAAATCCTGTCAAGATAAAAGCCTGAAGATGTATAAGCTGAAATGTTGCTTGTGTTAAAGCAGCCATTTAAAATCTTGGACATGCTATAGTTCTAAATTAAATTCATCTTTCCTCATATATTTAGGTATAAATCAGCTATTTAACATTTAAAACCAGCACATGGCTTATAAGCATTTGAAAGGAAGCAAAGGAAAGGATATTGATTTTAAACTATTGAACTTCTCTGTAAGACATTTAAATGGTTCTTTGGGAACCAGTTCTGATGTTCAAAATTATGTGAAAGCAGAGTTGTAAGGTCAGGAAAACCATAAAGAGTGTGTGAGATTCTGGTTGCTGCTTGAAAACGAGGAGAGGTGGTATTAGTATTTCAATAACTTTCTGTCAGATCATTGCTTGGCATCCTTTTCTTATCAATTTGCACCATTGTTATCCACAAAATATTGTATACATACAACTGGACGCTGAGAAAGTAGATCTATTTCTCCAAAATAATCCAAGATCTTTGAAAGAATGTGTGAAAATGGTGTTTAGAATTATTTCAAACATCAGTTGGGTAATCAGTTGATTTCAATATGTTTCAAAGACATCAGTTGCCTTGAGGAATTTACCTAAATTAGTCTTTACCTAATTTCTCAATATTAATTTAGATATTTAGTTTTAGGTTTAGTTTGATGTAGAATGATAATGTGACAGAGTTCAGTTCTTGTAATGACTTCATGACTTCTTTTATTAGGTTGTGTTCAAAAACTACTTTTGAAAGCTTCAAAAGCTCGCGTATTTAATTGCTCTCATTCTAAGAACCTGTGTTAAATATTTAGGTATCCACAATTTCTTCTTTATTTTTCTTGTTGTGACTGCTAAAATATATTTAGTCATGTTTAATAAGAAAAGAAATCAAAAGCATATATACGAGTGATTATAGAATCAGATAACCTTCAGAGGTATTTAAAATTCTCCTCCAACCAATAAATCAATATAATTGCATGATTGTATCATTTACAAATGCTTCTTGTAAGGGTGTACACTCTCAAGAATTTGCAAAAAAACCCCATTGGCATCCAACAGCGAAGGAGGAAGCTGTTTATTTATTAACACTTTTGAAAAGTATCAGAAATCATTGTTCCTTCATTTTACTGAAGAACAAAAGAAAAAATTCTTATCAAATTTGAACTTTTTCGTGTAACAAAAAAGAAGTGTCTGTAATGAGAGGTTGTATGCCAAGTCTTTGATGTAATTCCAAATGGTATGGTCAAGTTGCTAGTAACCCTGAGAACAGCAGCTTTTGAAAGGAGTTAACACTGGAGCTATGAAGCTGCTGACACCGTTCTAAAATAACAATGTATCTTAACTGTGATTCCAACTGACCTCAGCTACTTTATGACAAAGTTGCTAGGGTAATTTGTTCCTTGTAAAATCTTCTGACTTTTGGTGACAAAATAATTATTACTTACCTATTTTAGCGATTCAACCTTTTAAAGGTTCATAAAGGTTGTTCTTCATGTTCTTCCCCTTGAATTCTGTTCAAATTCCACTAAGTGTCTTAGAGAGAGGTAGAGGGATTTTCATGTTATGGGTCATAAAAGCAGTCAATTTTTTGACATTTTCACCTTAAAAAAAAGGAAACGATGAAAATTGTCTTTGTGCTTTGGATAACTTGTTACACATCAGTTTATTAGTAGTCTATAGCTGTTTCAAAAATATATATGTAGGTGAGTATTAAAGTGCTTATTTCTGTAAGTCACAGAGACTGTAGTAGAAATCTAGACAAAAAATACTAAATATTCTCTATACATTTTTCATATGTTATTTACCTTCAGTGAACACAAAGAACTGCCTTGCACCTGAAATCTGTTTCTAAAAAAATGTCAGCTTTGGTTTTTTACCTTTGATAAAAGAATAAGATGATCTTAGTATTTACTGTGTTTTATATAGTCACTTAAAGGGTGAAGTAATTTAATACATCTTCTAAAGGAAATACTGAATTTTGACATGTAGAAGCATAAATACCATGCTTTTACATGGGTGAATTCTGCTATGTTTAACCTTGTATTTATGCTTCCAAAGCAATATACAGGTTCTTTGAAAACAAGTTTGGGTGACCAATGTCACCTGAACATTTGTGCTTCTAAAATGTATGTATCAAAATGTGTATAGATGTAAGCATTTAAATTTACCTGAATACTTTTGATAGGCAGAGATCTTGCTAAATTTCCTTGTGACTCCTTAATAGTGTTCCTGAACACAAACACATGTTCAAACATGGAATTAGAGACACATGTTAGATATGTGTGAATGCAAGAAGAGTTTCATACACCAGTACATATATTACCGGAGATGGCATAACAGCATTTTCAGCTGTCATTTTGCATTTCAAGAATTAGAATATGTGCAGGGACATAGATTCTAAGATAACACAAACTGCTATAAATCCACTGATTTCAATGTTAGTTTGCAAAAGAATTGATAGAAAATTCACCTCACAGCTGCATCGGAGTATAGGCAAAACAGATTATTGCCTAGGGCAGTGGATGGATGGAAGCAGCAGAAGCACTATGCAGTTGCTAACATCTTTGCCTATTCCAGTGCCCTGGAAACCCTGTTCAACTGCTGCCTCTGCATTTAGATAAGGGAGGGAATGAGTATGTGGGTTTTATTAGAGACAATTTTTTCCAGTCTTTTCCTCAGTTATTTTCACAGTGATGCATCCCAGCTCATCCTTTTCTGTATGTGTCTTAGTGTTTTAACCCCAGCTTCTGAATCTTGGGGCAGCAAAGTTTTGTTCTGTTTGTAACACTAGGAAACTATTAGCATTCTCTGAATACTCTGCCTTTTTTCTATGATGACAAAGCTGCCCCAAAAAACCCTTTAACTATCACATATTTCCCACATTTCTTCTGAGAAAGGTGAGGAATATACTTACTCTTCTACTTAAAAGATTTTGTCAGGAGAGTAAATTCCCCAAAGGATTGGTTCCATCATATCCCAGCTATTAGCAGGTTGTTGCTTATTTCAGGAATGTCATCATTATGTACCACAACAGTTATTTCAATTTTCAGAATATTTCCAATTTTGCGACATTCCCCTTCACTGTTCTTTTTTCTTCTTCCCTCCTCCTTTTTTTTCCCCAGAAAAAAAGCACTCAGTTTTCACAGGCTTTTGTTTTCCTACTTTTTATTCTTTCTGTTATTTCTTAGGACTGAATCTTCCTTATTCTAAATCATAGAGCAAACTGTATGATAGTATTTACACAGGCCCAAATCAAATATGCATTTAAGCACACAGATAATTTTAGACACTGTTGTAATCCCATATAAACCTAAGAGATCATTCATAATGGTAGATGATTTCTATAATAGCAATGACGCCTTTGAGCTAGGTTGTTGAAAAAGATACAGTGCAGAATTGAGCTACTCTGAGAAAATTATTAAAAATCTCAAGTTATTTAGTCTCAAAAACCCAGATCTGCAAAATATTTTGATACAGACTGCATGCCCTGGAGGCTGATGCACAGTAAGTGTCAGACTTTATTCTGTCAAGGTAATTATTCACTTGTTATACAACACTGCCTGGGTGTGACTATTGTTACCTATGGACCATTTTGCCTCACAACGACTAAATGGTTTTGCAGCAAAAAATGTCAAAGGTTCTGAAAGAAGTATCTTCTAAGGCAATGTGAGAAGAAAAATAATTTGCAATTTTTTTTTGCCATATTTCCAGGACTTTTTAGTACAAGCTTGTCTACATTCAGAGGTCAGTGGCTCCACTTCCCTTGAGTTACCCAAGGATTTCACAATCCCCTAGATACATATTGTACTTGTGTTATCTGGCCATGTGAAAAATATCAGAAGTTAACCAAGTCCATTCAAATTACTATGAAGATGATTTGTTTGTACTTGTTCACACTCAAGTAGAGACAAAGGAGCTAACAAAAAAGATTTGTGAAAAGACCCAAAGTAAATGAAAAAATAACTAATACAAAGTGGAAAGCCCAGAAGAAGGTTGACATGAACATTGATAACATGACATGTGATGACACTGATGACAACTAATGAACAGCAAATAAACAGAAAAAATCGTTGTCCCTCTGAATGTACATGAGTTTTTGTACTCCTATGCTAAATCTGCATAGGATTTAGCAGACTTTTAACTAAGCTAATAAAAAGAGAAAGAATGGGGATGGAGACTAGCACATGACTTGGCCCAGATATGTCGAAAAACAGGTTAACACAGGCATATGCCTTAGGATTCCCCAATCCAGTACACACATTTAGCTCCCAATCTGCAGTCACTCCAGATTCAATGGGAGTCACAACAGAAGGAAAAAAGCTGAAGATCTTCACATAGTATACAGTGTTAATGCAGACTTGGTGATGGATATACCCTGCAAGGGAGATTATCCCTATCTTAAATACATGCAGCTGGAATACAAGACTTTCCCTCTGTTCTACAAGACAAACCAAACAGGAAAGTGGAGATCTGAACAGGTTCAAATTGTGTTGCTTAAGTGGTAATTTTCTAAGGCCCAGTTTGAGAATGCAAAAGTGTATGGAAAATGTTGGGAAAACCACTGTGGAATAGATTTCAAAATAAGAAACAAATTGAAAAAGCTGTTTTAAAACTGAATTAACTATCAATTCCACCCAAGAAGAACTGGTCTTAATGGCTGAAGAAACTGAAATCATAGAAAATAACTTTTGGTGGGACAGACTACTGTAAAAAACCACAGCACAGAACAACTTGCTACTCAGTATGCAGCTACTGGCAGTTGAGATACAAAGCCTGCCAGAGAACTCTGCTCACTAGCCTCGATCTACAGGTGAGTATGGATAAATTTTAGATGACAGCAGGGGCATTGACAAGTAGAAAGATAGTGTTCCCACTATGCTGAGGAGTTTCCACAAGGGAGAGTTGTGCAGGTACTTCATGATTACAGCAAAGACACTTCCTGATAGTGGAAACATTGAGACTGTATACAACCTGCCAATAGTTGGAGAAGTGCAGACCTATGAGCTGGGCAAAACGAATTTGAGGGTTACAAAAAGAATGAAGAACAGGAATCTAATATACCATATATATACACCATATATAGAAAATTTGAATATAACATGGACTTGCAGACCTATGAATATGGACCAAAGTGCAGAGTAAGTTCACAAGCAAGAAAAATGAACCTATGCAGATCTGAGATGAAAAGAAAGAAACCATCAATATCATACACCTCTTGGTGAAGAGCTCAGGATGTAGGTGACTCACTGTACTCACTCTGACTGAAACCAGAGGCAGCAGAAGGATCAGCATAGTACCAGAAAAAGGAGTAGATATTAATATTTTTTAATATTTTTAACATTCCTGAAATAAGTAGATATGGACTGAAAATAAATCTTTGTTTAGCATGTTAATATTTCAGTTACACTCAGAAGAAACTCTTGAGCTTTTTTAATATAAAGTCTGATTGCTTTTTGCCTATAGCAAGATTTGGAGTACGACGTGAAAGATTTGTTCCCTAATCTCTAAGAGCTCACTTTTTAGTGCTTTGACTAGAATCTTGCAAAGAAATTGAATTAAGGCATAAGTTTTTCAGGAAAAATCAGAGTTCGCAGAGAACTTCCCGGGGCCACACTGCAGACTTAGTCTGCTCAGCTTCCTTTTTTCAGTAAAAATGAGCCTTCAGTCTGATGTCTTGGAGCCTCATTTCTCAATGTGTGTTCTGATAACAAAAACTGAAGACTGTCTCTAGGACACTTGCTGATGTCAGCATTCTTAATAGATAAAAGTTAATATTTATTACAGCAGCGTTTGATACTAATTAGTGCAAAACCCCCCTGAAATAACAGATTAGTTTGAGGTACAGCTTTACAAGTTCTCTTGGCTGTTATACCCTCTGTGCAGAAAAAAAGAGATAAGAGAATCAAGGACTGCCAAGTCAAAAATGAAATATTTTAATGAATGTTGATGCTTCATTGCGGAGCAATGAACTATCTATCACTCATCCTGACATTAAAGAATGACTGTGTTTGATAGTTTCATTCTCTATATATTGTTTAATTTTGGTCCAGGCAAATTTATTACTCTCAGATAAGCAGTCCTACCAAACATTTTGAAAGTCTAGACATTCTTTTTCCTTATCATTTGCAAAGCAATATCAAAAGCCTAATTAGAAGTCCTTAAATAAAGAACTGGCAATTAAAACTTTTTTTAGGGAAAAAAAGAAACAAGAAGTATTAATAAAGAAAACACATCCTAGAATTGTTTACAAATATAGCAAAGACAGGGATAGATTTAGCTCTTTTGCTTAAGTCCTAAATAAGCTGATCTGTTACCTTTCTTGAAATGTCCCTAGGGAGGAATTTTCTATGAAATGTCCCCAGGGAGGAATGCCTGGAGTGTGAAACCATGTAAAACTGTCAAATTATTCTGAGGAGTTCTAATATGCTAGATTTCACTCATTACTTCTATTGAACCTCTATTTATTTCCAGAGTAAGGTAAGGTATCTCTTAAGAAAAGAAGACCTTTTACCACTTGATCTAGACAGAACCAAGAGATTGAAGTTTATTTCATAAATGCATTTTATTTACTGCTTTCTAAAATTTCATTTTTTATCTCCTGTTCTTGTCTTTTTTAATTCTCTCTAAATGGATCTTAATAGAAATGTTCAAATCAAGCTTCATATCAGTTATATTTGCTTGAATATTATATCATATTGTACACACAGGCCCACATGGGCCTGAAATAGTACTTCACCTGTGCTCTATTTTTGGAAAAAGATTTAATCTTATTTTTTTGATCCATCTTTTTTTTCTTTTACAACAAATTTCAGGAAAAAAAATTGTCACATAGAAGTCTATTAATTATTTCATTTCTTCTCAGTGTTTGTACAGAAAAGCTGAAAGTTCTTAGTTTTCAAAATAAGAATGATGGTCTCTGGCTCTCGAACTGAATGTGGTTCAGAAATAACTCAAGCCCAAGTCCCATAGTAAGACTGTCTCATGTGAATAGGATGGTGATTTGCTGACACAGGCACATTTAGGAAAATCTAATAGAGGGAATTAACCTTCAGGGTCTAATAAAGCCAATGTTATTGAGTCATTATCAGATTTAGTTGCACATTGAATGTAACTCTCCATAAATTATAGTGCTGAAGCTTGTGGCATATACATCTATCAATCTATCTATCTACTCATCCACTCATCTGCCCTTCTATCGAAATAGGAATGGATGTGGAACCACTCCCTCTGCAGTGGGATTAGCCACACTAATTGTGGGTATCTCTCTTGTTAATAGACAACTCATGTAGACAGACAGTTGGAGCAATTCCAAAGTCAGAAAGGGAGATGATTATTGAGCAGTATGGATGCCGAGGAGTTCAATCATCATATGCAATCCTCACCCCTTTTTTTGCACAGTAGTAAAGATGAAAAGGAAGCCCATCTCATTTATCACCCATCATCCAGGCCCACAGTTCACCTTTTCTTCAGGTAGTGCTAGTCTGTAGAACTTGTCCTTTCGGGCTCAGTAATCTAAAAATTTGTAGCATGTCTTATGGATAGGTGTTACTTACCCTTAATCACCCTTTTTTTCTCTAAAAATAGAAGTGACATCAGGTTTGTTATAACTTTACATATGATTTTTTTTTTTTTAATAAAGCACTATAGGGCTTTATTTTAGAGATAAAATCACTTTACAGTTGTCCTCTTCAGTTAGGTTTAAAGCTTCCAGAACAATACTTGGGATTGAAAAATAAATGGATTCTGACACTGAAACTCACTTTCCCCCCTTACTAGAGTTCTATGGTCATGAATTCCAATACTTAAAATTATTCCGAATTATTTTTACCTTTGTATTAGATTTTATACATGAAGAAAGAGTACCTTCTATTAAGAAAGGTTAGTTTCACTACAATGAAGAATGATCCTATATTTTCAGTAAAAAGAGATGACAATTTATTTTTGGCATTCTGCATTAATGTAGTTTTATTTCTTACATGTTTATTTATGTCTGTGTGAGTAAGAGGGAAAAAAAAAGGACTAGACCAGGACTGTTCAAAGGATCATAAGATGAAGAATCCACCCTCTTATCTGGAATCAATTGAATATGTATCTTCCACCTGTAACAAAAATAAATGATCTTTTTAACTCACAGCCACACAAAGATTATTCATAGAACAGCAATATATATTCTTGTAAATATAGCACTCCAGAATATACTAAAGAGGGGGAATCAGTGGTGCTTAGTACAAGATAATATATTTATAACCTGAAATGGCAAAAGTTGATACAATGAAGCCCATGACTCTAAGAATAAAATCCAGCAACTGAGAGGAAGATTATTATAGTGTAGTATGCAGTGCCGGAAAATGTTGGCCAAATGTTTATTTTAAAGTTGACAATTTCTGTTAATTTATTCCAGTTTAGACAAATACCTAAATGATTAAATAGATTCCTTAGATAATGTAAAACCTTTTATGAGTACCTTTTATAAGGCTCAGAATCAGACCTTTGTGACTTTTAAATCTTTCATGTGAAGACAAGAAAAATGTGTTTCAGCAAAGTTTCACTTGCTTTTCAATTTCTCAGTCTTGTAAATTTTTTAAAAAACCCTAAATTCATTATGCCAATCTGAAAAAATATTGCATCAACTTCTATGAAATGAATTCATCATTCTAAAGCTTTACACTATGATAAAGGTTAGTCTATGGTTAGAGTCATGCATTCAGCCGCTCCTAATAAAGTTGTATGATTCAATTTTAATATTATTCTGAAATGTTAGAAAAGTGACATAACCATATTATCTAGCTATCTGTATTCAGTAAATATATAAATATAATGTATACTACAAGGTCAGCCCAGCATTAGCTATAATAATTTGCTACTGGAAAAGTTGCAAATATTAAATTTTAGGTGTACTGAAGGGATCAACATTCAGAATTATTCTCATTCTCATTCAAAACATTGCAGTCAGTACAGAAAATCATAAACCCTGTATATGCAACGTTTATTTTATTACTCTCTTTTCAATTATTCCTGAAACCTTTCATCAGAACTGTATTCATTAACTCAGGTAGACCTTTAACACCAGTATCAAGATTACAGTTCTATGCATGATATTTTTCCCACCATTAGTTATTTGTAGGGAAATGAATGCTATTTCCAATTCTGGAATTGAAAATAAATAGAAGCTGAATATTCAATGATGTAAATAAGGTGTGAATTTAACTTTTTTTTTTTTCTTTAAACATATGTCAGAACATAACTTCACCATGGGTAGGAGAAAACAGTACAGGTCCATAATGCAGTAAATGCATATTTGATTTTGTGCCTGTAGATTATTTTCACCTATGACAATTTAGAAACCATGACTGAGAATTAAATCACGTCTAGTTGTTTGGGAAAACTTTTAATAATATGGCACTAAGCTAACATAACACTGGACCTGTGGAGACCTATATCTTGATGGACTTGTGTTACTACCTAACTCAAAATTTCATGTACCTAAACAATTGCTCTCGTTTTCCCTAAAATCACTTTGGCAATCAACTGTGCCCAACTCCTCATGAAAATTCAATTATATTCAGATGTATTTAGGAAGAAAAGTGCAGTGTAGAACTAATACATATGTTCCTAAGTGTTTTAACCAGCTTAAAACAATTCCTGAAACTCTGAAAGAGGCAGAAGTATCCTATGTAGATACCTAACTGTGAAGTCAGTTAAATAATTGTTCTGATGGAGTTTGAGTTAATTGATTTGTAGTATAGACGATAAGGTCAAGTCTTTATTGAGGATTCAGTTCTCCTGATGAATGATGGTAATAAACATCTTCAGATTAGTATTAGAAAATTTCTAAATTATGGATTCTATTCATGTTTTTAAATGTAGATAAAATATTAAAATATTACCTTTTAAAAAGTTTAAAGCTGATGTATATATTAACAATGTGATGACTGTGAAGATTCCCAAATTACAAAGGAATCAAGTTTAATATAGACAAACAATAAAAATTGGGGAGTCATTGAACTGAGAGAAAATAACTTTCAATAATGGAGGAAACCAACACTTTAAGTACAGAAGTATTCAACTGTGCTCAGTTAGGCTGCTCCCAAATTGCTCAACTGAAGTGATATATTATTTAAGTCAAAATTATTTTTGAAATTAAAATATGTACTTCTAGCCATTTTCAGAATACAAAATTTCAATAGAGTTTGACCAAAGAAAGTGTGGATGCCCTGTCAATGGAAGTGTTCAAAGTGGACAGTCCTCATCAGACATAGTGTACCTCAACACAACATTTGTCTTGGATTTCTGATGTCTGCCAGCCTAAGAAATCATGATAGAATATGCCTAATACTGCAAGGATCATAGTTTTCTGAAGGAAGAAGGGTACCACCCCAGGCTGCTGGAATTTTTCTTTTGCTAACTGTATTTTCTAAGAATCTTCTTGTACAAATTCCTATTCAGAAGTGTATAAAGATGATGAATAACCATCCCTTATACAGAATGGGCAGAAGAATACAAAGGGAAAAAGGAATACCTCCATATGTAAGCAACGTACCTTTAAACATGCTAATATTTGCAGTGATTTAATCCTTTACTATCTAGGATAAAACCCCTTAATTATAGCACTGTCAAGAACAACGAATGCTGGTATAATCTCAAAAGTCAGACACAGTCAACTGTCAGTTACTTGTGAGAATTTTCTCTAAGGATTAATTAAGCAAGTTAAACCATTGCCATGATAAATCACAACAATGTATCTGATCTCCTGCACCTCATGCACTATACTGTGTGCATTAATTTGCTAAAATTATTTCAATTGCTTCTGCTTATATTGGCCTATCCCTTTAAAAAAACCCTGTTAATAATCATCTTAAATGTCAACATAATAAATAAGCTTATTAATAAGCTTCTGAAAAATCTAAATGAAAAAATAGGAAAACACTTTTCCCAATGTTTGATAGTGTTCTATTTTATTTTGAGGTGTGATTTGGAGAAAAATGAACACTTGAGGTAATAATAGAAGAGACTAAAGACTTCTTTGCCTCTTGAGACACAATATAGTGAAAATTCAAAAAAATAAGGCTTATTTTCAACTTACATTTAGAGAATTCACAAGAAAATCAACTAAACATGGATTTTAGCTGATTAATTCCTAATTATATTGATTTCATTCTGTGGTTATACAGTTTATTAAATGTTTATAATACATTGTGCTCAAGATGACTAGCTTTCCATCCAATTTTCTGAATAAGTAGACCAATATTAAGAAATCTGGAACTACATGTACAGTTGCACAGACTGTATTTTCTGTCATTAATATTCTGTTACATCAGTAACATTTAACTAATTTAATATGTATAGGAATATCATTTCAATTTTTCAATATTTATTTTTTACCTTTTTCTTGTATTTGTATTAACTCTTTTTGAGCATAGCTATCTAATGTTCTGTTGGCAGTCAATAATTTTGGGATCCTTCAATCTGCTTCATGAGGTATTGGCTACAATGTACCACACCTGAAATGTTTCTACACCAGTGCACACAGCATGAGAGGAGCTCAGAGGAGCTCAGAGCTTTGGCCCAGTCCCAGACATTTGACAGCATTGGCATAAGTGAAACCTGGTGGGATGAGTCCTGTGACTGGAGTGCCCTGTTGGATGGTTACAAACTCTTCAGGAGGGATGGGCAGGGCAGAAAAGGCTGAGGGGTGGCACTGTGTGCAATAGAAGGGCTAGAATGCATGGAACTCACAGTTGGCAATGGCACAGTTGAGAACTTCTGGGTAAAAATCAAGGGGCAAACAAATAATGCAGATGTCATTGTGGGAGTCTGCTGTAGACCTCCCAGCCATGACAATGACACCAATGATTTATTCTTTGAGGAACTAAGGGACACTTCCAAGTCCCACCCTTATGGGAGACTTCGACTTGCCAGAAATTGACTGGGAGCATCACACAGCTGGTACAACCCAGGTCAGAAGATTCCTAAAAAACCTGGATGACAACTTTATGGAACACATCCTAAGGGAACCAACTCAGGAAGATGCTCCCCTTGATCTGCTGTTTGCCAGTGGAGCAGATTTTGCTAGCAAAGTGGAGATTGGTGTCCCTCTTGGCCACAGCAACCACAAAGCAAATGTGTTTAAAATCTTTGTTGACAGGAGGAAAAGTGTCAGCAAAACCTCAACTCTGGACATGAGGAGAGCAGACTTCAGGCTGCTCAGGGAATTAGCAAGTAAGTTCCCCTGGGAAAATGTATTTGCAGATGCTGAGGTGCATCAGTCCTGTCCACTTTTTAAACATCACCTCCTTAGGGCACAGGAGCAGGCAATTCCCAAGTGTTGAAGTCAAACAGGCAAGACAGAAGACTAGCTTGGCTGAATAGTAATCTTCTCATGGAAATAAGGCAAAAAAGGAAGGTGTGTGACCAGTGGAAACAAGATCAAGTGACATAGGAACAATTCAGAGATGCTACTTGCTGCTGTAGGGAGCAAATTTGTGCAGCCAAAGCTCAACTGGAACTAAAGCTGGTCAGAAATGTGGTGGACAATAAAAAGAGTTTTATCAAACATATTATTGTCAGTAGGTAGGGTAAAAATATCATTGGCATGTTAAAGGGTGGGGACAGTCACCTCACAAACAGGGACAGAGAAAAGGCAGAAGTGTTTAATGCTTTCTTTGCCTCTGTCTTCAACATGGATGACAAACGATAGGAATTGTCAGTGTTCTGAGCTGGAGGACCATGACTGCGAGAATGATCAACTTCCAGTTGACCCTGAACTTCAGTGAGATCTGCTGCTCCAGCTGGATCCCTACAAATCTGATGGGATTCATCCTAGAATCCTCAAGGAGGTGGCTGATGTCATCACAAACCCTTTCTTGATGATTTTTGGTAAAAGTTATCCCCATTTTTAAGAAAGACAAGAAGGAGGAACCCTGAAACTACAGGTCTGTCAGTCTCATTTCAGTGCCTGGAAAAGTGATGGAGAAGATTATTCTGGGAGGTATTGAAAAACACCTGAAAGACAATGCAGTCATTAGTCACAGACAGCAGGGTTTCCTGAGACAAAAGTCCTGCTTATCAAATCTGATATCCTTTTATGACAAGGTAACCCACCTAGTTGGTCAAGGGAAGACAGTTGATGTAATCATTTTGGATTTCAGTAAAGCTTTTGATACTGTCTCTCACAGGATCCTTACGGACAAAATGTCCAGCACACAGTTGGATAAACACATCATGTGGTGGGTGAGCAACTGGCTCACAGGTCAAGCATAGAGGGTAATAGTGAATGGGGGAACATCAAACTGGTGATCTGTCACTAGTGGGGTTCCACAGGGCTCCATCTTAGGCACAGTGCTCTTCAATATCTTCATAAATTTCTTGGACACAGGACGGAAAGAGATACTAAACAAGTTTGCCAATGACACAGAACTGGGAGGAGCTGTTGACTCCCTTGAAGATAGGGAGGTACTGCAGAGAGACGTCAACAAATTGGACTGGGCAAACACTCACTGTATGAAGTTCAACAAGGGGGTGTGCCAGATTCTGCACCTGGATTGGGGCCACCCCAGATGTTCATACAGACTGGGAATGAGATGACAGAAAGCAGTGCCATGGAAAGAGACCTGGGAGTCCTGGTCTAGGGAAAGTTAAATAAGAGTCAGCAGTGCCCTGGCAGCCAGGAGGGCCAACCGTGTCTTGGAAGGCATTGGGCAAAGTGTCACAGAAGGTGATTGTCCTGCTTTGCTCTGCACTGGTGCAGCCTCACCTTGAATATTGTGTTCAGTTTTGGGCACCACTGTGTAAGACAGATATTAAGCTACTGGAGAGAGTCCAGAGGAGGGCAACAAAGATGAAGGGCCTTGAGGGGAAGCCATATGAGGAGTGGCTGAGGTCACTTAGTGTGTTCAGCCTGGAGAAGAGGAAACTGAGGGGAGATCTCATTGCAGTCTACAACTTCCTTGTGAGGGGAAGAGGTGGGGCAGGCACTGATCTCTTCTCTGTGGTGACCAGTGTTAGGACCTGATGGAATGGCCTGAAATTGTGTCAGGAGAGGTTTAAATTGGATATTAGAAACAGATTCTTCATGCAGAGGGAGATCAGGTACTCACACAGGCTCTCCTTGGTCACAGCACCAAGTATGACAGAGTTCAAGAAGAGTTTGGACAATACTCCTGGGCACATGGGGTGACTGTGGGGGATGTACAGGAACTGTGAAGGGCCAGGAGCTGGACTCGATGATCCTTGTGGGTCCCTTCCAACTCAACATATTCTGTGATTCTGTGATATATTTTTCTATTTAGTCCAACCAGTATTAGCTTATCTAATAAATTAAAAATATTATTTCTGGAAGAAGTGTCTCTATACACTCAGTGATTAAGGTGAACATGAGCAACAATAACTACAGGCAGTGTGTCTAAGTTTCACTTGGCACCATCCTTTAATAGTAGTTTCAGGAGCCTGGGGAATAATAGATAGTGGATGTCACAATCAGCAAATGTCCATAAATACTACCAAATTCAGAATCCTAAATTCAAATATCTAAATTCCTAGGATGAATCCCACCTCTTAAGAAAAGAAAGACCAGGAATAGTGATGTCTTTTCATTTAATTAAATTTTCTACAGATGACTACAGGGCAAACAAGAAACACTACTAATCAAAATAAATTAGATTAACCATTAAAAAAATGCATTATATGGATTCCATGATTGTATTAACATTTTCTTAATTTAAATGTTTTCCAACTAAATTTTTTCATTGTTCAGAATATCTATGTTTCATCCAAAAAATTTTGACTTTGAACTAATATGTCTGAATGCTCATGACCTTTGAAATAGGTTTTTATTATTACTATTATTATTAATATTATTTTAGATGAATATCTGAACCAGCTTTGTCATGTAGCTCACTTGTAATTTACCGGATATCTTCCTTTTTAACTCAGCCTGTTCCCATCTACCAGTGGAATACGATTTCTTCTGTCCACTTCTTTTGTAGAACTTATTTTTTTATGCAGGTAATATCTGCCTGACATGTTTCTGTCTGATCTGCCAGACAATATCTTTCAGTTTTAAAACAATCACAAAACACTAGTAAACAATTAGACAACTGACTATTGATCGTACATGTGTAAAAAGTTAAAAATCAGCCTATCTGAAATTGAGGGAGTGAGTAAAAATGTGTCAATTACTTTGAATACATAGCATGTAACTCTTCATATAATATAACAACTTATTCATATAAGCTCTTACTCAGAAGCAGTATGAAGGATGAGAGAAAAGGAAGATGCATGTAGGATTGGGTGAAGGAAGGGGTTCAGTTACTATGGTGATAATGAACATATCCAGGCAAAATGTCACTAAAGGAGGAGTTACCAAATGACTGTGTGATGTGCAATTCAGCAAGTATAAATGTCTTTGCATTTTGCAAAAAAACCCCAAATCATTATACACATTTTAAAATGGCCAGCAGATAGCTTGAAAGTACAGAAGAAATTGTGGGGTTTTTAACTCTTACTTCAAAGTTTAGCTGAGCCTCATTTACTAACATTTGAGTCCTCATGATGTCAGAATGTCATGAGACCACCACTACATTTCATTTGACGTTTCTTGCTTTTGCTTCCTCACCTGAATTCTGTGTATTTTATTTTTTTTTTTGAGCACAGTAAGAATAAATTTAGAAAACAGAAAGAAATGTGTATGCCTTCATATACAACAGACTGCAATGAAAATCAGAGGACAAGGAAAGAGAATCATAGAGTTATAGAATCGCAGAATCATAGAATAGTTTGGGTTGGATGGGACTTTTAAAGGTCATCCAGTCTAAGCTCCTTGTAATGAGCAGGACATCAAGTAGAACAAATTGCTGAGATCCCCATCCAACCTGACTTGAATGTTTCTAGTGATGGGCCACTTACTACTTCTCTCAGCAAGCTGTTCCAGTGTTTCACCACCCTCACTTTAAAATTTTCTTCCTTACATTCAGTCTGAACGTACCCTTTTTTAGTTTAAAATCATTAGCCACTGTCCTATCACAAAAGGCCATGTTAAGAATTTGCCAGCTTCTTTCTTATAAGCCCTATTAAAATGTTGGAAGGTTGCAGTAAGGACTCTTCTCTAGACCTCCTCCAACATATTTTTCATGTGCTAGTGACCCTAAAGCTGGACACAGTACTACAGGTAGAGTCTCATGAGAATGGTGTAGAGGGGGTGAATCACTTCCTTCAATCATTTGGCCAAGCTTCCTTTTATGTAACTCTGCTGGGCTTTATGTACACTTTATGTACACTTTCTGGGCTGCAAGTGTACATTGAAAGATGTTGAGGTGCTGGAGCTTGTCCAAAGGGAATGAAGCTGGTGAGGGATATAGAGAGTAAGTCCTACGAGTAGTGGTTGAGGGAGCTAGGGCTGTTTAGCCTGAAGAAAGGGAATCTCAGGGTAGACCTTATCACTCTACAAATACCTGAAAGGAGGTTGTAGCAACTTGGGGATTGGTCTCTTCTCCTTGGCAGCTAACAGCAGGACAAGAGGATATGGCTCAAACTGCACCACGGAAGGTTCAGGCTGGTCATCAGGAAGAATTTCTTCACTTCAAGGTTGGTCAGTATCACAGGCAGAGTGGGAGCTTCAGACAAAATTTATTAGAGACACCCTCCTGTTGAGTCATGAGGTGCAGAAAGGACCCCATTACTTTCTAAACTCCTTTACAGAGAGGAGTCAAGGTATGGCTGGATCCAATCCCCGACCCAGACTTTGTCAATGGTTTATGCCTAAAGGATTCTACAGGTGTAATGGAACCTTTATACAACTTTATCCCACACGATTAAGGGTAGTAAATCATACCTATTTATATAAATATTAGAGTTTATTTTAGAATTAATAGATTTATTATGATAATTATTAGACAAAAGGTTTTAATCGGAATAATTTTTTCCACAGTATGGGAACTATAACAACTATTATAATACTATAAAGCAATAGTGAAGTAATTACATTAAAGTAATTTTCTGTTAAAGTAATTATATTAAAGTTAGCAAAAACAATTATTAAGTAAAGATTGATGTTACTCACCCATACCAATGACTGTGGGCAAATCTCTTTCACTCAGCCTTGAGGAATAACCTGAGGGACATCCCCACTCAAGGGTGGAATCTTGATACATACACTCCAAGAAGGGATACGTTAGAAGATCCTGCCATTAAAATTTGGGACTGAGCTTTTATATTATAAAGTGACTGACAGTCATATGTGTCCAGACCATTTGTGTCAGCTCAGTAGCTTTAAATAAGTTGTCAGTAGCATCAGGTTTTTGTTCCTTTATTTTGTTCAGTTGATATAATGATTTTCGGTCAAAGCTTGGACTTGATGATCTTGGAGGTCTTTTCTAACTTTAATGATTCTATGACACTATGATTAGCAGCTCAAGTCCATTTTTCCTTCCACCAGCACCCCCAAGTCCTTCTCTAAAAGGCTGCTCTTTAATCCATTCATCAGTATTGATACAAGGGATTGCCACAACCCATGTATAGGACCTTGAACTTGGCTTTGTTGAATCTCATGAAATTCCCTTGGACCCACTTCTCGAGTTTGTCCAGGTCCATCTGGATGGAATCCCATCCCTCAGGCATGTTAGCTACACCAGTAAGCTTGGTGCTGTCTCCAGACTTGCTGAAAATTCACTCTATCCCACTGTCTATGTCACTGATGAAGGCACTAAACTGTACTGGTACCAATATGGACCTCTGAGGGACACCACTTGTCACTGGTGTCCATCTGGACATTGAGTTGTTGACCACTACTCTCTAGATGTGACCATCCAAGCAATTTCTAATCAATTGAATGGTCTACCTATCAAATCCACGTCTCCAATTAAAGGACAAGGATGTTGTGGGGGACCATACCAAAGGCTTTAAAGAAATCCAGATAGATGGCTTCTGTAGCTCTTTCCTTATCCACTGATGTAGAAGGCACTAGGCTGTCAGGCAGGACTTGGTCTTAGTGAAACCATACTGTCTATCTTGAATCACATCCCTGTCCTTCATGTGCCCTAGCTAAGCTTCTAGGAGGATCTGTGCCATGTTCTTCCCGGTGAGGCTGACAGGCTGATAGTTTCCAGGGTCCTTCTTTCTACCCTTTTTTAAAATGGGTATAAGGTTTCCCTTTTTCCAGTCCTCAGGGTCTTCATCTGACTGCCATGACTTTTCAAATATGATGGAGGGTGGCTTGATAACTACATCAGCCAATTCCCTCAGGATTCTGTGATGCATCTCATCAGGTCCCATAGGCTTAGGTATGTTCAGGTTCCTCAGGTGGCCAAAAACCTGAGCTTCTTTTATGATGGGAGAGACTTTTATCCCCCAGTCCCTGTCTTGTAGTTCATTTACTGGAGAGGTGTGGGAAGAGAAGTGAAGGCAGTGGAGACAAAAATGGTGAGTACCTCAGTGTTCTCCTCATCCCTTGTTACAAGTTTGCCAGTCTTCCTCATCAGGGAAGAATGCTTTCTTTAACCTTCCTTTTTCATTCTGACGTACCTATAGAAGGCCTTCTTTTAATTCTTTGTTCAGCTCCAGCCGCTGCCCCTTGGCCTTCTTGACCCCATCCCTAACCAACCAGAGGGTACCCCTATACTTTTCTGAGGAAACCTGTTGCTGCTTACACTTGTGCACTTCCTTCTTGGCCTTTAGTTTGACCAGGAGGTCTCAACTGAGCCTTGCTGGTCTCTTGCTTTTCTTTTCTGATTTCTTACACTGGGGTATTGCTAGGTCTTGCACTCTATGGAAGAAGTCCTTAGAGATCTGTCAGCTCTGTTTTACTTCTGTTTCACTTGTCCCTAAGGGCAATTTCCTGGGGGGTCCTATTGACTAATTCCTTCAGTTGGAAGTTTGCTTTCCTAAAATTCCAGGTCCTGACCTTACTTTTTGCCTGGCCCATATGCCTCAGGACTGCGTGATCACTGTAGCCCAGGCTGCCTCCAGTCTTGATGACCCTGTTAGCTCACTTGCATTGATAGGGATATCTATTACCTGTCTCAAGAAGTCATCCTCCTTGCATTCCAGGAGTCTCCTGAATTGTCTACAGCTCTCCATGCTACTTTTCCAGCAGATGTCAAGGTGGTTGAAGTACCCCATCACGATAAGAGCCTGTGAGTGTGATTCCTCCTGTAGCCGAAGTTAAGAGGCTTTGTCTCCTTGACACCTTTCTCTTTAGTAGTGCCCAAAGATGGGACAAGGAGTTATGGCCACAAAATAAAACACAAGAAGTTTCACCTCAGCATGAGGAAGAACTTCTTTACTTTGAGGGTGACAAAACATGGGAACAGGCTGCCCAGGGTGGTCATGTCTCCCTCTCTGGAGACATTAAAAAAACACCTGGACACATTCCTGTACACCCTGTTCTAGGTGCCCCTGCCTTGACAGAGGGGATTGGACTAGATAATCTCCAGAACGACCTTCCATAAATATGAGAAAAACCCCAAATTCTGGTGGTGACACCAGCCGCAGAGTTGTGTATTAGTAGTCTGGGTCCATCCAAGTATATACATCCAAAACTAAAATATACACAAAAATCATGCTATGAAGAAAGTTATGAAGAGTACTAAGTAGTAGAATTTAAAGGAGCAGGTAAAATAGAGTGAAAACGAGACAATAAAGTGTATCAAGTAGTACAAAGAAGTGATTAGGCAAGAAATGTTGAATAAGGAAAATATGGAAAGAATAAAGAAAAAAGTTTAAGCACAGAAACCTGACAAAGAGGATAAAAAGATTAGCTTTGGAAGATGCTGAAGAGACTTAGAAAATAGCGGGTTGATCCAAAGGGCAGAGAAACTAGAAGATGAAGTTAGTTTTCTTACTCATTTCTTGGTGAAGGGAAAAGAAAGATGTTAAGAGGTCAAAGAGGAGTGGGGTCAAAGAAGGTAAAGACGGAGAAAACCAAGACGTAGCAATGCTGTTAGTAGATTGAGTAGAAGAAAGTCTGGGAAAGATTTTAGATGATATTGTAAAGGGAGGAGTGACAGGATTTTGTATCAGTATGGATATTGATGAAGGAAAAGTTGAAAGAAAATTGAAACTGTAAGTTTGTCAGGCAAATCACAGCTACTTATAGTAGGAAAGATTACGGAGTAAAGAGATTTGAAATAAAAGTAAGAAAAATATTTTTTGAACTTTTCAGTGTACACACGTCTTTTCCCTAGTATAAGCATACTCTTTCTTGCTCTCTATGTTTTTCTGGAGGTGGTTCATCCATCTGGCATTGTAAGGTAATGCTCACCAGTTATGTGTAAGAGTTATTTCATTCCGTGTTCAGTAACCACGCAATCAGGTTAGTTTTTATGGTTATTTTTCTGTTTACCTCAGATTTAGGTACTTACAATGTTACATATTTTTAATATTAGTAAAGTAGAAGTGTTTTCATGTATACACGTAAATAATTAGTTTATTTTACAAAAAAAAATTACGATTTGTGCAGTAAATTAACCAACTCCTTTTATTCAAGTTTAGAGGCTATCCTGTCATTTTAATAGAATATTAATGTTGAATAGTAATTTTCTCCCATTTTAATTGGCTTATTAATCACAGTTAGTACTATGAAGAGCTCATACACACTGTTTTCTAGTCCTTGCCCAGTGCATTTCATAACAAGAAGAATGATCTCAGTTATGAAAATACTTATTAAACAGCTCAATATTACTTCAATTCTTGCACAAATCTAGCCTTAACAGGCTAGAGATTCCAAATATTGTTGCTTTTCAGTCAGAACTGGGGGAAAGGAAAGGAATAAAACAATGCAAAACTAGAAATAAGGAATAGGAAACATGAAAATAAATAAGTTCTTACAATATTATATTATTGGTGTGAATCTAAAAAGGATTATTTATTTATTCTGAAGGTGAAATTAAATGAAACAAAATAATTGTTCCATCTGAATATAAAATAATCTACCTGCTTAAAGCTGTCCTGCAAATATAATACATTGAAGGGAACACACACATGCTTTCATACGCTTAACTAGTAACACAGGTTCAAGTGATATATTACATTACTGACAGATTTTTGTACAGATTTTTGTTATATATTTTTAATTCTGTAATCAGAGAGGCCTGAATTTGAAGGTCTCATCCTTAAAACAATAAAAGTGAACATAAATATCACAACACACTAGCAGTCAATGTTCTAGTTCAATGCTTAGATTTAGTAAACTAAAGCAAAAGTCCAAATTAGCACAGTTTTTTTGATTAAAAATAGATTGGCACTTCCAAAAATGAAACTTTGAGAACTTGATGAAAACCAGATGCTAAATTTTTTTATGTTTTGAAGAATCTGTATTTTTAAGTATCTCTTTTATCTCATTACTTGTTAATAAGTGTTCATCTCTTGAAATTTTGTCTGGTATCTGGGGGTCAATTCAGTTACCTGCACACGTAATGACAAATGTCAGCTAATATGGGCAGGTGAATGAAGCCTTAAGCACATAATATTTCTAATGTAGCATGAGATATTAACCAGACAGTTCTAGAATAGGGATAATTATTAGCACCGTATTAAACAGTCAATGAAATAGCCACATTTGGAATGTCACTCACGCTATGTATGATCTGAAATGTTGAACAATGTCTGAAAAGTACTTGTACTGTTCTCATTCTTCCTCCAAAGTAATACAGGTGTGGCAGTTTGAGCCAAATTAGAAATCTAAAATCCAATTTCCAGGCTTCCCCCACCCCTTCCCACAATTTATCCTAACACTGGAGAGAAACTTTCAGACCAGAGGCTTCTGTAGGGGAAGGGGGAAGTATATACATTTGTTTACACAAATAAATACTATACAAACTAAAGGCAACTATATATATATTATATTTCTATCAGTCAGTCCTTTCAAGCCCCTCCTTTAACTTTAGTCCAGGAGTAGCTCTTCAAGGCTGATACGTAACACAGCCTTTTGCTGTGGGAGTGTTCTGGGCTCTTGAACACTCCCCCTCAACAAGTTCCAGTTGTTTGTTGCAGTTTCTCTCCTCACGAAGTCCAAGAAGATAGCTTTGAGACTAGCTCTTCTGCTGCTGGTGATTTCTTGCTCTCATGCCTCGGTTTGTAGGCTGCTGCAGTGTACTTCAGCTTATCAAGTGTCTGTGTCCTGGAATGTTGATTTCTCCTCGGGTTTTTGGTTGTCTTGCATTTTAGTTCACGGCAGAGACATCCTCCGGGCCCCTCTCTCTCTCTCTGGGGGTCTGTCTCCAATTCTTGCCTGGGAATTTTCTCCCTAGCAGTCGAGCCTCCTCTGGCCCATCCACTTGGCTCTGCTCCAATGCTGAGCCTCGCATCCACTCTCACTAAACAGTGAGGGGGAAAAAACCAGCCCTCCTCTGCAGTTTGACTGCAAAGGTGGGGGGGAAAGAAGAAGAGGGTCTGGTCTCAGGGCCTGCCTCTCTCTCATCCACTTACCAGTTGTTTGTGAGTCGCATCCCTCACAAACATGCACTTACTCCAATGCTGTCTCTACCTCTGGCCTAGGCAGAGTTAGGGGGGGCGCAGGGCTCCCCTCTTCCCCCCAGAGGGGGAGAGAAGGAGCCCAGCCACCCCCTGACCTTCTCCACCTACACACAGCAGACACCAACAGCAAAACAACCAAGACAGAACTGCCAACCATTTCCGTTGCTGTGGTATATGATTTCGAGCAGAAGCGAACAACATGGACAGTGATCGGCTCTCCAGAGAACACTGCCCTGGCACCCAATCACCTCTGAGCCCCCCCCAGCCTCTCAGAGGGGCCAGTTTCAAACTATGACAACCGGTAATAAAGTTACAAAGGTGGTGTAGTTTAAGAACAAATAACAGTGCAGAGACTAGAGGGACAGAAGCTTTCAATCACATGCATATATGAAATTGTGTGAATTACATGAATTTTCTGTTCTTTGGCAAAGATGGCACAGCCCAAGAAATCATTACACACTTTGGTGTAATGATTCCTAACAAAACTTCCTTATCTCTTTGGGGATTGTGCAGTCCAGGATAAGTCTTTCTTTTGCTGCTAATATAGTTGATGCAGCAAAGCCCACTTGTAACCGAATCTGGCAAGGATCATGAAGATCAAAAAACGGCTTCTACAAGTACAACAGCAGCAAAAAGAAGACTTAGAAAATGTGAGTCTGTTACTCCATGGTGCAGAGTGCATGACAACAAAGGACATGAAAAGGCTGAGGTATTCAATACCTTCTTCACTGTGGTCTTTGTTGTCAAGACTGGCTTTCAATGACTTCTGGTTCCTGAGACCAGCAAAAAGTCTGAAGTTGGGGAGCTTTACCATTTCAACAAACTGGACACACACAGATCTATGGGACTTGCTAGGATGTACCCACAAGCACTGAAGAAGCTGATTATCCATGAAAAGTAATGGCAACAGGGTGACTTAATGAGCTGCTTTCAGAAGACTATACAAAAAGCAAATGGCTCTCCTATCCTCCAGAGGGACAAGAAGGAGGGCACTACAGGTGGGTTACTACATTCCAGAAGCTTATTATCATGATCTAGCCTTTGGAAGAAAGGTGGGGTACAGTTCGAGATAACCTGAATACCCATAAATTAAGGAATGACATTCAGCTCCACAGTGTAGAGCATTAAATGTTGATGACTAAACATAATGTTTTATATATGAATTGGGTATCTAAGCTTCCATTACAGTCAGTGGTGATGTAGCCAACATAGTCAGTCAATGGACACTCAAGTAATATCTGTACCTATATCTTCCCTATATCTACACAAGTAAGTTTGGGGATCTAAATTTTGAAACTAAGTCTGACACAACAAGAGAAACAAATTATTCTATACTTGATGGTTATTTACAAAGAATTAAGGGGCTTTTTGGCTAAGTAACTGCTATTTTCTATCTCTAAAATCATTGCAAATATACTATTTACACTGTTAGCATAGTTCTATCAAAGCTGAAAGCTTTATAGCAAATTCGTCATATATTAAAAATAATTTACTTCTTTTGCATTATGTTTTCCCTATCTTTTCGTCCTCTTACATTAAGCATAACTCTACTCTACTAGTAACTCTGGTTATGAATATGCATGTTGTCTGACAAACAAGTATATTCAAACAATTACCAGCTCCACATCCTGCTACAAACATTTGACTGAACACTAATTGCTTGGAATGAATATGCATGTGGAAAAACAAATACTAAAAGAAGTAAGTATGTTCAAATTGAAACTGACTGACTTTATGCATTTTCTTTAAATTTATATGGGAAAATTATATGCATCTAAAATCTCTGAGTGGTACAATCATTTAATTGTGACAAAGTAATTTTTTTTGCTTTTAATCATACTTAAAGTAATTAGAAACTCAAAATCAGCTTTTATCTGTTAATAGTAGAGTTCTTGTGTCATTTCTAGTGCAGTTGCTAAAGTGTATGTACAGAGCATGAAAAATTTACAAAGGATATAATGACTATCTATTATTTGGAGGATTAATTAAAAAATATCAGTGATCATTTAGCTGTTATTTTGCACATGGAATCCCCACAGATTTCTATGATATAGCTTGAAATTTGCTTTTCAGTGTAACAGCTACAGTACAATACCTAAAGGATTGAGGGATTGGCTTTTGAATATTAGAATAGGTCAAGCAATGAGTCATCAAGAGATAAATATTAAAAGATAGTAAAAAAAAAGGAAAAGGAAGTTCAAGAAGTTTTTAAAAAGCAACATATTTTTTCCATTTCCCCATTATAAAATACGTATTCTGAAGGTATATGAAAAAATAAGTAATTCCAATTAAAGAAATATTTATCTGAAGATTGCATTTTCTTCTATAGGGAAAAGAATATAAAATGTAGAACTTTTGCTATCAAGTCTTATGACATTTATAGGAAATTTGGGTTTAGTTTTGTGGGTTTTTTCTTCAGAAGAAGACACAGGAAAATTTTTTCAGTAAAGAGAGGATAAAATTAGTGCTAGGTAATAAATGATAAAATTTCTCTTCTTTTTAAATATATGGTATGAAACATTCAAAACAATTTAAATATTTAAGTTGAATCTGTCAAATTACTTCAGAAAAAAAGTAAGTAAAAAAGCTATTAAAATGTACTTAATGCTTTTTATATTATATCCTTAAAAATATTTTCAAAACATTTTGAACAGATATTTCATAAGAGCAAAACAAGGGTTGTGATATAATCTAAGAAAGTAAGGGCTAAGGAAGAATGTGGAAGTGTTTGATGTCTCTTCTGTTTAGTTCAAAACCTCTTGATCGGGGTGAGTCACTGGGGTGTAGGAAACCGTTGGGTTTCAAGTTCATTTTCCATTCCAGCTAAGTAAACCATTGTTCTTATTGAGCATTGAATATGGAACCAGGTAACAAAATATTTGGAAGTACAAGGTTTTCAATCATATTTTGAAGGGTCTTTATTTGTAAAACTAATCCTCTACTGATTAAAGTAAGGACCAGAATGAAATGATAAGGCTCCTCTCAGACCTCTTCCATATACTTCTCTATAGGTGAGCTAGTCACTCTATGATCCTTCTTTGCTCAGTGAAAAGAAATAAGCACATCTAGAACATCATTCATTTTATCCTGAAGCAGATGTCAGAAATAGGTCAGGTGAATTTCTTCCTAAATAGTGCCTCTTTTTCTCTGTTGACTACAAAGACAACCCAGAGTGACTAGCTCAGCTGTAGATGTCTGTATGGCAGTCAACTAACATAAGATAAAATTGATGCTACCCTGGGTGTATCAGCAAGTAATACTACAAGAGTTAGATATCCAGTGAGAGATGATCCTGTTTATGGGTACACTAAGGGACTAGGACTCTATTTTTCTGCATTACTTCTATCCCACTCTTGTATTACCCCCTTTTCAAGGAGAAAGGTAACTAGTTCTTGTCAAGACTCAAACAACCTTCTATTAGGCTTGAATTATTCAGTATCTCAGATAAGTATCTCTTCATGGAAAATACATGTAGAACTGCTTTTCATATTACTTTCAATATTCTGTCATGATCTGTAATACAATGAGAAAGAGAATTAAATGCTAATAAGAAGATAGATGTCTAATAATGTGAAATCTTTGTATCTTACAGCATATGTAAAAGTCTCTTGAACACCAACAAATACTAAAAGATTGGTATGGCTGAGGTATAGCAGCATTATAATGAATAAAAAATTTTTTCAATTAACATTCTGATGAATACTTATAAAAATTACTTCTACATAAATCCTACATAATAAATTTTCATCATGGCATGAAGAACAACTTCAAGTTAGATCTATACCAGACATTTCACTCTTTATGCAGTGTGAAATCCATCTGCACATGTAGGAAGTCTAATACCTGGGATTTTCCAAACATATGCAGAACATCTGTCTGACCATTGTAGAATTAGTCCAACATATCCTGAATGAGACCTTCTGTATATGACCTATTCATGTGCAGCAGGATCATTGGGAAATTGTGTATTAGGATTTCTGGTCAAGAAAAGATCAACTGTCTTTGTTGAGTAGATTTGATCCTGATTATGTTGAATCTACAGGTTGTAAACCTTCCAACATTGGTGTGTCTGACTTAATTTCAGGACAGCTGAATAAAATCACTGACTCCTATCTTGAAAGTTATGATTTTATGAGTTGAACTTTGAGTTAAAGTATAAATATAGATAAATTAATATTTCAAATATGTAAATCCCTAAGGAAATGTCAAGAAAATAAAAAAGAAAATGCTGTCCATCATGTCACATCTGCACAGGGCTTAGATTAGAAAAATTAAATTATGTTTAAATCACCACACTAAAGTCACTAGTTTTACATAGTAGCTTACAATTTCTTCAACAAAGAGTCAGAAACTTGGTCTTAGTTTTCTTTCCAATGTAAGGAATTAAATGTTGCTGTTCTTGTA
This sequence comes from Manacus vitellinus, assembly GCF_001715985.3. Classification (NCBI taxonomy): domain Eukaryota; kingdom Metazoa; phylum Chordata; class Aves; order Passeriformes; family Pipridae; genus Manacus; species Manacus vitellinus. The sequence goes on along the minus strand of NW_021940208.1, from coordinate 40,582,086 downwards.
CACCATTCCCTCAGGGTGTCATTCAAAATTTTAATTATCAGTTGGTGGTCACCCCTTGTACTTAGTCACTGGAGATCCCTTCGCTTTCTTGGATCTTTGCCTATAACATTAAAAAAAAAAAAAAGCAAAAGTATTTTCTCTGCCTTCCTAAATGATGGTCATGCTGAGCTGCGAAATCATCCAGCAAAGAGTTAGTCTCTCACCAGCTTTACAATGAGTGAAAGAGGAAGCATTAAAAATATTCCATAACCTTCTAGCTGCAAGCATACCTCCCCTTTCTACCAATAAAAGGTAGAGACAGAGAAGAAAAATATAAGTCTCCAGTTTGATCTTTTTCTTAAAGAATATAGTGAGAGAAAATCTGTCTGTCTCCAGCAGCTTTAGTTCCTCAGCAGCCAGGATTTCTTTGACATAAATTTTAAAGATGAGTTCTTATATGGTCAGTATCTGCATTCCTTACACAGCCTAGCTACAAGGATCTGTTTCCTAGAAACATAAAACCACTGAAAAGCAGTGTTTTTATACAGTAGAGGTAGATTGGCAAAGGGTAGATTACAGTGGGGAAAAAAAAAAGCATTACTTCCAATTTAGAAAACAACACTGACCCTTGCTGTACATGACCCATTAGCCTCAAGAGAACTGAGTTTTCATACCTGATTGGCTTTAGAGTCTTTCCTATTCATATCTGGATTTTTAAATCAAATTATTACTTTCAAGGTACTGAATTATAACTGTAGCTGAAAAATCAACAGAATGAGAGAAAATAAATTTATTAAGCTTTTGATTTACTATCTGATACTGTCCCCTTATACAGTCTTGAACACAAATTATAACAAATCAAGACTTATTAAGGAGACTTTCCATGCTATGAAAAAAAGCTCCTTAGGAAGGAATATGTAAAATTGGACAATTCAGTGACTCAAAGGGACCTAGGGCAGAAATTTAAATAGAGGATATTTGAAACCAAATCGTTAAGTTGCTTTTGGACTACACATTTTGGGAAGTGCTTTTTTGTCGATAGATGCCTAATTACATCATTCATTCTATTGTAAAAAAGAACATTAACCTAAATAAAGAGACTATGACATAATTCTTTGAAAAAGGAAAATATCTCTTACTTCACAGGCTCACATTAGGATCTTCTACACAGTACTTTTACATGAATCTTGTTAAATCTTCGTGTTCTGAAGCAAGCCAGAAGCCAGAGATTTTACCATCACAGCAAACTGATGTCAAGTTGTTGCAAGTGTGAAGTAGTCTGCATTCAGTAGTAATGTTAATTAAATTTCTTTCTTCTGGGATAAAGAGGATGAAAAGATATTCAGTCAAAAGTTTTGAGTGCTTTCTTAAGTGAGGCATCTGTGAACTTCTATTTGTACTGGAGCCACAGTTTTAATACCTGAGTATAGAAGAATTTTAAGTTATGCAGTTTTCAAGGTCAGCTTGAATGCAATCAACCTGAAGTACAGAGAGAACTAATGTACATCTGTACCCATCTGTAGACAGAAAGGGCAGTATAACCTTGAAAAAGTAATTGATCCACTATATGCACAAAGTGTACAAGTAGGAACAAGACCAAACTACAGAGCACAAGAAGCCTAAAGGTACATCCAAAATAATTAACTTCACAGACTGCTCAAAGCATTTTGTAAAACTTCTAATCTCTAAGTACAGTTGGAGTATCAAGAAAATTATGAACTCTCAAAGAGAGACAATGATTTCTCAAAAAGTATTATCTTAAGAGCTATCCAGACAAAAGTAATAGTAGACAACTTTGTAGCATGTGGTCTGATGTCCTATGTTCTCATAGTAACAAAATACTTATAGCAGTAGGCAGTAAATCAAATGCTTGCTGCAAATTCTGATTAGATTTGAGATGTGTCTCTTCGTGTTACCTAGACTAACTCTTCAGCTCACTTTCTAGTTTGCTTCAAATTCTTAGTCCCTGACTGTACACATTGCATGAATGCTAATTCATATCAGCACTCTGTTCTGATATGCCTTTGGTTCCTTCAAATGGGAAACTAATCCATACCTTGTAAGTACTTCTTAATTGGAAATACAGAAAAGCACTCTGTCACATTTAACACCATCTTCCTAGCACAGGTAAAAATCAATAATCCAGAGGGTCTTGGTCATTCAAACATCTCTACTTGTTCTTATACCATACCTTGTTATTCAATATCTGTCTTTAGGGTCACTCTTACAAATGTCAGCACAATTACAGTATTTATTCTTTTTGAACTGAAAATGAACCAAAACCCCCAAACTAATAAAAAACATTTCCTCCTCCCAGATAATAACTGTGCCTGATAAACCAGGTTTATCACTGGAGACACAGAGAAAAGAATTGTATGAAAAGTTATGAAGTGAAAATGTCAACATACTCTATGGAGTGATGATCTCTGCAGCTGTATCAGTAACCAAACAAAAGGGTAGACAAACTGTGTATTTCTATCTAATTTTGAAATGAGAGAGACATCCGTAGCCAAACGTAGCTTTATTTTGGAAAGCAACAGGTGAACAAGACCCCATTCAAAGACATACTGATTTCAAAAACTAAAGATATCTTTGGCTACAACTTTGTATCTGACTATCTGGTATTAGAAGCGAATCTAAATCTCCTGTCTTTTCTGGTGAAGTAACAAATGCAAGCTTCTTTTTGGGACATGGTATAAAATCTGTTATTTCTTTGAGGTTCTTTACTTCCACAATGTATTTCCTTCTTACATAGACTGAATATTGACCTACTGCTCCTGCCTGGAAAGCAGACTTGATTACTGAATAAGGAATTTTGTTTCATTGTCATAAGGACATAGTAAGGACACATTTATTTGGGTCTTGTCAGCTACTGAAGTGATTTTAGAGCATATCCTCTTAGTAGTCCTCTATATGCTCTACAAATATATTGGTTAACAAGGTTTTGGCACCCTACTGTCTCAAGGTCAGGAAAGAAATTTTTTATTGTTTCTACTTTTGTAAGAAAAGAGAAAAAATAAGAGCACTTACCAGAAAGTGGATAATGAATGCAGACATAGATTTCATTCTATCCACATCTCTCATAGTCCATTTGATACATATAAATTTGTATCATATGAACTGCAGCCCAGAAACTTCATTGATGATAAACAGAGTTGATGGTAACATGTTTTTGCTTATATTCATAAACAGATTAATCATGTTTGCATCACTATGAAATCCAAAAATTCCATAAGATTCATCTATATACTGTAAATCTACTTCTGCAGAAAGCAACCAAGTTTTAATATATAGGAACAATAAATCATAGAGGAGGGAGAAGATGTGTGACAAGGCAACAGAGGAAGAGAAAATACAGGACAGAAATGAATACAAGTTACAAATTTTGTAATTTTTTTTGCATTAAATGTATAAACAAAGACATTACAACCACTCCTTGTTGACTATTTTCTTCATAGTGTTGATTACAGTTGAAAATACATCTAATACCAGTAAAATTTACAACTAAATTAAACCAGGGGTTCCTAAACACCTCTTTTTAATTTATGTATCTAGAGAGAACATGCCAAAGGATGTTCTAGTTTCTGCCAAGAGTGCATGGGTTTCCGATAGTCCTTGTAATTGAGAAAACCTGTAGATTTTTAAAACCTAATCCATTGTACAGAGACATTACTGTTACATAATAACTAAATACTGAATTCCACTCCCACATTTTGGTGACATCAAGATACAGATGAACAGACTGGTCAAAGAAAGGCCAAAAATATGAATGTGCTTAGTTAAATATGTAATTAAGTTTTAACAGAGAATTGTTGTTAAATCCAGGGGTCCATATGCTCAGGATATTCACAAACTTCTGGCTGATGGAAATTGGGATGCTAAAGTATCAGAAAGATCCCCCCAGATTTTTTTATTCTACCTTTTTCTCAGGAACTACTGTTGCCTATTCGTAGGGCTGCATACGCCAAACCAGTTCTTTAAATAATTTCTATAGTAATGATACCAAAAAGCAGCAGAAACAAACACCTTAACTTTAATTTGTAGGTGTTAAAAAGCAGGCATTCTTTACTCAGCATGCTGGATGCTTGAAGGGTAGCTCCTTTAAACAAGTATGTTAAGTGACAGATAAACAGGGCTTTTTATTTCAATACAGAGTTATTGAATGTGATTTGGACATGAAACCCTTGGATTCTGAAGTTTAGTTCAGACAAATCAGTTGGAAAAAATAAGCCAAAGAGCCAAAAGACTTGACAAGGAGATTTGATACTTCTTTGATCTACCTCTTGCTCCTACTTGAAACAATTCTCACCAATATGTGGTAATATGAAAAGAAGGATAGCAATAGGTGTTTTGAGACAATGGTAGAGGGCTGACAAACACAAAATCTGTTCTGAGAGGCAGCTGGACAGAAGATTGGATGTCCTGGTGCATGACTGGTGGCAGTGGACTCCTATGCTTTGGCAACTGAAACAAGCTACTAGATAAGTTTAGATGTCTATAGTTTGGAACTAAATATCATCCCCAGAGAAAGGGCTAAAGTAACTATGGAAAAAAGAAAATGAAATTGCAAATTAGAAAAAAATCTGGAGAGAGACCTCCACAAGAAAAGTTGGAATCTTTCATCAAATGGTTTATCTGGAATATTTTAGTGATTAAAGATGAGCACATGCAATTATGCTTTCATTGGAACTGATACAATGACAATATTCCTATTTAAAAACATGGTAATGCTAAGAAACTTTTTGATTTTTTAGTGCTGGCTAGTCTGGTTCTGAGTCTTGCCTGGCATGCTTCCCTCTAACCATATAATTATGTGTTATTTTTGTAGAATAATCGAAAGTTTTCATTATTTTGCCTTTGTGATTTTTTTCATTTCTCCAGATTCAGCCTTAATGCTAAACACATAACAATTGGCTTTATTCATTAGTCAAAACCAATAGTCTATCTTCTTTTCTACAAGTGATATAATCGGACTTAGTGAGATGCATTTGCTGACTGAATGCAAATATTATACTGTTGCAAAAAGACTTAGGAAATTTCTTAGATGCTCTCTTTCTGTCCAGATAATTTTAGAGTGTATGACAATGCAGATTAGGGTGGGTGGGTAATATTCTGGAACACTGCAATACACAGAGGCATTTTTTATACACAGATGAAGACTCCTGCTTATGAAAACTTAAAAATCCATGTGAAATTTCAATCTTGTATCAATAATGTATAATAGATAAGGATGCTAATTTTTGTTTTCATTGACATAGAAAATGTCAGAAGGGGAGGGAAAATGAATTATGGGTTTCCTTTGCTCTTTGTTGTCCCTGATAGACAGTCAGATATCAGACACAATGCAGAAGGTGTGGTAAGTAAAACAACCACTTGAATTTTGAGGTAGGAAAAGAGTCACTTCCTTTAAGTTTTACAGTTAAATACCTTTGTGAGTCAGTTTATGATGATAAATCTGATCCAATAATAAATGAGTTCAGATAAAATAATTCAGCAGACTTTAAAAAGCTTTGAAACTTATCCTATACATGTAGGAAAATAACATCTAAATCAAATCGTGTCTCATAAATACATTTACTGAAAGCAAAACGCAATAAAAATTATATGGTTTCATATTTAAAGAGTACAAAGTGCACAACAGACATAGGCCTACATAAATAGAAAAGGATGTCAAAAAACCATTCATTGCAAAAAGTATTTCAAAGATAATGTATAAGTGTACTGAAAGCTTAAATTTATGATAAGTCAAAAGCAAAGTTGACTAGATTTTAAAATCTCGGTCTCTAAATGACTGTAGGACATCCAAGCATTGACTTGGATTCCTATTACCACTATAGTCATTACACAGTCATAGTGCCTTTCTGATTTTACTGAAGTTATTAATTTTTAGCTAATAGCTTTGTGATTCCAATAAAATTTATGTGTCGCACATCTCTTCTGCTCTCTGTCAGTGTAACGTTGCAGTCATATAACAGGAAGAAGTGCCCTAGAGCACCTTTCAGAGCTACTTCTGAAATTTTTATTGCATTTTTTTAGTGCAGCATTTTAGCTCACATTCAGTACTAGACATTGTTTCTTCATTTGCAGAGAATATGTCTCCCTGAATGTGGAAATTAATTTGGTATGAAAAACTGCACACATTCTAAGTTTCATAAATGTAGCGGGTGTTTTCTTGCTCCAAACATTTTGAAAAGTTATTTTAGTGTTATTTTTTTTAGGTGCTACAGGTAGATATATTGTAATCACAGGAAAGAACATTTATTAGGATAGTTATGTAAGCTAGGCACTCATTTTAAGTAATGAATATGGAAGATAAATGCAGCTGTAACATAGTGGGATGGCAATTTAGCTGCGTTAAACGTAGATATTTCAGTCGTTCAACAGAATCTTAGCAATATTTCTTTATATGAGAAGTTTGGCCCAACCAAACATTCATACTGGTGTCAGTAAGATTTTTTAATGAAATATTAATTCACATGTAAAATTCTAAAGAACTGAATCTATGTATTTCATTGCTATGTTTCATATCATTGTGAATAATTAATCATGAGTAGCAGAAATGAAATCATTTAGCATAAACTCAAGTGAATATCTGGTTGCCATTTTCAGTCAGGGATTCATAATCTGGTCCTTAGTGTGTGACAGCTTTCTAGCATTACTTTGATATTGGAAAACATTTAATTTTATAATTAATAGATATGTCTATATTTTACCTACAAAAGAAATTTTGACAAAAGTAACATGTAACTGTAAACAATATTGAGTCACACATATGTATGACTTTTTCATGTCTTTGTGGGTGAGACAGGACAATGCATGCATGGGAATCTGCATATGTGAATATGTATACATATATGTGTACATTTACATATGTGTATAATTTCGATAATATTTAAACATTTTCCGTATATTCCATACACATATGTCAGTCAATTGAGATTCATTTTTGCTGGAGGGTAAAGCTGAGAGAAGAAGGAAGAAAAGACCTGATTGTCAGAGACTTGAGTTTAGTCTTTCTTTTTATTAGACTATAAACTCCGTTATTTCAGCTCTAAATGTCTCAGTGTGCAACCCCATCAAGCCTCCAGGTTAAAAAAAAAACACAGAAGACAGAAGTAGCAACTATATTGTTCCCATCTTCTACCAGACACAAATAAGAAATATCTTTTGGCTATAGCTGGTAAATAAAGTTCCGAAAATATTTGCATGAAGAAAAGTTTCAGTGCTCTTGATCTAAGAATTTTTTTTTTCTATGAGTCAAAGTACCTTAAATAGCAGATAATAATGTTGCATTAATTTTGAATAGGATATATATGTTGGATAATTTGTTTTTTCTGGTTAGATTCTTGTCAGATTTTTTTTTCATGGACATTTTTTAAACTTCCATTTTCCTTCTCTACTCTGTGTCCTTTTCTGTCTGGATATTTTACCATCTTGCTTTTCAAACCATCTAACTTTCACCCCTTCCTCTGTCATATTTTTACTGTCTCTCTTAATTGTAATACAATCAGTTAAACCAGAACTTTCGACTTCCAAAATCTCAGATGATATATGAGTTATTCAGCAATGCTTGCAGAACATGTGACACAGGACAGAGAGGTATACGACTTTCAGACATGTTTTCTAGTCTGACCCTTGACCAGCAATTCAACAATACATCTATACATATGCTGGAGCATCCCAATAGCTGTTTTATATCACACAGCAACTAGTGGCCCTGAGCTTCTGATATTACAGGAAGTTTTGCTGGAATGATGTAGTTAGAGCTCTTTTCATAATCCCTACATTAGTTACAGAGGAATAACTATTGAAAATCTTTGCTGAGCCACTGAGATAGCTCCTTGAAAAGCTATCAATATGCTGGCCTTATAGCCTGCCTTTGCAATGGTGAGAAGAATTCAGTTTCAATGCAAAGATAAATGATGCACCATTTATCTCTAGAAAGAAATAAAGTAGTATATACTTATATATAAGACTTCAGAATAAAAACGTAAATGAAAATAAATCACATTTGTTTCAGTATATTTTAAATTCCTTAAAGTAAAAATGCTACTGTTGTAATGGACAAGCAGAGTTCTAGTATTTATTTTTTCACTGCCATCATTATTGTGATAAAAATTTAGAGTGATATTTAATGCCGAGAAGAAAATAAAGCAAACATAACAGACCAAAAATCCAGGCAAAAGTACATATTCCTTTAGATAGCAATCTGTTACTGTCTTATCTTTTAAATATATTTTAAAAAAAGATAATACAAAACTAAAACCAACAAAGTAAACTAAAACCCCAGCCAGTAAAAAAAAACAAACCCAGCCATTTGCAAATATATTTCAGCTCATGAGTTTTGTCAAAGATAAACCTGGACAAAACTGCTAGTGGATATTTTAAAGTTTGTAATTTAAAAGAATTCAGAAGGCTAAGATTTCCAGAAAGACCTTTAGGGTAGCCTGACCATCTACACATCCCTAGTAAGGATGCTTACTAAAGATCCCTAGTTTGGAAGCTTCATGGTCTTGTGACAAAGGACAAAGGCATCCTACTTGTGTCTCTTAAAAGGTTGATCCTTTAATCCTGTGTTGACTACTACAATTAATCTAATAATATTCGATGCATCTACTAGTAAATTAACAACAGGTAGTTCCAGTTTTTTTAGAACACCATGGTGGTAAAAGCAGTTTTCCCCATAATGAGAGCTTTAGCGCTGATGTCCTCTACTTTTTTCAGTGGTTCTTTAATTTTCATTGACAGCACATACTATCTTTGCACCTGACTTAGATGGTATGGATTGCCTCACTGAAGTTTAGAATCTGGGGTTTAGATGCTGCACTTTTTGTCCCTTAATCCTCAGTCCTTCATCTATTAGTAAAATGCATTGCATTCAGAAACGTCCAAGGGACTTGATGAACATACAGTACTAGTTACAGCTAAAGGATGTTGTTTTCGTTTGATTCTTTCTTAGAGTAGGCAACCTAGTTTCTCTATCCTTTTCTCAGTAATCGTGATTTTCATGCCTCTGTTTATTCCCATCGTTTTTCGTAATTGCTATGTTCATTTTTTTTTTCCTTTGACACTTTTTTTGGAGGTATAGAGATAACAGCCAGTTGCACATCATGAGAGCTTTTACTTGACCTGTGCTGGAAGAGATGGACTGAGCAGCACTGCATTAAGGAGTTGATGTCCCACTTCCAGGGTGCCATGAGGGCTGAAGGCTCCTTGTGGAGTAGGCACCAGGAGCTTGAAGAGAAGAGGGGTCCAAGCCACCTCTGGGGAGCCCCAGAGGCCAAGTGGGCTTGGTGAGAGGCTGGCCAAGGTCATGAAGGACTGCTAGTGCCCTCAGAGACCTGACAGCCATTTGAAGGCAGTCACTGATGAGGTCAGCTATGAAAAAGAGGTGTTAGACCATCAACTGGGTTCCCTATAGTAGCATAACAGAAAATAAATTTTCTGTATTGGACTTGTGTGGAAATTTAGTCCAAGAATACAATTCTCTGTCATATCACAGTTCCTTCTTACTCTCTGGAGTGTGAACTGGCCACGCAATTCTCTTTTCAAAATTATGGCAGCACGTGGATTCTTCAGTAGGGGAGGAAGAAAAGTTGGCAATAGGAAAACACAAGAAAACAAAATGAAAACCCCCTGGGAAACTTTGGGAAAGAGAAGTTGGGGAAAAAAGAAGTTAATATCAGAATAATACGTAAGTAGTATGTTGGCACAAGCTTTCAGTAAGATACTGGTGCATCTTTGTGTCCTTTCCAGAACTAGAAGTTAATTATGGCTTTGTTACAGTGTCTTGTAGAGCTATTGTTTTTTTGATAAAACATACAAAAAATTGGTTATTCAGAATTTTCTCTGAAGTAATAATCTAAAACCTCAAGAGTTATCTGGGGTCCATGAACAAAAAGATACTCCTACTGGTTCTATTTCATAACTCAAATAGTCAACATTTTCTTAGTCTCACTTATTATGTTTGCAAATTGAAGACAGTTTTTATCCACTGAGATCTGCATTTCCTTCTGTTGGCACAAAATAACTGTAATACTCCATGTTTGTGTCAGAGCTTTTCCCAGCTGCGTATCCCCCTTGACTCTAAACAACTCTGTATGATATACATGCCATTCAATTTAGGAGGAACAAGGCACTCGGCAGGCATAACACAGTCAGTTATTATATTCTGCCTGCTAAAGATTGAACAAGTTAATGTCCTGCAAATATGATTAGAATGTTTGCAACAGCTCATTTTACACCCACACAAAAGATAAGACAGACAGCTGCATTTTTCTTAAATCAGATTATAATTGACAATTACATTAACATGAGTAAAATTACATCTTGTTAGCTAAATTTGCATTTCAAGAAAAACAAGTGTATTGATTTAAGTAATTCTGTCTTCCACATGTATAGATACAATTATTAGTCAAAAGTGACAGTTTAGAGTAGTTCAGTTGGCTGGTCTGTGTTTATTTTGTTTTTTTTTCTTTTACTTAAACAGTTATGGATTAAGAGAAAATAGCTGTACAGTGGTGAAAGTTGTGATGTCCAAGACCAAATTTAAGAATAGTAAATGTCGAGAAAAAATGAATCTTGAGGAAATTTCTGGTAGTCTGATTAAATAATTGATTCTATGACTAATCTTTTTTAGCATCAGAATCAAAACCAAGTATGAGTTAATGAAGTTTATAGTTAAAATGTGAATGCATCAGGAGGTTTATGTCCAGCAGGAATAGATCTGACTGTTGTTGTATGAGAACCTGTTCAAACTGAAGTCCTGTGTACCATTTTGGTGGTCCTTATTCAAGGAAGATGAACTCAAACTGATGCAAAGAATGTAGAGTATCAGATAATCCACTTTACTTCAGGATACCATGCAGTTTAATCTACTCTAAAAAATAAAATAAAAATAAATAAGAAAAAGGTTAAGGTTGAGACTGGATTGTTCTGCAAATGCATCACAAAGGGAATATTAGAAAAAAAGAAGAGTACTTAAAGCTACTAAATAGCACTGACACACAAAAAAATGTATGTAATTTCCCGTGAATACATTTTTAAAAGATGTTTAAAGAAAGTTGATAAGCCCCAAAGAATTATTTCCAGAAGAAAAAAAAGTAGAATAGTGGTTATTTAACAGTTTTCAGATGGAAGTATGAAAAATTAACAGAAAATGCTGCATAAGTTGGTTACCAAGTGCTCTAAATCTACATTCTACATTTCTGTGGTCAAGACCAACACTATAAAGAGTATTTCTACATGGCAGCAGCTAATACAGGCAGGGAACCACTTCTAGGAAATATAATTATAATATGTAATAACTCATGCATGGACCAAGACACCAAATGGGTTGGTAACTGAATCCTTTATTCAAATGAGACAACTACCTATATATGGGGTTTGAATAGTAACATGTCACACCATGTGACCTTAACCAATCACACCAAGGCACTCCACTGCACATGTGTGATAGAGTACTTGGGAGACCACAACTCCCAGAGTGCTATTTGGCACCCTTCCTGTAACATGAACACCCCAACCAGTATTAATATGCTTTGCATCTGAGAAATGCTTTCAGTATGCTAAACTGGAGTTCATCATACACGTAAACTAGAAACAACAAAGAAGTTCCCAATCTTCTTCTCCTCAGTTTTAGCATTCTGCTACTTACACCATTATACTAGTGTAAGTGCTTGCAAGGCTTCATGATGAACGAGAGAAGGAAATAGCTGCAAAAAAACCAAACAAAACAGAATACATTAGTCTTTTATGCTCATGCCAAAACTTGGTTCACTGCACAGCCTACAAGCACTGTAGTTCTAACATAAGAGAAGGAGAAAGGCAAGAACAGAATAGGCAAACAACAGAAAAAACTTTTTGTACAGTAATGTTTTAATCATAGATTCATTAAATCGTAGAATAATTTGGGCTAGAAGCATTGTAAATTTTGATGCGGAATTTAAAAAAATTAACCACTGAAAATTAAGTAAGCTTATGTATGAGAAAGAAAATAATTTAAAAGCTAATAAAAACACTTTTAAAAATATTTTCCTTTACCTTGACTTTCCTTGCTTTTCTAAATCTTTGAAAGCCCTAGAGCAGCTTAATCTAGAAAACAAAATGAGCACTGGACTAAGAAGGTCTTTGAGATCAACTTTCCCTCTGAAATACAAATCTTCTGGGTATATGACAGGGCAATGTCCTTATTTCCATGTATTTGTGTTTTCCACAATGCATTTGAAATTGTCCTCATTTCATCTGGGTTTTAAAGACTTGAAAATTTCAATTAATTTTTGGTAATCAATTAAGGAAAGCTTGTAACTGTTGGTTCTACATTGATGTCTCCATTAACTCTACAAGATTAATTAATGCTTTGCTTTTCTCATATATATAAAACAACATGAAGTTCTGAGAGTGAAAAAATATTAAGGAGTTACTTGTATTTTGAATACTCTTTCATACATAAGTACTCTCTCGAAGAGTACATGATGATGAAGACATAAAGTAGGACATGTTGAATAAACTTCCAAGTCAGAATACAGGAGCTGAGCGACAGAAAATGCTGACACTTTCAAATGAAGAAATATTTAAGTCTATCTCAATAAAACTTGGATTAAATCAACAGAGATATACATGAAGAGATTATACGAAACATGATGACTAAATAAGAGAAATTCAAAAGCAATATTTTCAAAATATCTCAGTGAGAGTTTTAGTTGATTTGTGTCACTGAACACTACATAGTCCATACATTTAAAATAAAAAACCTTATCTCCTTTAATTGCTATGCAAAAAGAACAGCAAAAGAATTTATTAGATGATGACTGCTTACTTTGGGACCCTATGAGTAAATAATCACATAAAGTGATTGAACATAGGCTGTTAAGAAAATGGGACTGGGAAAAGTTGCATGTAGCAATTTGACTTTCACTCGAAAAGCAGGAACAGTAACATCCATGAGAGCTCTGTTGCCAACACAAATGAGGGATATGACCTTTTTAAGCACTGAAAATATTTATGTTTAGATTGCATTTTAGCAGAAATGAAGGGAAGAAAAATTCAGAAGAAGAAATCCTGTCCTAAAAGTGCATAGGTCTGGTCTCATTTCCTTTTTTTCTTTGGCTTGGGGAGAGATGTTCCATAACATTAATCATGATCTCAGTTCCAACGACTGAGAAAAACAAACAAACAATACCCCACCCCATCATTGTATAAATTATTTTCCAGTTTGATTGAGTGTAGGAATGAATCCTGTCTAAGAGATGAGCTTTACTGTTTTACATAGCACAGAATGCACTTGCATAGTCAAATGATGCGAATGGCCTATGCCTCCCATACAATGTAGTTCCAATTAAGTGGAATAATCATAAATTATCTTGGAATAAAGAAAGAAACAAATTAGTAATTAAGAATCATTGGAAAACTATTTTTTATAACAAAATCATAGAATTAGAGAATGGTTGAGGTTGGAAGGCATCTCTGGAGATCATCTAGACCCAATCATGAGTATGTACCTCAGGGCACTGGGTCAGTTTTATGGTTTAAATAAAACATAGACTGGACTTAAGACAACAGAATTTAACCTAGGTATTTTTATCTAAAGTTAAACAAATTACGTTAAATTTAAAATTAATATTGAATTTAAATACGAATGAGTATTCTTACTATTAGCTTATTAGTCACATAAAGAAATTAAGTAACTATGGCAATTAGAATGAATATTGTGCTATAGAATGGCAGTTAAAATTCATACTTTGGCTACACTTGATTATACAATTATACATTGTTCCTTGTTCAACGTTAAAATATTTATAAATTTCATGATGGTTTGTAGTCAAGACAGTTGAGAGCTCAATATTACCTTTAAAAAAGATGTGAGTCAAGGAAAAATTAACATTTGTTAATGATTGTTCTAGAAAAAAAGACTGAGGCTCTTTGCTGAACTATTTGGTGTATAGATAAGATTTTAAATCTTAACATACTTATAACAATATTTTACTGTAATATAAAATATCTATGCTACCAGATACAGAGCAGAAAAACAGCAAGGATAGGGAAGAAAGAGCCCTGGTGTAGGGAAAGGAAGAGGGAACAAGAAAAAGACAGGAAAATTATCAGTAGCAGACTGTAACTAACTAAACTCCTAGGATTGCAATGTGACTCACTGAGTAAAATTCAACAGTGGAAGAAGGCTCATGTGGGCAAGGGTGATATGCCTGTACAGCTCAGACAATAATACAAAGAAGCCTAACTTAACCTAAACACAAAGGGGACCATACAGTCACTTTTGTTATAGATAAACCACTATCAACAGCTGAGTGGATCAGCTGGTGGTGTAAAGGTTTCCCTGCCTCAGTCAGACTGGAACAGGAGGAAGGAACATGTGGCTCAACCCAAAAACTAGACAACTAGCAAAATATTTCAAAGATGCCAATGACCTTGGTTCAGCTTCAACCTGTGTATTCCTTCCTGGTGACTAGGGACACAAACATATTATTGGTGAGCCTTTTATAGAGATCAATCATGGGAATCATGGCATTGTGAGTGAACTGTGTGTTGCACTTGCTGTATTTTGCAAAGTGTCACTTACCTTTGTATTGTGTTTTCAGTATATTTTGTATCACTTGGCAAAATCAATAATCCCATGTAATGTCAATAATCTTCAAGTAAGTAAATTTAATATTAATCAGTTCACCCTCCACACATGAAATATCTCAAAGAACCTGGTCAGAAAGTAGGATAAGTATCAGATTGACACAGAGACTGAATAAACTCACTGGGACTTACCTGGTGACCTTAGAAGAAGCTGCAGTTCAGAGGAAGGCTAATCTTTGAGACTATTTTGCAGCTTAGTGTAAAGCAAATGGAGGGAGATAGGATATCATATTGATACTGTGTCCTAAAAATGTTTCAACACAGATTTGAATCAGTGTGGTCAGATGACCATGCCTAGCATCTTTTAAAATGCTCTTACTCCATAACTTGGATTACTATTGAAAAGATAATCCAGAAAGTAATTTCAGAGTGATTTTATGTATTAAGGTAACTGTAAACATGATGTGACAGTGTACGAGAAAGTTTAAAAAGTGTTAAAATGACAAAAAGTTACTCTAGAGAAAGAAAAAAAGTAATTTTGTAAAGTTATCAAAAGCTGTTAGCTAACACATATATAACTTCATTCTTTTGAGAATGAAAGTCACTTTATATGTTCCTTGAAATACAACAAATTACACCCTTTGAATCATAAGAAGAAAGAAAACCTGGAGAAAAAATGTAAGAGCAAAGAAAACTAAAGCTTTTATCAACACCTCTCTCCCCCAAAATAGTCAGTATATATTATATTTTGGTCAGCTAATTTGCTTAAATTAAATTGTAAATACAGGAAAATATGTCTTGGTTACAGTTCATGGTTTCTATTTATAATACAATGTATTGAAATAAAAAGACGGGCTCTTTTTACAAATTTATTCCCAGAAAAAAATAATGAACCTTTATGAGACCTTAAAAATGACAAGTGAAACAATGGAATGGTGTAATGGTATTATTTAGGAAGAATCAACTATGCAGCATGTATGATGTGGATATTTGTCTCATCTTAATTAAATATTTCTTTTCTGTCATCCTAAACTGATTTATTTCAAGACTGAAATGTTTAAATTGTTCATCAAATGACACACTTTGAATTATCCCTCACCCTAACGAGAACAACATTCAAACTTGTTTTAATACACAGACCTGCAGTTATATGCAATTTTCTTCAAGAAACTAAACTATTACCTCTTCAGTTAGAAATTAGGAGACTGAAAACTGTCTTTTTTCAGTCTCTCTCAGAGGATGAACAACAATAATTCACATGTTAAGATAATTGTCCTACACACAGTCTCCCTTATAACACAGAAGTTACCATCTTCCAGAATTTTTTCGTTAGGGATTGCCTCCTTTATACATAACTCAGGCCATTAGTACTCAGGTGTGAGACCAGTGTGGCCTGTTCACCCTGGCTGAATTTTTTCCTAGGTTGAGAATACACTAAAATTGCAAAACCTAGTAATCCTTTCCAATTTTCTGATCTGGATACACATGCTGGACTTCACCTTGGCTCTAACTAATTTAGCCCTGGAGTTCCTGTCTTTTTCAGGAAGGAACTTTATATGTTTCTTATACTAGTATGGGGTAAAATGCAGCATCTTAAGGTAGAATTTGCTGTTGGTCTGCAAAGAATACAAATAAACAAAAATGTTGTTGTTAAGTTTTTAATAAATGGGAATTCAAAGGATGTTTAGCGTGGACTGCTTAGGGATCCATTTTCCTAAGATATACCTTAGCCAACCTGCACAGATAAGATTACATAAAGCCTGACTTCAGTCTGATGCTCTACTAAAGTTTCTAGGACATAAGCAATGTTTTTTAATGTTAATTGATAAATTATGAGGAAAGTGTATCCTTTCTGAACATATGGAGGATTTTGAGTGGAGTACAGACAGTTTGTCAGTCTTCTTTGGATCTGGCTGTATTTGTTTTACTTGCAAATTGTTTTATTCCGGTCTATTATAATATGTTGATTTCAAAGGAGCAAAATGTATCTTGTAATTGGCCCTGCACCCAGAAATACCACACCCTGGGGGGTTACCAGTTTCTAACTCCGGGGGAGAACACTTTTTACCCTAGGACAACATGGATATGACATTTCTAAACTCGGGTTATAAACACAAATTCTCTATATATTGAGTGGGGATAAGTAGGGGTCTTTTTAAGCATTATGATAACCATTGCCAAACAGTTCCGTGCCTTAGAGAGCCAAGAGGAAATGCCAGATAATGAAGTTCTTATACAACTCTACTATTGTCCCCTGTACAGGTACTATTAGTATTCACAGACTGAAGCAGCATTTGAAGGTGGATGCCTGCAGTTTTCCTTTGGTTATGGAGGGTGACTTCACCTCACCTCAGAACCCAATGCCAAAGATGCAAATCGTGCAAATTCACCTTGACAAGGCAACCTGTTTTCCCTGGGCCTTGAACCACAGATCCTTCCTCTCACCATACTATTACAGTGATTACTGCAATCCAGTTTAGTGGTGCACTTACCCTTTCTGGTGAAGTTACATAAATATGGTCAAACAATGCAGTTTGTTGGTGAAAGTGAAAGAGTAAGATGTGGCTTTTTAGTGCCCATTTTGAGGCTTTAACTTTGCATTTAAGACTAACATGTTGTACTGAGTTTTTGTGAGATATCTGGTTTTCAGTAACTCCTTGACAGTAGACAAAGTCAAATGAGAGATTTCCTTGAACTGCTTAGAGGCAAAAGATGAAGTTTTTGATATCTTCAGTTACACTTAGAGATCCAATCTTTCTCTTCCTGTGCAAATAGCATCTTCATATTTAACTAGTTGTTTTCTGTATGTTAAGTAAAATATCTGCTACTTTGATTACTTTGTCTTTCAGTAAGTTGGGATAAAGTTGACATCTGCTTTACCATGTAAGACTTCAATGATTTGGTGGTAAAGTATTGCCTGAGATGCCCAGCTTAGCTTAAAAGAGGAAATTGCTGGCAGAAGGAATAGCAGAGCTTTACTAGCTTAGGATATTCCAATGACATAAATCCTAGGCATTTATGCTGCTAGGCACATAAAGTATTAGAGACACTAATCAAATTCCCAACAAAACTAAAGCAATGTTATGAACTAAAACTTTGTTTTATGGAATTTCTTTATATTCTTTTGCCTTACTACAACATAGGAAAAAGCAAATATTTTGTTTTATAGTCTACCCCAAATTTATGTAGTTCTCTGTATGATTTCAAATGTTATTTTCAGTTATTTATTTTTTCAGAAAGAATGAGCAGATGGATTTATAACTAGAAAAAGAAGTGGCTGTTAAGAAAACTGTTACAAAGTGAACATCTAGAAAAAAACATGACAGATTAGCAGCCGATAATTATCAGTGTATTAAAAGCTATGTTAATATTAGTAAACTTTAGTAATTTGTAACTAGAACACAATTGTTGGAAAACTTGTACTTTTTAATGCAACCTGACTTCAAGAAACTGTTCAGAAAAAGTAAACTAAAGTAAACTTAGAATTGATATAAACTATGATATGCTGACACAGAATGATGCACTAACTCTCTCTGATTATAGCTTATGTAATACCCTCATCCTTGAATTTCTTTTTCAATCCTTAATCCACTTAACAGTGTCTATTTCAGTAAAGAAAAGGATAATCAAATGTGGTAGAAAGATTTGTTGGGGTTTTTTTCACCAAAAAGAAGACATTTCCTAAACAGACTGAACTTCATCTCATGTACTGAAATGCTGTCCAGGACGTGCTATTCTAATACCAGAAATATTAAATTGATATTCATTCTTTGTCATATATGCAGTTATTCTGTAACAGAATAAAAATGAACTGTATGAAAGAATAAATATTAGATAAATATTAAACAAAAAACTCTTTTTTGGGATAGGAAAATAAAGTAATTGGGAGAAAAGAAGAGGTTCTTTAAATCACCTGGAATTTCATTATTGATATTATCCTCTGTTTTTCTGAATTACAGTATTCAGATGGATATAGATTCACAGATCAAAGACCATAAAAGATTGAGTATGAGAGATTTAAGAAGAAAGAAAAAAGTGAATCTCCTTTGCCCGAAAAAAAACCCCACTTGAATTCTTGTGTTGTATTTCAGTGCAATTAGTAACCAACATCACACTAAGAGATGAAAGAAACTCTAGTTCTCAGTTTCTTTTATTGATAGGCACATACCAGCATATGTCTGGTACAGTTATCAGCTTAATTTTTTATCTTCTTACAAAGCTGATTATAAAAAATCTGAAAGATAAAATTGTAATAAATCACAAAAGAAACTATGTAGACACAGACTGAGACACTTAGGGAGGGAAAGGTGTGAAGTCTCAGTAGAAACATAGCACTTAAAATAGTAACTAAAAAAAAAGTCAACGTATAGATGAAATGTAAGGTTCTGCTTTAACTTAAAAGGATTTTTTAATTTTCTCTTCTCCCTTTTTGTCTTTTTGAAAAAAGATAATGTAAGGGCAGCTGAGCGGGCAGTTGGCAGCTGGCCAAGGTCAACCCACCATGAATATTTTTGATTGTTAATATTTTTAATAATTATTAATATGATGAGATAAATATGAATGTAGATGCTTATAATGTTCATTTCTGTACTTGAGCTAATCAACTTGGGTTTCCTTTAGATTCACTTTTAGGTTCAGTTCAGCATATCTGGAAGTATGTATTCTAAATAGTTAAATTTATTTCCATAAATTGTTCACGATTCAATACTGCCTTACAAAATTACGTGAGATTCATTCTGCATCATGGAACTGATGGAACACAGAACTGTGTCTTTGCTCCCAAATTCCAGTGTTTAATTGCACAGCTTTTCTCCCCTTCATTCTCCTCACTGTGATCTGAGTAATTACAAATGAGCAGGGATGTCAATCCTTGCTAATGAAAAATCTTCATGTCTAGACTTAGGACACAGACTTCAGTAAATAATCTAAGATTTTAATTAAAGCTAAATTAAAAAACACAAATATTCTTAACAAAAATAAATTTCAGCTTTCTCAGAAAAAAAAAAATCAAACTCTCAAACACCAGCTTAGTAGCAAACACTTTTAATGGAAAAAAAATCTCTTGGTGTTTTCAAAGAAATGCAACACTTAATGCAGAGAAAAACACCCAGCTGAAACAGCGTAGCTAGAAAATCTCTTTTAGTCCAATTAACAGGATTCAGCCTTTTCCATGTAATTCAATTTTCTGAAAAGTTCTAAGAAGAAAAGTGCAAATAAATATGTGGGGAAAGGCCAGGTAAAAAATAGCTGAAGCTATATGATACATCTAACCAACAAATGATTTGTTTCTCATAATTGCATATTTTGGGATGAACAGCATACTTGGTGAAAACTTGAATCAAGGATCTAGAATGAGAACCCCTTTGCTGCACATACACAAATCTGCATAGTAGAAGAAAGTGGTTCAACAATACTCTATATGTTATGGTTGGTTATATTTTAGCTTTCTTTTAGTCTGTTAAATTGACTTACATATTATTTGATGATTATTTGATTATTACCATGACAAGGAAAAAGAAATAATTTACTTTGAGAAACTGCAATTTGCATCTGTGCGATATGAGCTCTATCATCTAATCTTTCCATGCTGTAAAGAAAGCGATTTTCTTTCAAAATAACATAAAGTTGCTTTTTGTTTACCATTACAATGTGAGCGTACACCATTAAAATACAGAGGTTCATATTAGTGATACCATGAAATACAACAGTAAAGGGTTGATCTTACATTTCATGTGCAACCCAAACTCTCAGTTTATAATAGTACATAATAAGAGAGAAAGACTGAGGTTTGGTTTTTGTGGCTTTTTTTACAGTACCATGGTTTTTAAGATCATAACTAACTATGCTGTTCAATGAGAAATCATTCATTTCAGAGAACAGAAAAAGCAGATGCTTCTAGAAAGCTGAAGTCTGCAAATGAGAGTAAACATCAGCTATAGAAATAAGCTGTTGACTTTCCATGTGGCTTTCCTGGGCAGCTAATACAATACACGTTTTCCCATTTCCAGTAGTGCAACAATGGTTACCATTTAAGAGAAGGAAAACATTATGACGAGAGATAGTCAAGGTAATTTATAACAAAGATATAGAAAAGCAGGGAGGTAAATAAAAGATTTTCAGGAAGCTGTTGACCATAGAACTTCCAAATTATTTAGATTGGAAGGAATCCTTTTCCAAGTAAACTATTTCCAAGTCCACATGAAAAGCAAGACCAATTATTGTAGTTTGCTCAGAGCTGCATCCAATGAGTTTTGAATATTTCCTGTGGTGCAGACTATGTAATCTCTTTGGGCAGCTTGTGCCAGTGCATAACTGTCCTCAGGATACATAAAGATTTCCTAATATCTAATCAGAATTTACCTTGTTTTATCAATAGTATGTAGATCTATAAACATTTGGTAATGCTGTGAATATGTCTAGGCACAGTGTATAATCATCTAACTTAAATGTGTGAGAAATAAAACCATCAAAGATAAAAAAAGAAACATGTTCTGCAGTTTGGGTCAAGATACAAGCATTCTTCAAACAGAACAGGCCTATCTAAGAGTGAGACTAAACATATTCTAATGGAATCCAGGGGTAGAATTGATATGGGGAGCATGGAATGGGGTAATAGGATTGGGGAATGTGTGCAGTTTCTGTGCTAAGGGTAAGGGAATAAGTGCTGCTGCTTCTAAATCCACTTCTACTATATAATTACTTATAAAACTTACAAAAATTATAAAAATCAAAAAAACTAAGGCATCAAAGGTTTACAAGAGCACAGTGCCTGAACACAGCTCTGAGCATTCTGGTGCAAACTCAGATCTGACCCTTCTTTCAGGAGCATGGGACTAAAGACCTCTGGAGGTTTTGCATGCATAGTGAAGAGCTGGATAAGGACTAGTTTTGTTTTAAGAAAACTAGAAGTTGACGAGCAAGGGTGGACAGGAAGGGGGATAAAGAGAGGGATGGGGAAAGCCACACAAGAGGGTGAGACACCTGCTGAAGCCTGTGAAAGTGACACTCCTTCAGGTATCACACAGCATATAACCCCAGGGTAGAGGCTAAGAGCTGCAGACTGCCTAGGGACTCACACTTCTTATAAAAGGATAAACCCCTGAAATAGGATATGGGGACATGGAAGCAGGGAGAGGACTTCAGGAGGAGCACGCATTGAGCTCAGTGAATAAGAACATCATAGACTGCAGCTATCAGTGCTGACGACACAGCATTAGCTCTATGATTTTGCATATTCACAGCTGGTGTAGTATGATTGTTAAGGGAGGATTGATTTCATATGCTGTGATAATGATTAACAATGTGCAATAACTAATTATTGTCAATGTGTGATGTTAATTAATGTCACTCTAATAAAGTGTTGTTTAACAGTTTGAGACTGACCTGATTTCTCAGTCTTCTAAGCACTCCAATCACAACACTCTCTGGTTTCCTGATACACACAAGCATTCATTTGTAAGAGGTGGCTGTGAACGGTTGTAGAATGCCTTAAAAATTCGAAGTGTTCTTGACTGTTCATTGAAAACATGATGAAAAACTAATACATATAATCTCGAAACAATAAAATTAAATGAGCAATTATTTATTAAAAATATATGAATATTTTATGGCATGCTAAACTATAATCAGTCACAGCCAGCATGGCTTCATGAGAGGAAAGTCCTGCTTATTAAACCTGGTTTCCTTCTATGACAAGGTAACTTACCTAGCTGATCAAGGAAAGCCAATTGATGTCATCTTTTTGGATATCAGTAAAGCTTTCAATACTGTCTCTCACAGGATCTTTCTGGACAAAATATCCAACACACAGCTGGATAAACACATCATGTGTTGAGTGAGCAATTAGGCCGAGCACAGAGGGTAATAGTGAATGGGGGAACATCAGACTGGTGACCTCTGGGTCTTAGTTCTTGTCAACGTCTTCATAAATTACTTGGATGCAGGACTTGAGGGGATAATAAGCAAGTTTGCAGATGATACAAAATGAGGAGAGCTGTTGACTCCCTTGAAGGCAGGGAGGCCTTGCAGAGAGACCTCGGCAAATCAGAGGGCTGGACAATCACCAACCATAGGAAGTTCAACAAGTGCAGGATTCTGTACCTGGGATGGAGCAACCCTGGATGTTTGTACAGATTGGGGAATGAGATGATGGAAAGCAATGCCACAGAAAAGGTCATGGGGCTCATGGTCAATGGCAAGTTGAATCTGAGTCAGCAGTACCCTGGCAGCCAGGAGGGCCAACCCTGTCCTGGGGGACATCAGGCAAAATATCGCCAGTTGGTCAAGGGAGGTGTTAGTCCCACTCTGCTCTGCACTAGTGCAGTCTCATCTTGACTATTGTGTGCAGTTTTGGGCACCAAAATACAAGAAAGATATTCACCTGTTAGAAAGTGTCCAAAAGAGGACAATGAATATGGTGAAGGGCCTTGAAGGGAATCCATGTGATGAGTGGCTGAGGTCACTTGGTGTGTTCAGCCTGGAGGAGATGAAGGGGAGACCTCATTGCAGTTACAACTTCCTCATGAGGGGAAGAGGAGGGGCAGGCACTGATCTCTTCTCTGTAATGATCAGTGACGGGACCCAAGGGAATGGCCTGAAGTTGTGTGAGGGGAGGTTTAGTTTGGATATTAGAAGAAGGTTCTTCACCAAGAGGGTGGTTGGACAATGGAACCAGCTCCCCATGTAAATGGTCACAGCACCAAGCCTGACAGAGTTCAATAAGCGTTTGGATTATATTCTCAGGCTCATGGTGTGACTCTTAGGGATGGTTCTGTGAAGGACCAGGAGTTGGACTTGACAATCCTTGTAGGTCCCTTCCAACTCAGCATATTCTGTGACTCTATGATTTTTTCTGCCCTTTCCTTTTTGATTAATTTTTATTGTAGAAATGCACGAGATAGTTGCATCTTAAGTATAGTATGAAGTATATGGTCTGTCACCTGAAAGAGTTTTATAAAATCACAAATTGAATGGAGGGTAAACATGGAATATCCTTCAATGCATGAAATTAGGAACATGAAAATAACTGTGAGAGCAGGTGAAATTCTTAACACAAACAAGAGAAATATATTATTCTACAATGAAACTTGTGAGATTTATGTGAGATTGTGGAGGTGAAAAGTGTGAAGAGCATCAAGTGTGGTTGGTTAAGTTTATTAGAAGACATGATTATCCCAGAATGCAAAACACATATTCCACTCAGGAAAACATGTGGCCTTAGTAAACAAGAAGCTACAAAAGTGTATCTGAAAGTTCTAAATACACACATATCCCTAACCACTCTCTTTACAAAATCTTATTAAAATATCTTAAAAGAGGCAGAATATATTCAGAATCTATAAAATATTGGTTGTAACTGACAGTTTTGCTGCTGACACTGTATCATGTGAATGTTTCCAGAGACTGATGATAGTGAAGCTAATAATTTCTTCAAGGCAGTGTTAACGTGGGCAGTAAGGGTAGTTCCACACTGTATGCATCTAATTTATATAGATCTGTAATGAAGATCTTTGCAGCTGAGGTAAACTTCCTAAATTTTCTTTTCAGTTAAAGGACAAAAAAAGGTCCTTTTAAGAAAAGATTTATCAGCTCTATTTTAATGTCCACATTGATATTCATACACAAATGTAAAACAGCATCAATAACCAAAGCTGCATTAGCTTAAGTTCTGAATAATGCATAAATTCAAATTGTGAATGTCAATGCATTTCAATGCAGATGTTCAAGTGTACAAATCCTCCCAGTACAGGATTCAGGGACCATTAAAGAAAATAATAAGAGCCAAGTTCAAACAAACAAATAACCCCCCCTCCAATAATCAGCAAAAAACAGATATGTGGGATACCTGTCTAAAAGTCATCATCACTGGAATAAGTTCACATGGGTTGATGAGGAAACTGGAATATACTTGGAAGAGAGATTAACTGGAAGTTGCTGAACAGATGAACCACATTAGGATCAGGACACTCGCCCAGGAGGGCAAGTGCAGGGAGCTGAGAGAGGATTGTGAAACTGAGAGGGGAAGAAGTATCACATATGCTTGTCTTTTTAAGTTTTCTTTGTCCTCTTATGGCTGCTGCGGAAGATAAAACACTAGGCCAGACAGCACCCTGGTGTGAAACAGCTTTTGCTGTTCTTATACGTGGTTTTATGCAATGTAAATTCTAACAACTTATACAATGATCTATTTAGTTCTTGTTTCAGTTAGTAATCTGAGTGATTGTGATTCCTCCTGTTATGACTATGTTACTCTGAAAAACAGACCATGGGCTTAAGCACTCTACCCCAATACTGTTAAATTGTAAACATTTTATTTGGTTTGGGTTTGAACAATGATATCTGACAATCTCAAAGAAATATCCCAGTTCTAATCAAAGAATAACACAGATCAAGATTTGTTCCTGATAAACAACATGAATAACACCATGATGTTTTAGAGAAGGTAAAAGAGATGGTATGTTTGGCAGAAAGCTAGACTGTGCTACTTGCCCTAAGGAGCCAGTGATGGAAAATTGTTGCCTTTACTTCTCCAGATGTTCAGCTGACATTCTATTGCATTTCAGAAGAGAAACTTCCTGGGAGCCCCAGAGAAAGAGCATGGGGTTTAGACTAACTCTGCAAGTTTTACTCAGAAGAGATTGTCCTAGAAGAGGTTTTTTCCCTATGAAATGAAAGGGACACAACTTAGGATGGACATGCCAATACACTGCATGCAAGAAACATGTATTCAGTCTTCTGTTCACAATCTTCTTCCACAGTACCAGCTTCCCATTTCTTAGTGCAGCACTTCTGTTTCTTCCTCTCTGTAAACAGATCACTTGATTTGTGTTCTGCAACTAGTTTCACTAGGAGACTCGATATATATGCCATGGCTGAACTGGTATTGAAATTGCTCCTGTTACTTTCCTAGTTCACCACTGAAGTCCCACAGCAGTCCCACTGCTGTAGCACCACAAGGTTGGAGGAGTGTTACCAATTTTTTTGCTCTATCAGCTAATTTACATGTCTGAGAAAGGAGATGGTGCTTATGTTTCTAACCTTTGCAAAGTGTGAATATCACAAAGGGGGCAGAATAGAAAAAAATCTGTTCTGGATCACTATTGTATGAAAAGTACTGAACCTTTGAAATATATTCTGGCCTCTGTGTGATAAAGATATGTTTTGATACAACCAGGTAATGTTTGGAGGTGGTGATGTAAAGATTTTTTGATTTCCATGTTATATGGTACGTATAAAATTAGAAGGATGTCAGAAGATATTTCTGTGAACAGCAGCAGATATTTTGTTGAACCAGTAATAGTCTATTTTTCTCTTCACTGACTATTTATTAGCTAAGACATACTTCGTGTTCTAGAGATTTCTCAAGTGTTGCAACCACCATGAAAAGCAGATGTACAAAAGCACATACATAAAACCTCTCGCTGAGTCACACCCCAATCTATGAGTTGCACAGCCCATTGTCCTAAACTAATTTTTTTTATTGCTAGGTCTAAGCATAAAGTGTGAATTGAATGCTAGGAAAAGTTAACCACAAAAAGTTTTGTCAGTATTACTATTTTACTGAGTGTTTTGCGAAACATTCAATGAACATAATGTTAGAATAATTCAGATCATAATGTACAAAAATATGACTTTTTTGCTGCACAGTCTGTATCAAATTAATTAAACTGTATAGTTGTAGAATGAAATTTGGAAGAATTAATTCTTTAATTTTTTTTTTCATTTTATAAATGTTTTCTCTAACTAATTATTTTTTCTATGAAAATAGTTTTACAACTATGCAAGGCAATATACTTTAAAACATTAAAATGGCTTTCTACAAAAATATTGAATAAGTGGTTTGAAATCTTTAAATCTTGCTTCACAAATTAGAAAAAGAAAACAGCAGGGAGTTACAATAGTTAAATTCAGTAGTTAAGCTGTTTCATTCCTAACAATTGCATCAAGGTAAATGGTGAAGTCATTATTTTTAAAATGCATCCCTTTAAAACTCAATCAAATTCAAACCAGCTAGGAGGGTGACTTATGTAAGATTTAACACTATTTAACACTAGCCCAAATTCAGCTAGCTGCACATAACAGCAGGCAAGGGAAAGGGGATATGAACATCTTGAGCACAAGACACTGGAAAAAATGGTCAAGATAAAGAAAATCAAGAAATGGAAAAGAAACAGTATTACTCCTACTAAAACCAAGAACAACAACAAAAAATCGGATCTATTTTAATGAAGGGTAAATTTGAAGTGAAAAAATTAAAGCAACTCTAAGTAACTAAAACCCAGACAAATAAAATAATCAGACTCTGATTTTAATTGTGATGAGTACAGGGAAAAAACCAGACATTTAGGGGTCCTGTGACTCTACAAGTCACTTAAAAAAAATTCATTGCTTGCTGTAAGAAAAAAGACAAATGAAACATCATTTGGTATCATTTTGATTAAATGAACCACTACAGAACATAAAAAGCCTGAATCAGTTCTTGTTTCTGAAAATAAGTGTTGTTATTTTTAATCAAATATAGAAGAAGCATCTATAGAAAGAAAAAATATTATCTCCTGAAAACCAGAGACACTCTATGCTTCTCTTGAAGAATACAATGCTGACAGAAAAAAAATCGTTCTCTCCTGTTTATGCTCAAGGCTGTACAACTATCAGTTTGACTTGTGCACATTCAGTGTCTCTCATGGCCTCCTGGTTTCTGATTGATTCACTTACTGATTTCACTGTGTAGAACAGCAAAATTCATCTGTCTGTACTTCCATTGGGATGTTTGGTGAGGTTCTTAACTGCCTACAGAGCTTTAGTGGAATCATTCTGGCTCTCCTTTTCCTCAGCTTCCTGCAGGTGTACACAAAATATCAGAGACACAGTTCTCAGGCTGTCAACCTGGGCTTGAGAAGACATCCTAGGAATTCGGATCCTTGGAGTAGGGCAAATTGGAGCACTGATTTAATAAAAAACAGACACATCGTAGTCTACCTTGACTGTATTCCTCATGCAAACATGTGAAGAACTTAATAAACTCAATGTGAAAAGGAATGGTTGAACAACTTCCCTTTATTTCGACAACATAAGCCATCTAGAGACCTTCCCTGTGTGTGTCCACTAACATATTTTCCTGCAATTTTTTTTTTTGCTAATAGCAAGATGATGCTATAAGTGATTAAAAGTAGATTTCAGAATTTTTAGTAATTAAAAAACATGAAAGCTGTTAGCTTTCCTCCAAGGGCTGAGCAAGTATATCTGTCTGCACTACTTTTAAAAAAATTGTTTTGTAACTTGGTGCCCAGCAGAGCTGGATTCAGTAATGACAATAATTTTACAAAAAAAAAATAAAATCATTATCTTATTATTATGATTATGCAATCCTATGTTATATGTAAACCCCAATCTTTCATATAAATATCAGGAGAACTGTGATTAAGAGATATCTGGTGAAGCATTTTCTCGAATGTGATATATGTCTTTAATAATTTCCTTGGGGATTTCATCTATATCTATCACCTTTTCATTAATCGTGGAATGGTCAAAAAATTCAGATATATTTCACATATTTGTACCACCTAAATTTATTCCAGGACACAATATTTGCAGATGAAAAGGTTAAGTCATGAGAAAAATCCCTCATTACCAAGAAAAAGCCACAGAAACAGCAGAAACTGTTCAACTTTCCCAAGTTTTGCTCTGATTTTCCTGGGGTGCCCTGAGTACTCACCTGGTTGTAGAAGCTGTTGCGCGCTAATGAAGATTTTTTCAGATTGCTTTTTTAAAGAATGTCTGACTTCATAGGCTGGAAAATTACAGGTGGCAAAAGGAGAGAACAAATACAGTTTCATGACTCAATGATCCTAAGGGTCTTTTCCAACATAAATGATTCTATGATTCTTTGCAATAACTATGACCAAAGATTCCACAGAGACTGCCTCTATCTATTTGTTAGTGGAGAAACATAGGATGCAAGCTTGTGAAGTTTGCATTTTTCATTCAGGGCAGGATTAGAGTTCCTTTAAGAAAACACTATTCATCATAACAAGGGAATAAAGCTATATCTTTGGAGTTTGAGGGTGGTGGTGGTGTTATTTTGAGGGTTATTTTGCTTTTGTTTATAAACTTCAAGATTTGTTACTCACTGATCCCTTCAAGATCAACACTGCAAATCAGATAATATTGCAGTAGTTTCTATGGATTCATACTACTTACATTTTTCTTCCAACAGACTTCATCAGGAGAAATGTCCTTCTATATGTTACAGATTCATGCCATACTAATGACTTCATTATTTTATTTCACTGTATTAGAGTGACTACAAGATTCATACTTTAGTACGGGAACCCCAGGACACAGAAAGAGCTTTTTGCTCAGAATTACAAGCTCCATGCACAATCAACTTGGGAAGCTAAGTCTTACTGAAGAGGAATCTGCCTTTCTTTTAAATCTAGATAAGAATTTTTTTTCCAATCATTTTGGCTAGTATTTATGCTCAAATTCAGTGCCTAAAAGTTAACTTTTGAATTTAAGCTGTTAACATGAAAGCATTACATATAAGAAATTAATAAACAAGTAAAAGCCAAAAAGAAAGTCTTTTCAGCACAAAATAGATACACCTAATTCTTTCTGCTAGCTGTAAAGTGAATCTAGGACTGCTAGTTTGTGTTTAATTAGCTTAAATAACTGGGTGAGATAAGGCTGACTGTTCATTTAACAAGGGAGCCTTCTAGCTTTGAACTTGTTGGCTATTAGTCTTCCTTTCATTAAGGCTCTGACAGATACCTCTTACAAATCCAGCTGTAAGAAATGAGCAATTTACACTTTCTTCTATTTTCCTGGCTAGCTGCTGCTCCAGCCCTCACTTGCTGCTGGCAGATGTCTTCAACACAGTTGCAAAGTCTATCACCCCATTATCACTGGCTAGCTTTTAAAATAAAATTCAAAAATTTTTACTGAAGTGGTTAATCTCCTTTCCTCCTTTTATAAAGATAAATGCTTCTAGCATGGAGCCCCTCACTAAAAAAGGTAGAGAAAGATATGGATAGCAGGTAGTGGACCTTAGAGTGTTTTGGCTAATTCGATAATTGAAAACATGTTATAATATACATGCATTTGAAATCTCATCATAACCATTCTTACATTATACTAATACACCTATACAAGCAAACCCAAGATGTTTTTCTTTATTTATATACTATATTCATTGTATTATATATGTATATAAGTTTTGCTATCTATATTTACTTTAATAATATTGCATAGCCAATGTTTGAGTATTTCCTTAAAATAAGGAAAGAATTCAAAAGGCTCATAAAACTCACTGGACAGGGAAAAAAAAAAAAGTCAAACAGAATTGTAGACCATGTTCCAAGGAATCAGAAAGTGAAAAATTACTGAATTACTGTCTTTTAACCAAGGAGAGACAGGGAAAAATTGATGCTGTCTTTCTTTCATTGTCATGTGGTCATTAGATGGATGGTATTAAGCAGAAACAAGCTAAAAAGGTCCAGCAACAGGGATACATGGCAGACCAGAAATAAAGGGCTATGCCACAGATGTAATAACTTTGTTAACTGAGAAGCAGGTATTTTTATTCAGTCATTTCTTTATTATCATCTTTGCTCTGTAGAATGAAAACAAACTTCTATTTTATTTATTCTATTTAAATAGGAGAAAAATGTGGGTAGATGTGTTCTTATGTGATCTTACACAGTCGTTCTGAGATATTTTCCCATTTAATTTTGTATTGAAAACTCCTCAGATTTTATGTATCAGCAGCAAAACACTAAGTATTTTAATTACAAAGAATGATGAGCTTCAGACATTGAATAAAATGGAGAACCATTTCACGAGCTCACTTATATACACGACTTCTGCTAAATATTCTGGCAACATCTAGGCAGAGTAAATCTGTTTTACCACTGAATATTCTATATTTACTGAAGTGGTTCCCTGATCTAAAGTAGATATTAATGAGAAAGCTTAATATAGCTGACACAGTGGAAATAACTACTAAAAAAGAACTTTTAAAAGTGCCATTGCCATGTTGGCATAGTGCCAAATGTCACTGATAAATTTGGTATTATGTCATAGTGACATAGAAGCAAAGAATATTATGTGCTATAGACATTGACATACCAAAATAGTTGTTTAGGCTTTGGTGGTTTTTTACATTTTTAATATAATAAATTTCAGCCACTGCTGAAAGCTTATGCCATTCACTCTTTTTTAGCTAGATTTTACTTACTAGGAAAAGAGTTAGCCATAGAAAATATAATTATATTTGCAAATGTAACTTAATAAAATGTATACAAAATATTTTAATTTCTGAGGTTTTAGAAATTTATTTTAAGTTAATTTTTATTGGACATAACATGCTCTGATAGGATGAAATTTAATTTTGTGAAAAGTCTTTCTTTTGTCAGAGATGCATATTATATGTGAACTCAGTATGAAATGTCAATAAGATATTTCATAGTTTAGATATGTGGAGTATTAACATCATCTAGCATCAGACACAATTTCACATTACCAAAAAGCTTTAGCATGTCTTAACTATCCAGTTTAACTTCTTGGATGTACTTATCAGTCCTTTGTCATATTTTATACAAGCACAATTTTTTTTCTCATGGATGTCCAAAAATAGCTATATTTCCTATACTTTCTTTTAACACAATTCATTATTTTCTCAAATATATAAATCTTCCATGTCTTTTGATTTTTCTGCAAGTAACCAGGTGTTGGTCTTTGATACATGGATTAAAAATAGTCTCTAAGATCACTAGATAGCAAGAAAGCTGTATTTGATGTCAAACATATTGAATTGACTTCTTTTTTAATTATACAGATTGTTACATAATTGAAATTTTTAATTTCTCTTAATCATAAAAATTAATTTACTATTGCTTTAGTTCTCGCTGTGTGCACTTTAGGTACATTGGTAGTTAGCAACACAAAGAACAGACGATGTTCTGTTGTTTGTCAGTTCTGAGAGTGCTGTTGTGTACTCTCATGATTTAGTGAAAAAACAGTGGTCAACCAGCATGTCTGTAAATCTTTCTTTAGTACCTTGTAATGTTTATTTCCAAAGATATGACTTTAGTGTCTAAAAGTATTTGACAATTTATGACAGTTTTAAGCTACAATTGCAAGTATAAAATCTACGTTTACATCTAGTAGGCAGCTGCATGTGCTATATCTAACTTTTATATGGAGTAGGTTTAATATTTATAAATCTTGT
The DNA here is from genome assembly GCF_001715985.3 of Manacus vitellinus. Lineage (NCBI taxonomy): Eukaryota > Metazoa > Chordata > Aves > Passeriformes > Pipridae > Manacus > Manacus vitellinus. Next base: position 40,550,300 of record NW_021940208.1, on the reverse strand, counting down.
GCAAATCACAAGAGGACTGCTGTGATCTTTAAGAGTGTCATGTTTGCATCATGGACTGCTTATCTCAGCATATTTAAGTAACTAAATACAAATATATAAAAATTATCCTTCCATAAAAAATTAGTACACGCAAAGAAAAATGGGAAGAGGTAAATATTTAAGAAGAATTGTCTCCTAATAATCATAATGAGGTTCTCTTGGGAATGATCTGCTGCTTGGATTGCCTGATACCAGACTCAGAATATTTTTTCTCTCAGTTTCTTTGTTGCTGCTCTTGTTTACAGTTCCATAAGTGTTTGAGAGGGGCAGGTACACAAGAACATGCACGCACACAAATGAACACAGGTAATCACACATTTTCTTGTCTCCTATTTATTTATTTTTAAATGCTGAATCCTCCAGTGACTTTTCTCACAAACCAGAGGTCCTTACTATACAGGTGACTGTGTACCCTTTCATTCCACATATCGTTCCAATTTCACATACACTTCCAACCCTATCTTGAGTGGTTGAAGTTGAGTGCACTCTGTTTGTTCAGTAGAATAGTATGATTAAAACAGAACCATGGATTAACTACATGAAAATTCAATAGGAAAAAAATTAGCCAAATTAAAGGGGCATTCCCTTTCAGTTTGAAATGAGGAAATACATTATGCACTTAAGAGCAGAATGACCATAACCCATTACTGTGATTCAGCAATGAAAAACAATGACCCTAATTTAGAATATATGAGATGAGATATTTCTGGCATAGGTGGTAATATAACTGTCTATCTTTGCTTCAATATATCTCTCCTTGTGGGATGACACTTAAATCGCTATGGACAATTCAGGTCACCTACATTCTAAAAACAGAATATATAAGAAAAAGGCACTTCAGTCTTTTTAGGATGAGACAATAAAATGCTATTTTAATCTAATAGAAGGAGGACTGAAGTGGATAATTCTGTTCACTTCTAAAAAAAGGTGTGTAAGCTAATGAGCAATGTTAGCACTAAAGTAAATTAATACAAAGTGGACATCAATAAGTCCGTTAACTACCCCTCAGAAAGATTATATTTTAGAACCTAGCTTTCATATCAGAATAGGGAGAACAAAAATCTAAGCAATTTTAAGATTCATTGACGATTCCACAACACTGGATTCCAGTACTGGATTCCACAACAGAAGATAACCTTTTTAGTCCTATATTTTCCTTGTTATAGAATGACTGTAAACAATTATCGGTGTCTCATAGACTGTCATTACATTTTTCTGGGACAGTCTAGTGGGAGAGGATAGACTGATATTTAGATAAGCACCTACTTCTTCAAAGATGTTTTAAGCAGTGTCTCAGCTGTAGGGGAGATCAAGTCTGTGGTGTTCCTTGAGCTCCTGATCCCTCAGAAGTTTGGATACAGGATCTGATGAGAAGTGATTCTTCATTTCACTCAGAAAAAGCAGATGGAGAGAAAGGGAAAGTGCATGAATTCAGGACACAGTCAGGATATATACTGCAAAGTGCTATGAGTTTTTATGAGACAGCTGTAGTCTTTTATATTTAGTGAAGAACTGGAGAATAAGCAGTTTACGTGTGTGTGTAGTGGTAGTACAGGTTTAAGACAGAGATAAAAAGTGTTTGTTTGAAACTGCAGTAAAGAAAATAGTTGCTTCGGATGGGACTTTCAAAAAACAGTAATAAAAACATAATAAATTTGATTGAATTCTTTATCTTCCTTTACTGAAACCTTATTAGTAATATAGACTGTTTTTTCAGTTTATACCTTCAGAGCTGTATTTTCCTACAGAGCCCTGATTTTTATTAAATATCAGGATGGAAGCAGAAAGTTACAAGACCTGCTGACTTTTTAGAAACTCTGATGCTGGCATGTTGGAAATAAAAGTACAGTATAAATACAGCTGACTAACAGAACTTTTGTATATATTTATTTCTCTCCTAACAAGGCAATAGTACTGCTGAAATCCAACCATTTTATTTCCTGTAAAACAAGAAAATGACAAGGAAAAGTCTAAAATTCTACTATAATATGTATGAATTACTAATTTCAGAAGGAATTTGAAAGTCTAGGAATGCTGGAATAAACTTAAAAACCAATCTGGTGTTTATAGCAGGCACTTTAAAGATCTGACATGATTTTAATAAATACTGCCAGCAGGGATTTAGGTATTTCTGGTCTTAGTTGCAAATTGATTTAATTTGTGGAGTTAGAGGTTTTGTGTGCTAATGAAATGCTTCTACTACTTTATTTTTGATGTTGTGTACCACTGAAAATATTTTCTTTTAGACTACTGCATATTCTTCAGTACACAACTCTTAAAAATAGCTGAAACACTCCATTTGTATCTCACAGATGCTACATAACTATAGCAACAGGCCCAAGAAGAAAACTAGCAGGGGAGAAAATTAATTAGAAGAAAAGGTTATTCAAAATAATGGATTACGTAGAACCTTATCAAACCTATAGAATAATCTAAACAGAAGGATCAACAAGGCGTTAAATATACTTCCTCAAAATTATCTTGAAAGAAACTAGACACCTCACAGAAGAGAAAACTATTCAGAGGAACAGGATAATCCATATATAACATGGAGAATATTTTAAAGTAATGTGGAATGAAGGGAAGTGTCAAAGCCATTTATGTAGTAAAAAAAAAATATCGGAAGCTACTGATTACTTGGGACCAGATGCAACAGCCAAATAAGATGTTGTGATCTTAGGCATCACACAATATAGTTTTTACATCTGTGGGTCCCAAAGTAAAATTCAGCTAGTATGGAGTGCCTGAGCTCCTAGTCCAATGCACTGAGGAATTAAATCACTCAGAATGACAGAATTTATAACAATCGCTCTACAATTGCCTGAAGCAGCTGGGAGACTCTGGAAACAAGAGCTGTGACTCCAGATCAGTGCTTCACAGATGCCCAAAGAAATGGGCTGCCGGGAAATGCTATTTCAGCACAGAATTTACAGCCCACAGGCTGTTCCTCACTTAGGGAATTTGAAAGACTGCAGCAAAGAATGTTTTCTTCTTTCTCTCATAAGACAATAGAGAGTATTTTTTTGAAAAAAAAAAAAAAAGCTTTAACAAACAGCACACTTGTGTAATATATATGAGATTCTTGTTGCAGTGCTTTCACAGAACAGTTTAAATTCTACGCTTTAAAGGAAGTGTTACAACCAGACCTATATGCTGTTCTACTGTGAACAACATCTCTTTTCCTGTCAACGCTGTCTACATTAGCAAAATAAATTACACTGAACAAAACTAATTAGTTGGATAATAGAGGAGATGCAAGAATAATTGTTAAGAATCTAATGCAGTAAAAACAGTTCTAATTTGAGAGAATAGAGGGCTATTTTTGCTATACGTTTAGGTGGAATTTCTCTATTTTATTCAATGATAGTCATGAGCAGAATCAAATCATAAGCTACTGCAGCTGGAGGAAATGCCTCTATATTTCAATCACTTCAATCTGCCTACAGTCTTAGTACCAATAATGATCATTTGAGTATCAATTCTTTCAGAGTCACAGGTAGCATGATATAAATGTGAAATGTAAGCACTTCTATTATTTTTTTTACTCCTTTCTTTGAGAGGCAACCTAAGGATAAAGGGAGACAACTACAAACTCTTTGTATGCTCCGTACAAAAGGTCTGCTCCACTTCTAGGAGGCAGAAGGAGTACAAGAGAAGTGTTTAATAGGAAAACTTCTGTACCATATTGACCAGGATTATTTAGTCCTATTTCTCATCTTGAGGAAGCAAGATTTACTTTTTACCAATTAACAAAGAAAGTTGTTGGGAAGGATTCTGACAGTTTTTCTTTTACTCATTTCTCACAAACCTTTGCTCTTTTCCTAAGGTATAAAAAGAAAAGCAGATAAAAAGAATAAGGAAAAAATGAAAAAAGGGACAAGATGCTATGAAGTAGGAGATATACTTTAATTTTTTAATGAAAGAATATTTTATGAATATTAATTCTTATCCTATTAAGAATTCTAGCATTCTGAGAAAAATATTGTCTTTAGCAATAAACATATTTTTGTAACTGACATTAATAGATACTATTCTGCATTACAATGTAGTCATCCTTTTTTTTGGATATTTATTTTAAGAAATGGTGAAAGGTAAAAATCAAGACATATTTTCAAAACAGTATGAGGCATTGGCTTCTATTAGCAAGAGAAACATGTTTTGTTGTGCAAAAAAGAATTCAAAGCAGGATCCTGTAGGATTTGCCTGGTAATTATGTGAAATTATTTGAAAAGTAAGGGAGCCAGGAATAGAGTTCTCATCTCAGACACAGTTAAAGTGCTCCTTCCATAAAGAAAAGTACCAAAACAGATCTTCTAGACAGAGCCTGGAATCCCATCAAACTGAAAACAAATCTGAAACTCTCTTCCTGTTCTGAATAGTATGCTATTACACTAAAGGTGTGACTCTGGCACCTCAAAACAGCAGCAACTACATTGCAGACACATTAGTCTTCTGCTGGCTCTATCCCACTCTGCTTCACTTCAGTTTTTATTTAATGCTCTTTGTGTGCTAGGAACTTTTTGGGATTTAATCTCAATACTTTAATAATTTAAATGTAATCATCACTTCATGGAACATCTGTCATTATCACTTGAGCTACCTTCAATTTCTCTGGCAGTTTATTAGCACTACCAGTGCTAGAATGTTTGAGGTTCACAATATAACTTGAAAGTTGGTGTGAAATGAAGCTATAAGTTCAACAAACTATCACAGAGGATTTATTCAAGTCTATGATTATGAGTCAACAATATAAAAAACAGTGATGCAGAGAGGAGAAACATTTTTTCTCTTTGAAGTCCTTAGCTGTTATCCTTAGACCATGAGATAATTAGATCATGAGCTAATTGAAACATACAAATTAATTGCACTGATTGCTATTTATATGAGATGATAGTCTTTTCCTGACAAATTTGCTTTGATGAGGCAAAGGAAGCACTTGACATTTTGCCATTGAAAGTCAATTGCTATCCTGCACCAATTAAAATGACACAGTATTTGAACTCAATTGCTAAATGTGGTGTTCCAAAGGAAAAAAATAAAAAGCATAACATAAGGTATCCATGCTTTTAAAGCACAATGTATCAGTCTGACAAAATTTGTAATAAGTCTAGAAATCCTTTTGTTGCCAGTGGTTTTTGGCAGACAGTTCTTAATTTTTAGGACAAAAAATTATGTCTTTCAGTAAACGAATAACAGGCTACTGAGTTCTCAGTGTTGGTAGTAGCTTTGAGGGAAATTTCCTGTGACTTCCTAAACCCAGAGAAATTAAAACAAACAACGCATGTAACAAAAACTAAACTTGAGAAAGAGTCATGGGGTAAAGTGGCAAGTGGAACAAATGAGCTTTATCATGACTGTAAGCTATTATGAACTTTTTTCTTGATGTTCACCTTTCTTATAAAAGCAAGGGCTGTAGTACATCACAAAACAGCAGAATCAATGCTATTATGATATATTATGCTCTAATTTCCTCCCACACATCAGTTCCCCCTTTGTAATGCAATTCATAGCCCATCATTTGTGATTCTTCCACCACCAGTCCCTTCCAGAGAAGAGCAAAACAGGTGCTCCTAGCCAAACAACCTCTTCAAGTTCAACCATAAATGTAGCATTTAAAGTAAGAAATATTCACTTGGCCACAATAAGCACCTTTTTATCTATCAACTCTTATTTATAAAATGCGTCAGCCTTTCAATAAGACAAGGCTAGAATCCAGGTTTCTATTTTGTACTGTAATAACTGATCTAGTTATTCATATGCTTTCTTCATAGAAATTACTTTTCTTTTGTTGTGTATTGTTCTCTTTCTAACACAAGAACTTAAACTTCTCTTTCTAGTTAAACTACCTTCCACTTTCACCTTCATCTCTATCTGTGGTTGGATGGTCACAGTATTTTTCAAATGGATGCTAGAGGGAAGCACTTCTGGATGAGACACTGGCATGCACATGAACAGAAATTGTGTGGGGAGGGTTTCAGCTCTTCCTGCAGACAGAGACTAAAATAATGTCAAAATTCTCAACCACAGAGCAGACAAACCACTACTAACTTGCTGGCCCCTTCCTATCATCACTGTGGACACATATTTCTTTGACTTGATGGCCCGAAGCCATAAACAGATTTTTTCTTTCAGCTTCACTGAACACCATCAACTGCTTACTTGAATGCTTAAGGCTCCTTTTTTCATCTTAATCTGTTACGGGGTGTTGTTTTGTTGGTTTTTTTTCCCATGTTTGAACCTCCTAATAAGGTTTATAGGCATTTTGCTGCTTTAAATAAGTTTCGAATGCCCCCAAAACACAGTTCCAATAATTATCTGCTAGGAAATACAAAACATCTGTCTTTCATTGTGTACTATTCTTTATCTTGTGTCAATATACTGTACTTTATTTTGAAAGCCACCCATGATGAGCATCTTGAGTGATATCTTTTTACTTCAGAAATAAATGATAAAACTTCACTGGAGTTCTGTAACATCATGGTTTTATACCTTGCTTTTTTACTTGTATTCAGTGTAATATCATATTAGTTAACCAATAAAATGCATTTATTCTCAGTGGTATTACAGTACCCAACTATTAGGATTTAAAAAATACTGATAGCACTAGAATGTACATTATTTTAAAATAATTTCTGATTTCTAGCAATTATTAAGTTAGAACAATTATTAAAAGGATAAAGAACAAAAGATAAAATTAATATATTAGAAAACTTGTTCTGTTTCGTATTAGTCTTTACAGCTAATTGACTGTATTTTTGCTGGAGTTGAACAGCTAAAAAAAATTAATTCTAGACATGTTAAATCATGTTTTGACATATTCTTCTTTATCACATTATTCAAGTCAATACATGCAGTAAAACTCTCCTTCGGACAAGATACTTTTTGATACAGCTAAAACCTTGCAAAATAGTAAAAGCAACTATGGTCATTCAGGGTAAAGAGTTGCAAATGTAAAACATCTCTAGATTGCAAACAAACTACTAAAGGATATATTTTGACATTAGGTCTATTGAACTGTTTTTTTTTTTCTAATTGCGTAAGCTAGCCAACACAGAAAGGCTGAATCAGCTTGTTTTCATTCAGCTATTCCTGAGAAGGATGAACTCTTGGTGGGCAAAACCAGAAATTGATTAAATAAAACCCTGGCACCCTGCTCTTTTTTAATAAAACTATATTAAGTTTTAAATCTAGGAAACAGCTGACTCTTCAGAGTCTTTGCTGAAAATATATCACAAAAAAACAACAACACAGCTCTAGAAACATCTAATGAACTGGGCAAAACAACAAAAACATTCTAGAACCCACTTACTTGGAACTATTCAATTCACCTCACTCTCTTGTATTATTGTGAAACTTAATTCATTGTGAAACTGTAAAAGGAAATAAAAAATCACCAAAAACCTGTAGGAAATGAAACTGTGATTTTCTTGGAGTCTGATAAAAGAAGGACACTGAGATCTAGGACATGAAAAAGAAGCTGCTATACAAAACATATTCCCCAATGGAAACCTGATGAAAAGGTGCAGCTAAAGAAAGTGGTAGCAACTGCTTCTACTCAGACCACTCATGTTGGGTAATAAGTCAAGTATAACATAAGGGTCTCAAAGAGAGACTGCCATGAGATGACCTTATCAAACTTTTACTTTTCCTCACTATTATCATAGGGGTTTACTTTATCTTGACCTTACAGTTTTATAAATTTTCATCTGGTATAGTGAACTTCCTTGTGTAATTATTAGTAAAGTTAGTGTGATCAATAAGGGAACAGGGTTATTGACCACGCCCAGTAAGATTCAGTTGAAAATAATAAACTTACTCCTTTTAATTCAGGCTGTCAAAACTGGGAGGCAAAATCTTATTCACTACATACTTGTCTATACATTTCTTATATCCTTCTGCCATTTATTTGTATTAGTTTTCTAACACTGCTCCAGTGTGGGGTACCTCCCACAGGAAACAGTAGTTCACAAACTTCAGTGTGGGTCCTTCCCATGGGCTGCAGTTTTTCATGAACTTGAGTCCTTTCCATGGTTACAGTCCTTAGGAGAGACTGCTCTAGAGTGGGTCACCCATGGGCCACAGTTCCTGCCAGAAAACCTTTTCCTTTGTGGGCTAACAGTGGAAAGCTTCTTTCAGGGTATTGCCACCTGCTCCAACATGGGGAACCTCACAGGCTGCAGGTGTATTTCTGCTCCAGTGTGGTCCTTCATGGGCTACAAGGTGACAGTCTGTGTCATGATGGTCTTCACCACAGGCTGCAGGAGACTCTGCTTCAACACCTGGATCACATCCTTCCCCTCCTTCTTCACTGACGTTAGTGTCATCATTGTTTGTCTCGTATTACTCTTCTGTCTCACAACTGCTAAGCAGTGGGGTTTATCCTTCCTTAAATATGTTATCACAGAGACACTACTAACATTGTTGATTGTCTCACCTCTAGGATCTGTCCAACATGTGAGCAGGTTCTGGTGTTTTCTCACAGACACTAGACCATCCTGCTGTCAAAACCTTTCTACATAAACACAAATCTTCCAGAAAATGAACGCTTCAAAAGTGTTCATATGGAGGATTGGTATTTGGTAGTGTTTTCAGATTGTTTTATGTTTTCAGGAGTGTTAAAAAAACCCACATTTCCAACCATGAGCAATAAGAAAGAAAAGGTAAAAAATGAAACTCCACAGGGCACATCATGATGAAAAGGGGTAGATGCAAGAATTTTAGTGACCTTACTGTTTAGTGTCAGACCTTATGTGGTATAAAAAACTACTGATAGTAGTATGATCATAGTACTGAATAGTACTGGGATAATGATGGGTAATTGTACCTGCCTACATATTAACCTTTTTTCTATTCTACTAAAAGAACTTTCCAATTGAAAAAGATGAAGTTTCATATAAACTGGAAGTAAACTGCCTTAGAAAGAAAGAACCAAGCTGATTTTTCATTTTCCTGTGTTTGCTGCATAGCCATGCAACCTTCTCTAATTTTGATCAGTTCCTTTTCAGTACAGTTAAGATGTACAGAGAGCTGCAAGTGAATTTGTAACTTCAGATGCTGCTTGGAGCCATGAATCTCTTTTTTCAGTGAAGTCTCTCTGGAGGAGGATGCTCATTCTTCCTAACCCAGCTGTGACTTTCAAATGCCTATCAGACTAAGCAGCATTTTATTATGAAAGTAAAAATACAGATTTTTGGTATAAGGATGTGATAAACAGAACAATTTAAACAGAGCGTACTAAGCAGAAAAACAGGTCATCTGTTCTTGTTGCTATTTTTCTATAAACTTTTCCTCACCATTTTTCTTTTTAGCTTCAAGTCACCATAAATATGTCCATATCTTCAGTATTTATATACTGAATTCTATGATTGCTAAAGAACTATTTTTTTCCTAGGTGCATTCATAAGTCATATCATGAGTTGTACAAGAGTTATCCAGTTATGGTTCACATGAACAATGGGCTCAGTTCTCTTAAACATCCTGAGACACCCTTTTCTAGGCGAAATAATCCCATCTCTCTCAGGCTTTCCTTAAAGGAGAGATGCTCTATCACTTCATAATTTTAACGACCCTTTGTTGAACTTTGTCCAGTATATCCACGTCCCTTTTGTACTGAGGAGCACAGAACAGGACACAGGACTCCAGATGTAGTCTCACTAGTGCTGGATAGAGCGGAACGTTCACCTCCCTTTATTTACTGGCAATACTATGCCTAACGATACCATTAGCTTTCTTTGCTTCAAGAGTACATTGCTGGCTTATCTTCAACGTGGTGTCCACCAGGAACCCTTAGTTATTTTCTGTCAATCTGCTTTCCAACTGGTGGCCTTCAGCATATATTGAGGCCTGCAGTTGGTCCTTCCCAGATGCAGCACTTCACACTTCCCCTTGTTGAACTTCGTGAGAATCCTGTCAGACTATTTCTCCAGCCACATTTAAAAAATATAAAAAAAATTTCCATCCCAAACATACTGATGCAAAATTTCAAGATTATGTCATCAATAATATAGTTGTCATATGTTCAGTAAGGCGAACGAGAAGAATCTGATACCTTAACAGAACAGTTTACCCAAATGACACACCTCAGGATGAATAGCATAAGGACAAGCATATTATGTTGGTGGCTTTACAAGGTGACTAGGAAGGGCATTCAGGAGAATTCTTCAGCCCAGATGTTCCTGAATTGTCTTCTGGAGAGTGGTGGAGCTTCCACAGGTAGGGAAAATAAAGGAGTATGGGCTAGCTTTCTATTTTTCAGTTAGACCACTCTCTAGAATCATAACATTAAAAGTTCATAATGCAGAAAATGGCCCTGGGTATCCCATGTTCTTGCCTATATCAGGATGTGGATCAAAACTACCACAACTCAGAAGACACTGGTTTCTATAACTTTTCTGTAGAGCACCATTCTACAGATGTATGTGAAGTGCTCCAAGACTGGACACTTTACTCCAAGTCTCCAATGTTCTTAGTTGAGAAACACAATGTTCCTGCAACCTAATCAAGTTTAGATGTGAAAAAAAGTGCAAAGAAAATGTTGCAGTCCTGTCACAACTCAATCCTTCACAGTATGAAAGAAACATAACTTTGGACTCCTACAGATGTGTAAGTACCAGGAAAAAAAAAAAAAGTGATAGAGTTTAGAAATTTTTGGGGTTCAGATAGCAACTGAGCTTGAAATCACACATCTAAGTTCTACCAATCTCCTACATAAGACAATAAATTGCTTTCTGGGATGTGGCCTTCATTACCTAAGCATATCCATTTCCCTACTTTAGACTTTACTGGAACTATTTTTAAAATAAATAATTACTCATAGTCTCTATCTATACTGGTGACTGTATCCATCTTAGGAGGGATGTCACCCTACTATGTGGTACAGTGATTCATGTATATTTGGCTCGGGACCAGCTACCTCCAGAGCAGATTTGTGGTATCTAAACTACAGCTCAAGTTACTGTGGGCAACTGGCGTTCCATGTAGCTCCCAAGAATTAGAATATTTTTCTTTTCCTGTTCAAAGTTTCTGACATACCGTGCAGATTATGCTACAAGAGGGTTATTTTCATTGTTTTTCTTGATTTAGGATTAATTATTAGGTAATATAATAATGACTTAGTGCCTGTTAGTATTTAAGTGTATTCATTAAAGTAGAAAGAACTCAGTCTGGTGCCATTTCACCTAATTTGGAGAGTAACACTGAAATCAGCTTCTAAACCCATGCAAGGATTTGTTTTGGGGGAGTATATTTACTTACATTGACAAAGATACTAGGCAAAAATTAATATTTTCACAGTGTAGATGTGCAAAGACAGAATGGTAATGTGAGCAGCTATAATTAGTAGCCTGATTAGAAGGAGAATGTTAGTTAACAGAAGAAAATGTCTGTTGAAAAATACTGACAGACAAATTACCTGCCAGCCTGAAAGCTGCCAGCCTGGGAACTAGGCCTTGGAAGCAGAAACATCCTTGAAAAGTGCAGTTGGCATCTTTGAAATACAGCTGTATAAATAGAAACAGGAGGCATCCTGAGACATCATCAATAACTGTAAACTCCAAGAAGCTGTAATGGCAACTTATCATCTGAAAAAGTGGAATTTGTGTGGGAAAAAGAAATTGGTATAAAAGGACACAAAATGTCATCATGTACATGTTCTTGTGGATGAAAAATAGAGATTGAAAACATCTATTGACTGTTCAAAATGCTGGTGATATATGTGGTCATGTCTCTATGATACAAAAAGAACTTAATTTTCCTTTTTTAAACAGGCTGAATTCTCTGAATGAAATTTCTATGACATCTTAGACCCAGGCTAAGGATGCCTGGTTGATTCCAGATTCTGTGGTATAGATCATCTTTGAAGACAGACTCAGTCTGTCACTTCATTGATCCCACTTCTGGGGTTAGTTTGATTTATCCTCTACCTCTGAGATAGTTGAGTTCCTTTCTGGTATCAATATGTCTACCTCTTTGGAGTGGTTTCACTGCTTCTGAAATCTATCTACTTCACTTGATACTGGTATTACATATCCATATAAATAATCTATTATAACTATACCTGTTATATTGTTGATAAGTTTGTTTCACTAATTATAAGTTTCTCATAACTGGTAATAGACTGCATCTATTTGGTTGCTGGTTTATAATTGGCTATTGTTATATGATTGCTTGCTGCCATGACTGGTTTCTGCCATACTATTTGTTGATTCTTATTATTGATTGCTGATAATTTGCAATATCTTAATATATGTATGTATATATATTCACTTTATTAATCATAACTTTACTTGCTAGTGGTGATTTTGTGGTAGTATACCTGCTAGTGGTGATATGGTGAATATTTTTTGGTGATCTGTAATAAAGTGGAGACATTTAGAGGATTAAAGCCTCTGAGTCCTTGTGTATTATGGAATCCTAAGAACCCACAGTCACGATTTTTATACACCCACAGAGCAGGTTATTTTTTTGGCTGTGACAAATGGTGAGATAAGCTACTTGACAGATTTACCCATTTTAAATATGTTAGAGTGCAGTACACTTTCACCAGGTCCTTTGAGATATTCCTTGCGGAGGTTGTAGTGTTTAATATCAGTTTTACTTATTTTAAATATAGCCGATGTTTTAAAGGATTTCTGATTTATCAGAGTGATTCAAAATATACTGCATAACACAGTCAAACATAAGTTACAGTTAGCAAAACACAGCAATGCAGTACACAGTTCATTCACAATACCAGTGTGATTCCCATTACCAGTCTGTATGCTCACCATCACAATGCTGGGTGTCCCCAGTTGGTGGGAAGTAATACATGGGTTGAAACCAGCTCAATACCCTTGCTTTCTCAGCAATTCTTGTACTAGTTGCTTACTTTTTATCCTCTGTGTTGGGCTGAGCCTCATTTTCACTCCCCTCCACACTGGTCTGACTGACTCAGGGAGACATTTACACTTTTAAAGAACTCAGGGAGAAACATTTACACCACCGATTGACCAACTCAACTGTTTATCTGAAGTGAAGACCACCCTTTGATTCCTTTTGTGTTGAGATCAGTTTCTTTATGTTATTCCTTGACCTTCTTGGACACGTCAGCTTGACCCATTTCCACTAAAACTTCTTCTATTGCATGAGTTTAATGATCAGTCACAAAGTGGCATATCAGGGCTTCCATTAGGAAAAAAAAAAAATCTTAGGGAAGTCATTCGAGTATCATTAGAAATAAAATATGAGTTTGCCTACTCCATCAATATTTCTTCCTAAATAGAAAGTTTTCTGTACTAAAATGAAGATTTATCCTAATTAACTCTAGATTATAGTCATGAGACTTTCTGTAAAGTTAACAGGGTAGCTGTGTGACTGTGCTGTAGCTCTGGCTGGTTAATTGTTTCAGGATCATAGTGAGTGTACAATTATGTTGATTATATTGAGAAATCCTAGTCTTTTAGTAATCTGTAAATATTTTATTTCAGCCTGTTAGGTCACTGAACAACAGTTTACATATAGTTTTCTTAGTAGTAGAGATAACCATGCTCTACTGAATGACTAGCTAATTATTGGAGCAACCAATAACCACTAACCACTGCTTCAGCTGTGGAAAAACATGCATCTATTAGGATAACTCTTTCCAATACGTATCACCCCCTTGAACTGGCTTTTCAATATGATAAATTATTTGTGATTGTACTATGATGACATTTTAGGAAAAAATTAAGGCCTTGATATTTGTTTCCCGATAGGAAAGGAAGGAATCATTTGCTACTGGTGAGTAGGCAGTAAATAGATTTCCCATAGGAATTACATATAATTAAGAAGCAATTAACAAACGCGGTCTACAACAAAGGCTAAAAGAATATGCTACCAGAGCAGACATTATTGAAGGAACAATATTCTTTTGCTAAGTATCATACAAATTTGTCAAATCAAATTAGTTCAATTCTGATAATTTCTAAAACTGTTTAATTATCCAGTGTCTGATGGTATTTGAACGCATGAAAATATACATCCTGAAAATATAATCAAATGACTGTTATCTTTTTGTGAGTTATCATTCACTGTTCATAGCTATTCATTGCACATTGATATAAAAAGTAAAAAAACAAACCAAACATTTGTGTTAAGCTTACACAGCTCATTAATATTAAGCTTTAATTTCATCTCGTCTCATTCAGAGATGAGAAACTAGATCTAAACATGTCAAATCATAAGAACACAAACAACACATATTAACAAAACAATTGACACAGATCATGCATCATTTCCTCAAAGAGAATGACTCATAATTATACTCATAAGGTTGGTAGGACTGAAAGGGCAGGTTAGTGCACTTGAGGTAGTCTGCTAAATTTAAAATTATTTTCCTCAAGTCAGTAAAATCCATAGTAAATAGAGACTTTTTAAGGTGACATGAAAAATCATTATGAGGTAAGAAAATTTTCTTTATTGTCATACAGAAACAAGTAAGTATTTTCAATGTCTGGAAGAGAAAGCTATTGTCACTTAGACAATACATGACCCAAAATTTCACCCGCCAACAAATGCATCACACTTTTACTGAGCACAAGTGTTGCTTAAATAGATTATCCCAACCTTCAATAGATGTCTAGTTTTCCACTCTTACTGGGTCTGATCAGTCGTTACAACCTTCTTGCATTACCCAGCATCTGTACTCCTTCCTGGAATGCAACCCTGAATATGTCTCTTAAGAAAAGTAGCTGCCTACTCACAATTTTGCTGGAAGATCACTCCAAAGTATTTCCCTTTGTTTTCCCATTTGTATTTGAGTAACTGTAGGCCCCTCTGAATAAGTAATTCATATTGCCTTTTTTCACCTCTTTACATTTCCTTCTGAGCACCTTTTGTCCAAGACTGAGTTTCCACTGATTTACATAAACTTCTTCCGCTAGCAACTAAATCCGGGAGTGTCTCTTTTCTAGGATCTTACCCAAGGACTGGTAATGAATTACATGTTTCTTTTGATCTCATTGTCTTTAGCTGGGAAAGGAAGCTAAAACATGGAAAAAAATCCCGCTGAGCCTTAATCATCTTGAAAGGCTACACTGGAGGAAAAAAAATTACAAAAATAAGTGCAATTAATAATTGATGACTAAAATTCAAAACTATTTGTAGCAAAACAAGAATTAAATTGTTTTTTACATCTTCACATGAAACTTGTCTATGAAAACTGATTGGACTAGAAATGATACATAGCATCACCTGAACTGATTTATTAATTTTTAGAATGTCCCTGAATCTGTGTACCAACCAAGGCAAAGTAATGACATTCTGGCAGAAGGGAAAACTCTCACTGCTTCCATGTGCAACTTGTCAATTCCACATCCCGAGGCTGAAAAGGAAAACTAGGTTATAGCAAAACTGGAGCAATGTGTTAAACTTCTATTGCTCGTTTTAGTCATTGTGAAGGAGCACTCCCAGTACACATCTGAATACAGAAGACTTGCAGTTCTGGTCCAATGCACACTGTGAAGAATAGAAACTACATCTAGAACCTATGAGGACAAGATGCAAGTGTCATGTATTTTTAACTCATTGTTCATTAAATAAAATGCCAAGTTATGTTTGCAGTGAGCAAAGAGGGCTTGCCAGCAAGTAAAAATGTGAAAAAAAAAATAATTCTTGGACCTGAAATTAAAACAAGCAATAAAGCAGACAAGCAAAACAGATTCTAGAGTAAGCACATAAATACAACGATGACTTGAATTATCATCCCATTCTTCTTGTGCATGTATGCACTATTACAGAGAAGCAAAACATACCCTATTCAGTGTTGGTGTTATTCTTCTTCCTTATGTCACACTGGAAGTACAATGACATATTTTAAATGATAGTATTCTTTTTAAAAATCCTAATACCAAAAAACTTGGGAATGAGAATGATATTCTGGGGGACTCTTAGCTTTATATTCTCAGTAGATTTTTCCAATGACACTATATAAATTCCTTCTTTTTCTTTTCTTGTCTCACCATTCTTTATTCATTCCTTGAAGCCCCACATGATTTCATTTAGGACTTCTTTTGACAGCATGATTTCTTTGATCTACATTTTTGTGAGCTTTTAATGACCAGCAGGTATGAAAAGTATGTCTTACTGATTCTCACTGCCTGAAAAATTGTTTTATTTATAATTAGATCCCTGGACTCCATGGAGTTGGCATTTATTTCATATATACTGGTGTAAATCAGCAGTAAATTACAAAGGTAAACTGTAGATAAATCTGAGTAAAACAATACCAGAATCTGACTCTACTGTACACCAGTTATGTATCTGATAGCTTTTTTTAAGTTAGGGACAGACCTGAATTTTAATCTTATTCAAATATTGCATTTTTCTTGCTTGACAACAAACCAAACTAAAACAAAATACATTAAAAGAAACCACAAGAGGAGTTTAAACCTAAATTTCCTTACTATTACCATTCTAGAGATATTACCTTCATTTTTGACTTCTGAAATTGATAGTCTGTCCTGCATTTTATACAGATTTTAATTAGACACAAGCTGGTTCTGACCAGTCGGTCTAGACTGAATGAGAAGAGGAGAAACAGAACAGAAATAGCTAGGATTTTTATTACTGTAATCACAAATAACATGGTCACTTGAATAAGACTAAAAGAAACATAAAATAGACAACACCTCTGTATTCTAGTCATCTTGAAGACATGATTATACTGATTCCGAAAAATTAAAATATCTTTTAATATCTGTGTTACTTCCCAATTAATTAAAAAATTATTGCTACAAGGACTTCATATAAAAAGACATTTTTCTTCTCTTTCCATCAAACATATCTGTCACAATGCATTTGCTGTCGTGTTAAAAATGTAATATTTCTGGAAAGTAGCACTTGTGGGAATTCCATTACCCTTAACATGGTAGCTGGCTAATATTGTGACTACCTGGGGGCATTGCTTCTAGGCAGTTGTTTGAAATATTTAATTCTACATAAAATAGTTCTGGTATGGTTCTGCAAAGTTCATAGCATATTAATCTTGCAGTTCTTAAAAAAAACCCCAAAAGCAAAAAGAAAAAAAACAAACAAAAAACAAACAAACAAACAAAAAAAACCAAACAAACAACACAAAACCTAATTTTTTCTTACACTTGTGAGTTGACACTGAAGAAGACAACACTTTTATTATTTATTTTAACACCTGAGAGTCTACAGTTTAAAATAAAAATAAATAAAATAAAGTGCTCATGGAGTAAAATTCAAACAAATGTCTGTCTGGAAGGAAAAGATGCTTTGATAATTTAATCTTACTTTCCTAAAGATATTTAAATTCTCCAAGAGACAGGGAGGAATATTAACATTCCCTTGAGATCTTCTGGATGATGCCAAAAATTTTTAGAGTCACGGTACTAATTTCTTAGTCCTTTTGCTACTGTCAATTTTCAGAACAATTCCTTGGAGTGTGTGTGAATCATTCTGAAAGCATAAAATTTGTGAATTAAATTTTAACAACAAAATATATACTTCCATTTCCCATTGATTTACATTTACAGAAAGAATAGGGTGTTCTGCAAATGAGGAAAGATCCTTTCAGAATATTGAAAAAAAAAATTAAACAAATTGATTTTCACTTTAGAGAATACTGATATTAAAAATCTCCTTTTTAGATATCTCTGTAGGACAGACTGTGTTGAGCAACAAGAAAGAACATTGAGTCAAGTGTATGACACAAAAAAAATAATTTGCAAGCTTATTGAACAGTACAAGATAGTGGCTTGAAGATTTTGTAGTCTATTTGAAATTAGCAGTGCAGCTCTTTAGGGGGAAAGACACTCAGAAGCAAGCAAAACATACTCATTGTCCCTGTGCTCATAATGAGTAATGTAATTTTAACTTTCTTAAGTGGTGCTTCTTCCAGCACACTGTTAGCAGAGTATTGTGAAAACATGTCCTGTCCTTTAGATAATGAGCAAGTGTTTTCTACAAACTGTGTTTCATTGTGAATACAAATAGATATTGCTGTAAAGAGATTTCTTGACTTAGTTGCTATATCTCAATGGCAGAGACATCAACCTGAGATTCAGCAAATAGTTAGAATTTAAAAATTAAATAATTAACTTAGAAAGAATTAAAAATGTTTCCTTGTATTATTGTCTCATGTAAAAGACAAAATACCTTTCAAAATACCTGTGCCTCTCTCTTTCTTAATGGATGTGCTGAGAGGAGCCTTAGAGTTAAATGACCAAAAAAACCTGAAAAATCCAGAACAAGAAAATCCAACAAAAGAACCCCAAATAAAACAGGAAAACAAAACAAAGAAGAAAAACCAAACAACAAACAAACAAACAAAAACCCCCACAGGAAAAAAAAAAAACAACCAAACAAAAAACCAAAACCCAAACACACCAAAAAAACCAAACAACAAACAAATAAAAGAAACATATCCTGAGATGTCTACTATATATTCATTGACTGTGTTAGATGTCACTGTTATATGAAATCACAAAAGGAGTTCCAATCAAGGTTTTGTACACATGTAAATAAGGATGACCCATAAGATCAGAAAGATTTTCCTCAGTTACAAGAATAATAACTTTCTGATATTTTTCCTTCAAAAAATGGATACAAATTTCTCTTAGGCTACACCCTGTCCCTAATTAAATCCTTCCAAATGAGGAAAATGTGAAGCTGCAGAGAATAAGGAAGGAAAAGGAACATCTAGACCTTAAGCATCAACTAGAATCTGAAACTCAAGGTTTTTAAGGAAAATTCTTTCCTACAAAACTTTGCATGCTTCTCTTTCTGTCTTCTTTTTATTTTTTTTTTTTACTCTGTTATTTCACCATTCACGTTCTTCTTTGCACAGTTTATGTCTTACTACTGTGCAACTTCTGTCTTTAGAGCCAAGTCTAACTGCCTTATCATACTCTGCATACAGGTTGATATCTCAGTTTCTGCTTCTGCTCCTTCGAAAATATAAATGGTGTTCACATCTATCAAAACACACTCCTACACTTGAGACAGCATGCCAAATCTGGATATACCAGGTTTACCCCTGATACTGTGAATAAATCTCAGAAGACCATGTAGAATATTCATTATAACTTTATGCTATATCCTAACTCAGAGTCCCTCTACTTTTGTTACCTGCTAAAAAACCGAGTCATTCTGGGCTGTAAAATGGTCCTTTTCTTTCCACTCTTTTATCTGTCACCATCATGGATTTTTAGAGGAATGGAGCACTGGTTCTTCAGAATATCTGTAAGAAATATGCTGGGTCATTATGCTGAAAAAGGAATAATGTTTCCTTTTTCGAGGGAACAGTGTTAGTCCAAGTTTGAATTAAGATAGCTTGTTTACACATAGATCTAGAGGTAGTCTTTGAGAGTAGATTTTCACAGATATCTATAGTACAAAAAAATTCAATGTGATACTTGCTAATCTCAGGGATCAATGTCAGCACTCCATATCCATAATCCAGAGTCAGAGCAAAAACACTGGGCTCTGGACTGTGGGGAAATAGATTTTCTGCATGTGGTACTCATGTTGCTGGGAGAAGAAGTAAGGAATGATGGATGAGACATGCATTCTGCTTTAGAGACACGCTGTATAATGCTGAAATTAGGTTGTCAGCATGGAGGACCTCTGCAATGCAACCTTGTCTCTCCTGAAGGTTTAGTCTGTCAAAGAGCATCATCAGAAAATGTTGTATGCTTCAAAGCAAGTACAGCTACCATTATATTGTTGAGGTATTTCCTCAGCTTAAGTATTTTCATGCCATTCAGTAGAAAATCGTATATTTCATATTGATAAAAAAAGCAGCATACTAACTTTATATTATATTTAGTTTGAAATGGAACAAACCCTATAAAGTATTCCAATAGGAAAAAGGATATATTTTAGTGACCAGTTAGCATGTTCAGGATAAAAGGTTTGTCATGAGGCTTTATTCAGATAAATCAATTAACCTGAAAACTTGTTGTGTCACATTTGAAAAGATAACAGAAGCGACCCCAGTTGCTATGATGTCAGCTGGAGTGTGTGCTCTCACTTTATTAATAAAACATGTGGCTTTGTTAGTTCCTCTGTAATTCACTTTTGTAGAAGAAAATAGTCACGTTCATTGCATGCTTCTATAGGAAAGAAATATCTGCAAGGCATACACAGATCACAAGTGTAATGTCTCAATTACGTAATGCATAAATTCAAAATAACAGATTGTCTGCATAAGAAATTATTCTCGACAGCTGCGTTGTCTTGCCTAAGAAATTTTCTCTCCTATAATTCCTGAAATGGGAAGAAAGCATGTTTCAACAAAACTTCTTTAAGCATGTTTAATTTGTGTGGTTTCAAAGCATGAGTTCATCAATTGTCCATGAAAATTATACTTGATAATAATCACAGCATTTTATAAAAAAAAATTGTTTTTATATTTGCCAGGTTACATTTTTAATGTTCTTATTTCTTCAAGGGGGAACCAAAAACTGTTTCTATAATTAGAAAAATATAGCAGGGCATAGGATAACTGATTATGTTTAAAGGAAACACATGGGAGATTTTGTCTTTGTACCATGAAAATTAAAAAGCTTGTCTATTTAATTTCAAAAATACAGCAAGGTTGATTTGATGAATTTATCCTTGCAGTAACTCAAATTTTTAATTCTGGGGTTTCTTTTTTTTGTATTTTTTCAACTGATTATTAAATTATTACTTACTGGGAGTTTATTAATAATAAAGAAGATAATCTTTCACCTGTTCCATCCAGCTCAGCAAGAACTAAAAACTGTTTTTATCTAATTAATTTCATGGGTTTATATGCGAGAGATTTTCAGTTTGAGCTCCAGTCTCACAAACTTACCACCATTTTGTCCCCAATTGCCAGACTCCTCAGACAGCAAGAGCTTCAAAAACTCCCTTAAACTGAACTCAGTCCTATCTACCTCCTTTATAAGGGTCAAGCCTGACTAAGAAAGCACATGTGGTGAGCAATCTTTGTTACAGACCTGTGAGCACGCAAAGAAAAAATCTTCTGAAGCTGTCAGGATGAAACCTCTCAGCCTCACTAGCTCTACGTCATACTTTGAAGTTAATAAAATAGGTAGGTTGTAAGTAACTTAGCTGAGGAACATTTTCTTAAGCATATTGAGAAAAATAGTCTGTCATTTAAAATTAAGCATTTCTATGTCCACTCCCAGCCCTGAGGACAGCTGAAGCCTTGAGCCTGCACCACTGCAGGTCTCCTTCACTACTGCAGATCTCCTTCACTGGGTCTTTTTTCTTCAGATACCTTTACCATACACAGAGAGACTCTCAGAGAGACAACTTAATAATTGTTCATTGACACAACAATTATTTATTGGCAAGTGTATACAATAGATAGCTGAGGATAGTGTGTTATTAAGCTAATATTATATTAATATGCTCAGCACTCTGGACGAGACATCCGATGGGGCTCTGCTGGCCAGGTATGTGCCAGTTAGGTGAAATATGGTTGTTTCTTTGGAACAGGTTGATCCTTGTTGTGGTTTTTTTGCTATTCTATTTCTATTTCACCTAGGCTTTATATCCTTGCATGACAGTTACTTTCTAGTACAACTTTAAGCTATTATTTTTATCTACTTAATAACACTTCTGTCATTGTTTTCACTATTCTTGTCTTACATGGGCATAGTTTATGCAGTACTTGAGGCCTTAAGCCTCAACAACTTTCTGAGCAAAACTGAGGTTATGCAGCTGGACTGCACCGAACTGGACTTCACGTCTCAGATCTACACCTTGTCTACTCTATCACATTCTTCTACTATTTAAACTGTATAGGTAAAAGCTCGGTGGATAACCAATAGCGTTATCAATTAAAATCCTGAATGATTAATGGGGAGTGTTTGGAAAAATGATGGGTGGCCCAGGCTTAGATGATGTTGAGAATTATTCTGATATTTTAGTCATAGAAACAATTAAGTTCCAGTGGCTCTCACTGTTAATTTTGTAATACCCCATCTCTTACCAACCCATGTCTGTTCTCTTCTATGCTGCGTCCTGTCTTCTTGTCTCAAGGCCTCTGATATCATTCTAAACCTGTATTTCTCTACATTTTATCATTGTGTTAGGGTTGTAAATATTTCATTCTGCTGATGCCTTTTAGGAGCCAAAGAAAAAAAACTCCGGAGCAGTTAACTGAGGATGAGATAACAAAGGGGTTTAATTTGTGCCTAGGCATAGATGTTACAAGATGCACGCCCAGGCCATGTTCAGGTGTTACAATTTATAATACTATCTGTCCAATCCCAAGTGTTTCCATCTCATAGCCTTTGCTCTGGTCCACCCCCAGTCCACCCCCTGGGAATTGGGTCTCGGGGCTTTTTGGGACCACCTCTTCATCACCTTCGTCATCTTCAGAGCACAAATGGTACACGGTCACCCAATTTCTGACAGTGTTCTGTGGTTCAGGCCAAGATATAAGCATTCTCTAAACAGCATAGGCCTTGCCTTGACAAGAGACTAAACATTTTCTACTGGAATTCAGGGGTAGGATTGATATGGGGAACATAGAATGGAGTAAGAGGGTTGAGGAATATATAAACTATTGTGCTAAAGAGTGAGGGAGTGAGGGCTGCTGCTTCCAAAATCTACTTCTACTACATAACTACTTATAAAGCTTATAAAATTAGAAAAATAAGAAAAAAAAAACAGATGGACCTTACAGCATCACTGCCTAGAACAACTGCTTGTTACTGTTACTTATATGAAACTACAGTCGTAACACACAATATAAATAGACACCTGATAAATTAGAAATTATGCTGTCAAAACTAAGCCAAGTAAAACAAAATTATATGCAACTCAAAATAATCTCAGATAAACCTCAAACCTGTAAGACCTCAGTCTTGAGATCTTGTAAGCTCAGTACAATATGCAACAAAATGAGAAAAAAATGGTAAAGGATTTCTTATACTTTCAGACTATTTTGAAGGACCATTTATCATTTCATCATTTTCTCACTGTTTATTGTTTTAGAGATGCAGTAAAAGTTGATCAGCAAGAAGTAATGAAAAGTATATATAATCTTGTTGGTTTTTTTGAGAAGAGGGGTGGTTTTTTTTCCATTTTCCACATAAATTCTTTAAAATTACTGTTACCAGACTCAGATGAGGGGGTTATGTTATTTCCTCTAAGTTTAAACCAAATACCCCTGTTGATTGCAAATAGTTCTCATTATGGGTTACCAAAAGGGCTGGGATTGTCATAAAAGCTTCAGTTTTCTGTTCTTTGCTGCACATCAAAAAAGTGGAGTAAGTACTTGCCTTAAGGTAGTTAGTTACTCTAGTTTTACACTGAGCAGAATCAAGAACTAGTCCTGTGGAAAAGTCAGGTCTCATAAAAAACAAACAGTGCCATTATCTGTGCCTGTGCAACATATATTTGATGATCATCAGTAATAATTTTGTTGAATCTAACTTATTATCTCTACTACAGATAAAAGCTGTAGAAAATTACAACTAAGTTGTTAAGGTGCTACCAGGCATTACCTCATGAGCAGTACCACATATTACTGTCATTTGATGACAAACAAAGGTTCAAAGCTTGAAAAAAAATAAAAACAACCTTTGCAAAGTCTAGTGGTTTCAGCTGCCTCTGAAAGGCAAGAAGAAGAGAAAAAAAGGAAAAAAAGAACAAAAAATTCCAGAACCAAAGATTTTTTATCATACAATTTTGACTGTAAACTTTGCCATCTTGCACAGAGTAATGATAACATGCATATACTCTCCTAGCCACTGCTATGTTAATTTACTGTTAAAGTTTAATTAGCCATTTGCCACCAAGTAACTAAGATGCACCCAGTTTTTCCAGAAGTCATGTCCTGCTTTTAGCACACTATCTGTCTATTCACATTCTCATACCTGGTTTTTATAACTGTCTGTAAAACTGTCCCTTATAACCTTAAAAACTCAGGACTGTTCTACTGTTCTGAAAAAAAAACCAAGCCAGTTGTGCAACAGCACATTTTATAGAGTAGTTTAAAAGCTACACTAAAAGAAAATGAAATTGTATATCTGACAATGAATAAAGGCAGACTGTGAGCCATGGGACTGGTAGAGCTCTGCATTTTGCTTAAAGAGAGAGATGGAAAATATTTTCTCTTAGCTTTCTCAAAAATCAGATTATATCTGCATTAGTTCTACTTATGGACATGACAAGGGTCCAATAATAGACTAAACATATTGATCATTGTAGTGCAAAACACTCTTTTATTATTTATTAGAGTGGTTGATCAGGCATAAAACCTTTTATACCTCTCCAAATGAAAAAATATTTTTTTTAATGTCAAGGTTGTAATTTACATTTACTGGTCTTCTACTCAAAGTTGAGTCTATGAATTTCATAGAATAAGACAGTTCTTTGAGGTGAGTGAAACACTGCTCTCCAGATCTTTAATTGGAATAACCTTGAGGAACTTCAGTCTGATACCTCATGTTTCTTGTCATTTAAAGTTGTTATCTTGATATAGTAATGATACATGTACATAGATGAACAAACTCAAGTTACTTACCTTTATACTGATAATGTACACACCTATATTTTTAGAACTAGAAATTGTTAACTTTCTCCATCTGAAATGGTGTAGATGTCAGATTTCTTGATGCCTTCAGTCTTTTTGCAGATATTCTGATCTACTGGTATCAGAAATAGAGTCCTTACCCTGATGGATAACACTCACAAAATAATAAAATACAAAGAATTGAGGGAAATTAAATCTTTGTTTATTTTACAAGGATAATAATGCAGAAAATTTGTTTCCCTAATTCCTTTTCTGAAGGGTTGCCATACATTATTGTCCATAAACCAGAAAAAAATACACAAATTGTTAAAGATGTATAAGATGAGGCCAAGATACACAGAAAATAAAAGATATGCAGGCTTTTTCTAGTTCTCTCTACAAGATGAAAATTAACTTGGAGGAAGTAAACTTGAACTTGCTGTGTTCTGTGTCATGAATATTTTAAAAAAAAAGTCCAAAACTTGTTCACCTGCAAAATGAGATGACAAAACTTTTCAACAGTTTGTTTACTAAGCAGGAAAATGGCTAACCCACATACATGTGTAGTCTTGTACATACAGTTCCTCAGGTAAACTAATCCCGTGGTCAGAATCACCTCCATTTTCCCATGTCTTAGAAGACTGTAATCTGACTCACTGGGATTCATAAAGAAGTTTTTAATGTCTATCTTATACAGAAAGAGTGAATCTTGTAATAGGATCAACACATTCTATTTTCAGTTGAATGGTCTTGAGTGACATACTCACATGTCAATCATTCTGAAACAACCAGCATCTATCTTACCCTGTCCAAAGACCCGAGGGGAGTAACATCAACCCATGATGACTTGTAGGGAGAAGAGGAGTACCTCAGCCAGTCCACAATTCCTAGACTTTCACAGTGCTTTTCCTTTCACATTTCACTAGAGAGTTCTTTGGAAAGAAAAAATATCAAACCTGTGTGGTAACCAGCTTCATTCAAAACTTATACCTCATGCTACATAAAAATAGTATCTACTGTCATTTTAAAAAACATACCTATAGGAATCAATGCTTCCATGTTACACAATATCTCACAAGCAGCACTTATTTAAGGCATTGAATATCCAATTTAAATTCCTTATGCAGTCACAGAGGATTTAGTTCAACAAAATCCTTTCTTCAGATGTGTGCTCTTTCCTAAGTTAAAACTTTGAGGTGAGTAAAAGAAGTTATTGAGACAGTCCATTTAACTGTGGAATATCAAGATGCACCAAAAGGTAAGCTATATAATTTGCAGGAAGGCAACTCAATTAGAAAAAAAGAGGGATGGAATCCAACTGCTGTTCAAGAGCCATTTTCTGCATTTTATGCTGAAGTAATCCTATAGTGAGTAGAACTTGATTCTGAAATTGAAAAATCTGTGATTCTCCCATCCTGTTGATGGGAGCTGCCTGTCTTAATAATTAATCTTAAGAAACATGATTATTTTTTGTATAGCTCTATCTAGAACACATTAGCACACGTTGTTTGTATTTTCTTTTTGTTTTAACGTAAAAGAGAAACATCCTATACCTCACTATATTATCGCTGTCTATATGATCTAGAACATGCAGTTAGCTAATTCTCTTGCAAGTTTAATGATGCAATTTGAACGTGATTAGGTAAATAATCTGATGTAGATTTTTCATGATTTGAGTGAGATTTTTGAGACATAATTAATTTAATAAAAGGTAAGGTTATATGCTGTTTACTCATTCTTATGTGTTTTGAATTGGGATCAGAAAATTTTATTCCTATTTGAAAATAAAATGTTGGAACTTGAACATAAAGATATTTCTCCAAGTAGTACTCAGTAAAATTACTAAATCCTTCATGACAACAAGTTTTGGTAGCTTTCCACTCAGTAAGTTGTCATTCTGCTTGCCTAAAAGGCAAGTCTACATGGCCAGTGAAGTCAATTTTTTCTAGATTTCAAGATAAGCAGAGTGAATCAAACCAACTCAAATTTTGTGGGGAAAAAAATATATGACTTCTCCTTATTCTTAATAAGACATGGTGAAGTCACAACCAAGTAATTCAATTAGTTTTCAAGTTGAAAGGGAACAGAAGTTCAGTTTTTTGTGCACCTTCATTTAGATAAATGTTAAGTCTCTCTAAATGCCTCTGGGGTCAGTAAGATTTTTGAGGCAGGTTTACCTATTTTGCCTTCAGGGAACTCCCTTATGAGAAAATCCTTCAGATTATCTAATAAATGGAGAAAATTTAAGTTAGTAGGTAAGGTAGAAATACAAATTGGATAAAAAATTTATAGGAAACCTACCTTCTGTGTTGAGACTTTGTAGAATGGGTCTCAACTTTCAGGCCTATTTTTAATTAAGGCATTTTATGAGCTGAAATCCCTTAAGGTGCCTCCCAAGTCTCTTTTGATAGTCTCTGCTTGAGCTGCAATTTCCTAGTTCCTTCCTGTCATTCTCATGTTTCCTGCTATAGCCACACCTTGTAGTCTGGTGTCTTCTTTCTTTTACATATACTTAGTTGCTTTTCAAGGAAGGATTACCCTTCCCTTCTTCCTGTGTGTGACCTGTCTACAAGATATTTTAAAGGGAAAAAAATGTGCAGTCAAAGAACAAATTCTGATACTGACAGGAAGCATAGCATCTATCTGAAGACAGGATCCCCCTAACAGAAGCCAAAATGCAGGTAAAAGAATGATAAGTAGTTTGGGGTTTCTTTTTTTTTCTTAAGATATGGCCCTTAAATGGCTTATTATTTGTTTTAAAACATTTATCTACAATTGTCTTTTTAAAATACAATATTTACTATTAAAAGTTGCTGCAAATTATAGCTGTTAGTGACATTATACAGATAAAGAAACATTGCAGGAAATCAGTGTGCTCAGCACAGACATTTCAGGAAATCATTAGTCTGTATAAAACCTTCATCCATTTACTATTACTGAAATATTGTAGTTTGTTGAAACTGTTTTACAAAAGCAGTTCTTCTAATATTAAAGTTTTAGGGTATATTTTTCACTGTCTGTTTAATTATATGCTAATTATTTTGACATCAGAGCCAGATTCTTGCTAAGAAATTAGACTTTTTCACAGACCAAAAATTTAATGCAAAAATATATTTATGTCTGAAAACACTAAATGTTTTTGTGTGGCAGTTAAGTCACCTCTATTTACAGCTTTACTTCAAAGTGCTTTAAATGCAAAACTTTTTTTGTAGCTGAACACTCCAATTTGAGCCCTAACCATTTCTTCTAAGCTCTTTCCTTCACACATTATAGGATTATTCTGGGGTGAAGAGAAGCCTGTTGTAGTTATGCTGATACAGTCCTTCACAAAAGGGATTTTGTTGATAAATTTTGATTGGCTTTATATTGTTTTAAGAGAAATTTAATCAAGCCTAGATACAAGCATACAAAGTAGTAGTAGTAGCAGCAGCAGTAGTATTAGTAACAAAGATTGATTAGTAACAAAGATGGATCTGTTATTGCAGAGAGAATGCACTTTATAATATTACTGTGATTTAGCAAAGTAATAATCATGTGTAGCTATGATGTGGAGGATTTATATCCATTTGGCAGACTGACCCCTTATACAGCAGAACTTTTCCAATAAATAGGTAATTATTGACAATATTCAACTTGGAAAATGGTTTTAGAAGAAAGCCAGTACAGATGAAACTTACACTTGTACAGCTCTTGCAAATACATTCTTGCTACTGTAAAATGTTAGAGAAGAACATTGTAATTGAACTGTGGACAAACACAACAGAGCTCTTCTGCCATTTTTACTGCAAACACTCCCGGCCTCTACTCTGTCATTTCATATCTCCAAGTGTTCTTACAGCCCACAAGGGGTCTAAGACTCTCTGATAGTGACACATTTCTTATAGCTAAGGATAGCAGTGGAAAGCCAATTATAATAGCTTCCCTACCAGGTCCTGTGGTGTTCGAATCTTTGTAACCCTTGTGGCTTAGTTTTCTCTGAACTGGACTGTTAAATTTCTAAAGAGACCGCCCTTCGAGGCAGTCACCATTTTCTAAATCAGAACTGATGAAGAACACAGTAGAGGAAACATGCTGTGCTCTTTCAGGGGTATTTTATTATAGTTACTTCTGCTTTGTTAAGTTTAAACTTTTAAAATGAAGTTGAGGTGAAGGCAGTTATGCTACACCATCACTTCTCATTGCCACTAACTTTAGAAAAGAGAAAATATTTTTAAAAGGTTGTATATATCTGCAGTCCATCCTTCCCTCCACCTTGCTAGAAACTGAACTGTTAAATTACTATACTCTCAAGTCCAAATATTTAAGACTGTGAACTGAATGAAACATGATACATGCCCTGTCAATAATTAATTACGAATCTTCTTGAAGTTTAATGACATGATTAAGGATAACAGCCAATTAAATCAAATTTCTTCTGACTGGCAGGAAAATTATTATTTCACACACACAGTTGGCTTCTACATCAAATGGGGAGCAGCTTAAAAATTAAACACCAATTCAATAAGAGTGACCTTGAAAGGACAAAAAGTGGGTTCTGGAGGGAAAAGCTATTCAGTAGCCTGAAGTGGAGAAAACATCACTTTAGAGGTATATATTCTGTCATTTTCTTTGTTATTTGTCCATGTAAAATCAGATCACAAACATCTACAGGTTAGGACTAATTTTACAAGACTAAATTTTTAGTGACTGCAGTTCTTCATGAAATCAGTCAATAGTTTCACACTGTCTCTCCATCTTGCTCCCCAGAACTACAGGTAAAAATATGAAACTTGTAAAGATTTTATTTCAGCATTTTCAGTATAAAATAGTCCATAAGCCCCAACAAATTTACTTCTTTTAATCTGTTTATCAAAATGAAAGATTCTTCACCACAATTTGAGAAGAAATATAGCAGGTTCCAACCTTTTCTTTCAATAGCATTTTAGGACAGATATGACACTGTCAGAAAGAAATGGAGGAGCAGTTAAGGACTTTGGGAGATTTACACTGGAAATGAGGAAACATTTCTTTACCAAGGGCACGTTCAAACCCTAGGACAGGCTTCCTAGAGAGGTGGTTGATGCCCCAAGACTGTCAGAGTTTAAGAGGAATTTGGACAATGCCCTTCATAACGTATTTTAATTTTGGTCAGCCCTGAAGTGTTCAGGTAGTTGGACTAGAAGATCATTATAGGTCCTTTACAACAGAAAAAATCTATTCTATTCTGTCATATACAGGCATATACTTTCCATAGCCGAAGTTCTTCCTTTATGCCAGCTCTGTCTTTATTCTACTGAGTCAAATTGAAAAACATACTTTTCTTTAAACTTAGGACTTTTTCTTTTCTTTTTTTTTTTTTTGGTCCTCTTGTAAGACTTACTTTCAAAGTATTTGAAGTATATAACTTTTATGATTCAGTCTAATTTAAGGTCATCAGAAATCACACGTTCTTGCTTCACAGAATAGTTATCATTAATTTGAAAGGATTTGCTCCTTAACTTTCTGTGAAGTATGGAGTTGCCAAGAAATACATGTATCTAGGGAACCTCTTGACATAATTTTAAATGGTTGGAAAGAAGCTGAAAGAAGTGAGTTTATTAGAACAATTTAAGATTGAAGTCTTTCAAGATTAGAACAGTCTCAGCAAAATACTTTCAACCTCATAGTTTAAATATGACTAATATATTTTAGAAAAAGTTATTTAAAATTAAACAGCATGCAAAATGTTTTTGAATACCATCATTTTGCATTAATAATTACATATTTCATAATTTATTATTTCTCCTCATCTGGTCCAATTCTTTGTTCAAAGCAAGATTAAGTTCAAAATTAGATCAGGTTGCTCTGGTCCTTCTGCAGTCAAGTTTTGAAATTCTCCTAGGACAGAGATTCCACAACCTCTCTGAGGAAACTGCTGCAGTGCTTAACTGTTTTCAGAATAGTGTTTAACCCCAGCATTTACCTTATTTAACATATTTCCTGTGACACATATTTTGGTGTGTCCCTGGTCTACAGACAGAATATAGATTACAAGCCATCATGTTGTTGATTTTTAACCAATTTTCATATGTCTTAAAATTCTATGGCTTGAGGTTTTGATTTGGTTTTCTGTTTGTTTGGGGGTTCATTTTGTTTTTGTGGATTTTTGATAATTTTTTTTTTGTTTGTTTGTTTTGGGGGTTTTTGGTACTTTTGGGGTTTTTCTGGGTTTTGGTTTGGTTTAGTTTTTGTTTTGTTGTTGTTTTGTTTGTTTGGTTTGGTTTTTTTGTGGTTTTTTTTTAGTTTTTTTTGGTTTGGTTTGGTTTGGTTTTGGGGGTTGTGTTTTTTTCCCAGTACTGTAGCACATTTTCAGTTTTGGTATTACTGGCAAGAAATCTAAAAAATCAGCAGACTTCACACTTGTGTCAGCCTTTAAACATGAATAAAGGAGTTGAGGCAGTGAAGGGTTTCTACTTATTCTAAACTGACCTGAAAGGGTATTTCCTAACTTATAGTTTTTCTTACAGGCTAGTTATTTAGGTCATGCTTTAACAATCTATTTTACTGAATTCATGATTTATGAATGGCCGCCACATTCTGTTTTTCTTCTGAGTTATGTCAGTGTTGCTTCCCAAATCTTCGTTCGCAAAGCCTAGCCATGATATATGTCAGTGTTGGAGAAAACCTGAAATTGTAGGATTTCTGCATATGGTAAGCATATCTTTACATGAACAATGAGCCTTTCATTTTAACAAAAGAAAAAGAATTTACTCTGAGGGTGCTAAACACAGGTGGCCCAGAAGGGATAATGTGTCTCAAAAGCAAACTATACACAATCATAAACAACCAGATCTACCTGACCCGGTTTGAGCAGGTTCAGATGATCTCAAAAGGTCCCTTACAACTTCAGCAGTTCTGTGATTATGTGATTTAATTGCCCTTGGTAATCAAAAGGTATATTATCTCAGCTGATGTCTTATGACATGTTTGTAAATAAAAGGTTCCTTTCTAAGGATCACTCAGAACCTCCTTGGCTCTTGAGAACAGTAAAATCCACTAATCATGCCTCTAACCTGAATCATCAAAAATAAACAAAATATTTTAAAGAGGCATTCAAAGTGATTAGAATAATCTGAGCTCAACAACAAAGTCATAAACAATTAAAAAATAGCAGCTAAAGCAAATTGAGGTAGATGTGTAATTAAGTTAATATTGTGTAAAAATCCACAGGATGCCTTCCAAGTCCATAGGAAACCATTAAAATGCCATCAATGTCAATAGACATTGAAGTAAGCTGCAGCACAAGAGGTAGAGACAGGAACTTAATCATATTAATATAAGGACAAAAAATGCAATAAAATATCTAGAAATGTGCCATGAAAAATTAAAACTCCTTTTTGCTGATAACCTAAATAACCTAAATAAGAGAAATTTCTGTACTCTTACCTTTGAAATAGCCCTTTGAAAATGTAACTGGGCAATCTTAAATAATCACGGTCATGAAAAGTTATTATCAGAACATCCAAGCAAATGTATGAAGTAAAAATTGAACTATTTTCTTTTCCCTAGATGCATATAAGTGCTATTGCCCCCAAGGTATCATTACATTAGTTCTACAAAGACTTAATATTCACTTAGTGCTATGTATTCTATTAAATCACTTTCTCTTTTGGTCTCTTTCCAGGGGGAGATATAAATTAAAAACACACCTCTAATTCATTTTCTTTCCTTTTTGGAATATTAGCATACCACTAAAAATACATATTATGTGTTTTAAAGGGAATTTCTGTAGTATGTAATTAGTTATTCTCTTTAAAAATTTGTACACTACAGTTTTCAGGATTCAAACGTTTAAGAAATTGATTTGGGCTATTAACAATTAGTATTTTAATACTGATATAGGGAAAAATACTCAATCATCCCCTCTTATAACGTCTTCCTTCTCTCAAAGTACAAAATAGAAATATCTATTATATTTTTTTTCTTAGTTAACTTAGTTTCTCTTAGTTAACAAATTTGGCTTTGTTATTTGTAAGTGTTACTATATAATCCACAGGATTTATTTGATTGCCAATATATTCAAACTCCTTACTATTTTTATTTCTATCAGGCTTTCCCTCCTCTCCTTCCAAGAAGGAAGGCTGCCATAACAATATTTTTATTGTTGCTATTTCATTTTGATTTAATTTGTAAAAAATTATAGCATGATAATTATTCTATTACAGTTCAATATATATCTAATAGTTTAAAAACAGGAGTTGTGGGAAATATATAAATAGTCAGTCCTGAACTGACTATTGGACACAAGGAGAGTTACACCGAGGAAATGGAAAAAATCACCAGAAATTTTTTACGGGACACTAGATCACAACCTGTCCTCTATTAATTGTGAGAGAAGTTAGGTTGATTGCTTCAAAGCAGATCTAGACATCTAAATGTAGATGGTTGGTTTCAGATTGAATCTCATCAGGTAACTGAAGGCTTTCATCGCTGATTATAAATGCAGAAAAAGAACTATTTTGAGCAGGAGCCATTGATTGCTCACTTGAAATAATAGTGTTTGCTTAAACACTTCAGCATCTCTGTCTTATCTTCATATAACATCTCCTAAAGATTTTATTTTTGTTTGATATGGTTAAGTGTAATCTTGGGTATATATTAAAAATGTACATATACCTATACAAATACACATGCATATCTCATATACACTTAGAAGGCTTAAAAGCTAAATTCCCTGTCAAAGGATGAATTTTTCCTGCGAAAAAACCCCAAACTAGATACTGGAATTATATATTTTGAAAATGGTGAAATGAAATACCCATTCTGAAATGGATAATTCATAGAATCACATCAACACATTATCACTAAGATGGGAAGGGACTTCTGGAAATCACCTAGTCCAACTTCCCCACTCAGAGAGGAACCACAATGCATCTTTTTAATTCACACCCACCAGGTATTTATACACATTGATAAGATCCTCCTGAGCATTCTTTTTTTTTCCAGGATGAGCAGTTGCAGCTCTCTCAGCATTTCCTCATACGACAAAAGCTCCAGTTCCTTAATCACCTCCATTAGTCCTTCATTAAACTTTTCTTAGCATGCCTACATACCACTTGTACTGGGGAGTCCAGATCTGGACCTGGCATTCCAGGTGATGCTTCCTTTCTAACTCTTTCCTGGGTGAGGTTTGTGTGTGTGCATGTGTGTGTATGAGCACCCCAGTGCCAGAAAATGGAGTCAAACCATGAGTTGAAGGACTGTGGTTCCATGGTACCAACGACTGAAGCAAGTGTACAAATACGTATGTGATTGCTAGCAAAAGTACAAGGTGGAGCAACTGGTGAGTGGATGAAGTCACTTGGGAGCAGGGGCTTGTGAATGAAAGCACTGGGGGATTGGTTGCTTGCACTCAGGAAGTTGTGGCCAGCTGCATGTGCACATGTGACAGTCTGTACCAGCAACTGGAGCAGGGCTGTGGTTTAATCCTAGCCAGCGACCAAGTACTATGCAGACACCTGATCACTCCCTCAATAGTGGCATCGGAGAGAGGATACTAAGGGTAGAAGGTTGAGGACTTGTGGGTTGAGATAACAACAGTTTAATAGGGCAAGCAAAAGCCACTCACACAAGCAAATCTAAACAAGAAATGCATTCACTGCTTTCCATGGGCAGGCAGGTGTTCAGCCATCTCCAGGAAAGCAGGGCCTCATCATGCATAACGATTATATTATATATATCAATACCATAACGAATTTGAAGTTGGACTTGACGATCCATGTGAGTCCCTTCCAACTCAGCGTATTCTGTGATTTTGTGAATATCCCTTTGGTCAGTTTGGGTCACCTCTCCTAACTGTGTCTCTTCTTAAACTCCCATGCATCTTGAACCTTGTTGCCAGCGTGGCAGTGCAAGGAGCAGAAAAGGCCTTGGTTCTCTGTAAGGCTTGCTCAGGAATAGCAAAAATGTCTCTATATTATCAACACCGTGTTCAGCACTGTCGTGGTTTGAGCTGGTCAAACCCAGGGGTGGGGTTCTTGGTGTTGACCCAATCAGCACCCTGGAAAATTAACATATTACAACAGACCGGAAAAGGAGATGAGATTATGTAGCTGGAAGAGGGGCAGCCATGGTTTCAGACGCCACATGTTTGAGAGAGGGGCCAGTGAGCCCTGCTGGGGGCCAAGGCCCCCAGTCCCCGACCAGGCTGCGGGGGGCCCGGTGCAGTGTTAAAACTGGACCGGTGCTGTGGCCAAAGGCTGGGTGGAGTTACTCCACTGTGAGTGGACAGCGGAAGAATGGCGGCAGAGACAGCACTGAATAGAGAGCTGTGGCTGAAAGTCTAGAAGATAACCAGCAAACAGCAAGATGGCATGGAGCCCGGCTGAGAGATGCAGAGATGTCCTGCAGGAGGGAGAGCCGGCAACAGAGCAGAGAAAACTCAGTAGAGACTATTTTGGGTAAGATTGAACTACTTTCCCAAAACCCTGAGACCTCTTAAAGAGGAGGGGTGGGCTTCCAAACTTTTAGGGAGTCCCAAAATATAGCAGCAGTTAGGGAGAGAGAGAGGAGCTGAAAACTCAGAGACGTCCTGTGAGCTGGACCAGGATGGAATGTGGGGGAAGTGGCCCTCCCCTGCCACTTTTGCAGATGGAGCAAAGGAGCTCTGTTAGAACACTTGGGGCAAAAATTGAAGAGAGACCTAAATGTTCTGATTCGGGGGAACTTGTTCCCCCAAGGAAGGGACTTTCATGGGATTTGCACCCCGTGATCTGATTGTGGTGAGGCGAGTTTTGTCCCTGTTTTGCAACCCACGGAGAGACCTTTGCTTGGAGCCGAAGGGCCGAGAAGGGTGAGAAAAAAACCCTGTGTTGTAATGAAGAGAGAGAGATGTTTTTCCAGCTAGGACAAATCAGAACTACTGCCTTGAAGAGGAGAGACACTGCTGTCCTGAAAGTGAAAAAGACTTTTTCTTCTTTCCTTCTGGACATTTTATAGAGGGAAGGAGGGACGATCTATGTATATGTATATTGCTTTACTATAGGAGAGATAGTTAGGATTGCTATATATAGAAATGTATTATAGTATTTATTATGTTAGTAATAAATCTTGATATAATTTCCCCATGTCAGTAGTCATGTTATGTCTGAAACCTCTTTCATATTGAGGCAAATTGTGGGGATTTTGGAAACTGGATTTTTGGGAAGCTCAAATCATGACAAGCACAAATTCAAAACACGTCCCTGTGGTAGCCACTGTGAAAAAATTAACTTTACCCCAGCCAAAACCAGCACACCTGCTCAGTAAGGTAGGAGAAAAGGAGGTCTATTGGTTCTGCCTATGTTTGTGTGAGTACTCTGTGTGTCTGCCTGAGACCTGTGTGGTTGGCAATGTAGATATATTTTTACATATATATGTTTTTTATGTCTATATGTCATATATACATTCGCTCTGCATGTACATGCTGGTAATATATCTTCAGGCTCACACTGGCTGGACTTCAGAACAGAAAGCAACAACAGCCACACCTCTTAGGCCGTTGAATCTGGCATGATATATCTTCCTCTCAGCACAGAAACGCTCTTGATCAGAAATCCATGCTGTGAGTTACGACTTTAATGAATTTTAAAATACTATGACAAATATATACTGCAAGCTACTAAACCCTGAATCTTAGAATTTTAACCTCATAATTACCCTTTGTCTGCGATTTTTACTTTTTATTATTACTTAAAGAAAATAATTTTTATTATAACTATTCATGAGTATATCTGCTTACAGAACCCACTTATATAACTGCTAATCCTACAATAGTAGATACCAGTTATTAATTTCTTTCTACTGATGAAGCAAAACTTCGTTTTACATTTTTACCTAACAATTTCCAGAATTCTTAAGATCACAATAATCTTGAAAATAAGTAATATTTTAAATAATAGTTTAAAATTATTGATGTAATTGATAAATATAGTACTTTGACATATCAGATTTTAGATATTCCAAAATCTTTTACCAAAATCCTGACTGAACCAAAAATATGTACTAGACTCACTAGAAAGTTCATATCATTTGAGTTATAAAGATCTTCCTTAAAGGTTATATAGATATAACCTTTAAGAGCAGAATATGGCATTAGGAAGAAAGATTAAGGCAGTACAGTAAATTCTTTTCTAAAGAGAAATATGAAGTTTCCCTAAAAAATATTATTGGAAGATATACACTTCACAGTAAGTCAAAGCAAGCGTAGATATATAAGAAAACTACACATTTCTCATGAAAACAGAAGATATCTCCTCTAATATTCAAATATTTCACATCTCTTAAACCATTTATCCTGTTTATTAGAGACACGTTGCAACCAAAATCCCAGGGAAGTGATGATTTTAGATATTTTGATATCTAAATACTTATTTTTTAAGGTCTTAAATTTACACAGTAAATCAGGTTGTAACAATGTCTGATGGGAAAAAAAGTAATGCATTATAAACATAGAATGTATTAACATATGTTGTCTTCTCTTTGTCTCTTTTTCAGAATACAATGAAGTAGACTTTGCACTAAATAATTATTTTTATGGTAGTATTAATTTTATGGTTTTATTGATTTTATCCAGGTCACTTCCAGAAGTAATAAGCTAGGTTACCTTATAGCAAAATAATTCCTAGGTAGGAAATGGTTTTTAATTTTTTTTACTATACAAGTATTTAAAAAAAGGTATGATGCTTATTTTTCCAATAACAACATATTTTACTGGTTTTACGGCAGGGAACAAATTTACACTGTAGAGATCAAAACAGATTTCAACTCAATTCCACATTCTTATTCTTGGTTTTTTATCAAAACCCTTAAAAAAAGTAAAAAACTTTTTTTATTACAATAGTGTATTAAAATAAATTGTGTATTATGGTTTTGGGGGGGGGTTTTAGATGTTCTATTCTTAAAGTAAGACACAGAACTTTAGTCTTTCAGTGGATGCTACTTTGCATGTGCCATTTCTCATCATGCTGATCACTACGCAGGTTTTCTTAGATTCTTTCAAAGTCATTTACATTATTCTCTGGTTTGATTAGCTAAAGTCAAATTTGTGTCATCTACACAACGTGGTTTAAATTTACTTGTTGGTTTTAAGCAGATTTTGATAGCAGAATACAAAACAACAGGACTTCAACTCCAGTAAAAGAAAAAAAATAATCAAATTTTCTGCTGTGGTTTAACCCTGTTAGGCAACTGAGCACCACACACCTACTCAGTCATTCCCTGCCCTATTGGGATGATGAAGAGAATCAGAAGAAAATTCATTGGTTGAGATAAAGATAGTTTCATAGGCAAAGCAAAAGTCGTGCACACAAGCAAAACAAAATATGGAATTCAATCACCGCTTCCCATGGGCAGGCAGGTGTTCAGCTATCCCCAGGAAAGCAGGGCTCCCTTACACATAGTGGTTACTTGGGATGACAAATGTCATCACTCTGAATGTCCATCCTTTCCTTCTTCTTCCCCCACATTTATATGCTGAGCATGATGCTGTATGGTATGGAATATCCCTTGGGTCAGTTGTAGTAATTTGTCCTGGCTGTGTCCCCTTCTCATGCACCTCCAGTTTACAGGCTGGTGGGGCAGGGAGAGAAGCAGAAAAGGCCTTGACTCTGTATAAGCACTGCTCAGAAGTAAATAAACCATCCCTGTGTTATCAACACACTTTTCAGCACAAATGCAGAACATGGACCTATACAAGCTTCTGTGAAGGAAACTAACTCTATCCCAGACAAAACCAGTACACTCCAACAAACAAGAAAACAAAAAAACCCAAAAAACCCAGTATTATTAGAAATGTAATTTTTTTCCTGTTTACTTTCTTCAATCTTGAAAATTTGTAGTTATTATTTTTTTTTAGAATCTAAAAAGCATAAATTGGCTACAAAATAAATACCTTACAAACCAAAACATTACTCAAAACTGAAATAACATTTTCTCCAACAGTCAGAATAGGCATAAAAAACCACTATGAGTTTAGTTGAACAATAAGGTGAAGGTGAGTACTATGGACAATCTTTTTCAGAAACACTGCTTAGGCATATAATTTTTTGTACCATGTTATGCATGCTGTTTAATATGTGATGACGTTCTCAATACATTATTTCGAAGCAAGTCCAAATGGCAACTCATTATATTGCACACGAATATATCTTTAACTCCAAACATTTATGGTTCATGAATTTATAGTGGAGATAAATTAAAATAATTTATTCCAGGGAAAGTTAGTTACACTTGTCCTTATCAGTGACTTGACCAGTGTCAAGCAGTCAATTTATAGGAGAGCCAAAAGTTAGGGCTTCCTGCTCCAGATCCTTTTCCTCATGAGCAAGTTAATTCTAAGTGTCGTGGTTTGAATCTTGTTTTCCCCCAGAGGCTAAATTAAGTGGTAGACCCCAAGGGGTGGAAACCCCTGGAAGTTTTGAAGTTCTGCCCAATGGGCGCTCCTGCAGAAATGTAAACATATCACAAGCTCACCGGAAGAGATGAGTTGTAGTTTGGTTGTTGTTGGAGAGGTGGCCATGTTGTGAGCCACGAGGAAGGGGCTCTGAGCCCCTTGGGCCCTCTGGGGCCCTCCCA
The DNA here is from genome assembly GCF_001715985.3 of Manacus vitellinus. Lineage (NCBI taxonomy): Eukaryota > Metazoa > Chordata > Aves > Passeriformes > Pipridae > Manacus > Manacus vitellinus. The sequence continues at coordinate 40,511,194 of NW_021940208.1, read as the reverse complement.
GCCCCTGGCTGGGGGGCTGCAGGGACCTGGAACAGCATAAAGCTGGGCTAGGTGCCTGTAGTTATGCAGGGAGATGTTTTCTCCATGGGCACAGAGCAGCAGCCGGCACTGACCAGAGAAACGGTGGCAGAGAGCCAGAGATAAGAACCTGAACTGAAGGAGCAGCAGAAGCAACATGCAGCACCAGAGAAAGGACTCCTGGAAGGAGAGCCGAGACAAAGAGAGCCAGCAGCCTGAGAGACAGAGTTCTGGGGGTAAGACTGTACCAGCCCCCCAAAACTCCTTTGAGACCCTCTTGGAGAAGAGGGAGATGGACTCCTATTAAGGAGAAGAGTTTTAGACATGCAGCACCGGAGAGAGAGAGGAGCTAAGAAGCTCAGAGCGTCCCGGACCTGGACCGGGACGGCCAGATGGAATGCGGGGGGAGTTGACCTTGGTTCTTCCCCCCCTTGCACTGCTGCCACGGTGGCAGCCTGAGAGACAGGGCACAGAGGCCCTGCAAGGAGCTGAGTCTCCTGGAGATACCAGACCGTCACGAAGACCCCTCCTGTGTCTTCGTGATATGACGTGGTGATACGACCTTGTCTGGGGTTACGAAGCCCACGGAAGACCCCTCGGTTGGAGGCGATGGGGCCGAGAGAGGTTGGATACCTCCCTCGTGAGTGCTGGCAGAAATCCAGCTATCAGCTGCTGCATGTGGAGAAGACAGACAGACTGCTGCCTCAGAAGATGCTGCTGTTCAAAGACTGGAAGGGATCTGTCCTTCTTTCCCTCCTGGACTTTTATTTGGAGGAGAGAAGAGATCTGGTCCACTGTAAATACTATATGTCGTGGTAGAGATAGTTGTGATCGTGTGTATAATGTGATGTGGTATTTATTTGTATAGTCATTGTAATATATTCCCTTTCCCCCACTTTGAGTCTGGTGTGTTTTGTCTGGAGAAACCCATCTCACATTAGGTTGAGATGTGGGAGGGGGGGATGGAGCTAGGGATTGGCTTTTGGGACTATCTCAAACCATGACACTAAGAGATATTTTCTGAATTCCAAAAACTTATAGTCTGGAAATATACATGCTTATATCTTTCCACTGAGGTTCAGTTAACTCACTGACATTTTTCTTTAAAAAAGAATTACAACTTATGGAAAACTAAAGAGAGAAGACCTGACTGTACCATGTGATAATTAATGAGACCTTGTTTACATCTTCACTTGGAAGACATACTTATTGTCAAGCTCTGCAGTTTAAAATATAGTAGACAGAAGTTACCTTAACACCTGTTTGTTGGTACTCGCAAATTCAGAAAAGGCAACATTACCTTGACTGAATGTTGCCTGATTAAAACCGCCTTTCCAAATGACAAGTCCTATTGTAGGCTAATGAATACCTCTTGCTCATCCACATAGCAAAGTTCTCTGTATATATTTTGAAATTGAATTTCAATTAAATTGCGAAGTTAGACAATATAACTGCATACTGTCTAGGTATTTAGCTCTCACATTCCAAGGACCTGTCAATTAGACTTCAGTAGAAAAAATGATACTACTGAAATACATAGACACATCCACACGAGCTGTTTGAAACATGCAAATTTAATTTAACAGTTGAAACAACAGTTCTGCTGTTTCATCTCTTATCATCCCTAACAGTAACCAACAGGGGGTTTAGCGGTTTGCTACTTAATGAGTTATAAATGATCTAATTAAGTGTCTCCTTGCAATTGTCTTTACACTTCATTAGTGATGTGGTTGTTTATTAAGATTGGAATTTTATTGTCAGTCTAATAATTCATTCAGTTTTAGTTACATTTATAAAGATTTTGATGGTATTATTTGAACAAGGATTTTACAAACTACTTAAAATATTTTTCTTGTATTATTTATTCTTCAATAACAAATATTCTGGGTTTTTTTTCTTCAGTGTATTGAACTATATGTTGAGGATGATATGCATACTGTCTGTTTTGCAGATTATTTTACCCAGATTCCTTTTTCCTTTTAACTGTGGAATTTGGAGAAAATGACATTTCCTATAAAATACTTGTATCAACTTAGTAAATCAACTGACAACCGTCCATCTCAGGACAGAATGGACACAAGGAAATGATATTTTCAATGGAATTTGTATTATTAGATTGCAAAAATATTTCAAAGATTAACTTTCACTTGTATGCATCTATTCTGTGATGTACTAAACTAACTAGCAAATGAAGTTCGTGATGTTCAGCAAATACTCCATTGAACCTAGACAAGACAAAGTCCTTTTCTAAGCTTATACTTGAATAGTCAGCATCCTACTTTGCTGAATGTAGAATCATTGCAAGGCCAGTTTACAGACTGCTATTTGTCTATAATGAAGAGTGAAGATCACAGGCTTGTCTCTCTTTTGCTGTCTTTTGAGAAAACCAGAAAAAAAGAGAAATGTAAAGGGTTTTTTTTCCTAAAATTGGATTGAAACTTTAAAATTCAGTGTTAAATCCAACTACAAAGATACATTAAAAAAAAAAATATTTTTTTCATGTTTTTGTCAGATTTTCACTTTAATATCTTCATGAACCCACACACATGGTGCCCGAATAGATAATGATATTGGAAAACTGCCAGTTCATATTTTAAAAATATACATGACAGACCATAGGAAACAGTTGGCTTACACTAAATCTTCTTGTAGACAATAGAATTTGATGTGCTAAGAAATAAAAAAATGTATAGCTATCAGACATGGAAATGCATTTAGGAAAGAGAGAAGTGTATTTGTGATATCTTAAAGGTATAGGCAAAGAGTTGTTCCAGAAGGTAAGCTAAACCCAAAGTGAATGCAAGACTTAGTAATTATATGCTGGGAATACACACACAATACAACTCAAACCAAAAGTAAATATACACCTATATTTTGGATTTAGTTACTTTTTTTATTTGCAAAACTAGATCTATATTTACTTTTTTGTCATGATCTTTTCTCCCTGTGTGATTTTGGAGAGTAGGGTCAATTAGTACTGTTTTCCTCCATGAGGGCTATCATTCAACAAGATCTCTATGATGAGAAAGCTCAGCTGACAAAAGATTTAGCCACGATCTGCCAATCAATATGAGGCTTTGTGACAGAAGACAAGCAGGAATTAACCTACTTAAAATTATGTACTAAAAATTGAGATAGGTATCTCCCTAAACATCTACATTTAGTCATAGTTCAGTCACTCTAGAAGAATTAATCCTGCGTACACATTTGCTTGTACTGTGAAGGGAAAACTTCCATTGTAAGAAATTTATATTCTTTTAATCTCATCTGAACATGTAACCATATTTTTCTCCCCTTATTTTCTGTGTACCTGCATAAAGGCTCATCTTTTCATAGAAGTACAGAAGCATGCAAGTTGAAAAGGACCTTGAGAAGTCATACAGTCCAATATCCTACACAAAGCAGGTCCACTACGAGCAGGTTACTCAATATCATGACCAGTCTGGTTCTGAATATCTCCAAGTATATCACCAAGAAGACTGTTTCCTGAGTTGAATCACTCACACAGTGAAAGACCTTTTCCTTTCATCAAGTCATAATTTCCCATGTTTCAATTTTTGCCCTCTCTGCTTTAGCAACATAATTTGTCATCCACTGTCTACCCTGGAAAAATCTTGTTCTGTTTAGTTTGTTCTTTTTAACAGTCTATTACTATTGGAAATTGTAGGCAGTAGTAAGATCCCTATGATATCCTTCAGTTTTCAAGGCTGAACAAACCCAGCCCTCCCATACTCCCCTTGTACACCACGGGGCACAGCCCGTGTACACTTTGATGGACTTCTACCATATTCACTCCTGTTTGTCAGTGTCTTTTTGTACTGTGGAGCCCCCAGTAGGGCACAGTTCTCCACATGCAGTCTTCAGACATCGAAGAGAAGGGAATAATCATTTCCCTTCATCCTCTGGAAGAGAATTAAAGGATTAAAAGTAACAGTTCCAGTGCAATAGCTTTCTTAAATTGTGCAGCATTTCTCCTTCAGATCATGAATAAATACTTCACTTTCTGTTTCTGTCTTCTAGTTCTGCTGTGTCACTGAATGGGTTGTCTCTTTTCTGTCTTCTGAGATAATCTGGATAGCTAAACATGGGTCACATAAATAAGAACCCCTTATGGATACCCCAACTCTCCTCTCAGGAAAACCACAGTTATGGAATACATGTAGAGTCTACATAATTGAAGACTCCTTAAAGAATGAGAAATGAAAAGAATGGGAGAGTATAGCGATTTTTTTGTTCCTTTTCTTTCTGAATCTATCTTGAAGAAAGTTGTCAGGCGAAACAAAGATATATTCAAACAAAAATTACAGGTTGGTGTTAAAAGAATTACTTAAAAAACCTACTGTTGAATGTAAGGAAAGTCCTAATATTTCACAGTCATCGCACAATGAAATATACCAGTGTAGAGGAAATACAGGAGGAGACCTCTAGAAAGGCCACATAAAGGGAATCTGCCAACTCCTGTAAATATATATATATATGGGAACTGCTGCTACTCCACTAAAGGATTGGGCTGACTAGACAGGATCCAGATGCTCATAATCAGGAGCCATAGAATGAAGATACTCCAAACAATGGTCACAGTATAGCCTTAGCCTTCCAAAGTTCCTTTGTAGAAAGACTTCTAGTCAGAGGTCAGAAAAACTGAGTAGGAAGAAGAAAGATCCTAAAGAAATGTCATTCAAAATTACTTTATCTCTTCTTATGTTTGCCATCAGCAGAATGTCTAAACTATCCATCTCCAAATGGTGCATAAACTAGTATCTTTATCTACTTGTTCAACTTTTAGATGGGAGAATCCAGTTCTGAATAAGCCTGGGAGAAAGGATTACTGAGTGTTGGACAATACTAAATGTTAACTATTGTGTAAAATACCCCACCAACCAGAGGAACTGTTGTTGTGGTTTAACACCAGCTGGTAACTAAGCATCACACAACTTCTTGCTCATTTGACACTGCTGCAATGGGGGAGAGAATTGAAAGAGTGAGAAAACTCATGGGTTGACAATCTAAATAGGTAAAGCAAAAACTGCACACACAAGCAAAGCTGAATAAGGAATTAATTCACCACTTCCCATGGGAACTCAGGTGTTCAGCCATCTCCAGGAAAGCAGGGCTCCATCATGCATTAGGATGACTTGGGAAGACACACACCAGCACTCTGAACATCCCCTCCTTTCTTCTTCTTCCACCAGCTTCATGTGCTGAGCATGATACCATATGGTGCGGGATATCCCCCTGGTCAGTAGGGCTCATCTGTCTGTGTCTTCTCCTAGATTTTTTTTGCACCATGAGTCAGCTCATGGGGTGGTGTGAGACTCAGAGAAGCTACGTAAGCACTGCTCAGCAATAACTAAAACATCCCTGTGTTATCAACACCATTTTCAGCACAAATTTAAAACAATAGCACCATGCCAGCTACTATGAAAAAAATTAACCCTATCCAAGCCAAAAAGAGCACAGTTGTCATCTCTAAAGATGAATAGTTACAAAACAGACATACATATCTAAAATTTGTTACCTTAACAGCTTGATTTTTCTTTGAGTAAATGTCATCTAATTTTCCAATTTAGAGCTCTTCTTTTTCAGTATTTGTACCCTTCAAAGGTTTCAAATTACTATTCATATTAACAATTTTCTGTAACAAATTTACAGTATTCAGATTTTCTATTCTTCAATATTCTCATTAGTTCTTCCGGACAGTGAATTTGGTTTAATTTCTAATTTTTATCCAGTTTGTCAAGCTATTCTTCATTATAAAGTGTCACATCTGCTCAGTGTTCTAAAAACTAATTTCTAATACCAAAAAACAAGGAATATCTGAATTTACTTTTCTACATCTTTATTTCTGCACTTTAGTGTTGCTTTATTTTTTTATTGCTACGGTACCTTGGAATTCACATGAGGTTTGCTATTCTCTTCACCCTTAGTCTTTATTGCCAACAAAATTTCCTCCCTCTCTCATATGGTCTTTCTGAATTGTTATTCCCCAGATGTACAGCTTGCATATTTCCCAAGATTAAATATCATTTTATTTCCTTCAAATAATTCAAACTTCCTTTGGTCTTGCTAGATTATTCCTTTATCCACAATGGTATTTATAATACATTCCAATTTAATATTGTCTGAAAATTTAATTAATGTGCAATTTACTCCTCCATCCAAAATAGAAATAAAGTTGATAAATAAAACTAGGTCTAACCCCAATCCTGGCTACACCTCCTTGGCCACATGCAATTTAACATAACTTTGCTGATTGACCTTTAGCGATTTTCTGTCAGTGTGATGGTACCAGTTTGAATCCGTTTAGTAAACAGCAATGGGGATTTCACATTAAAAATATTCAGTACAAGATATATGAATGCTAATTTTGAAGACAGGTTGTATTTCAAGTCATGAAAACTTGCAGACCAAGTTTAAGTGTCTTTATTAGAAAGCCGAAGTTCTGAAATAGCAGAGGTTATTTGAGACCTCTGCATGATACTAGCAGATATTACACATGTTCTGCAGGAAACCACCCTGAGACCAGAGAGGATATTCTCTACTATTAAAAGTGACACTAAGAAACAATATTTAAAACAGAATTACTCCTTTATTTTTCATATTTAGTCAGTCAAGTTCAATAAGAAGTTCAGAGAATATTCTTGGCTTATAAGTTTACATTTACTGTATTTTCTCCTGGAGGAGTCCACTTTTTTCTCTTTGACTAATGGAAAGACAGTAGACTTCATTTCAGCTAACATTGATTATCCAGAAGACAAATATTAATAGCTCAATATGGCTACCCACGCAGAGACATCAAGTAACATTTCAGGTTCCCTAGAATATATGAAAATATCCTCACAGGGCCAACAGAAAAGATACAGAACCTATAGGAAAATCATGCTCATCTGGAATAGCTACGATATCCTAAACATCTCAAAAGCACTAGATTCCCATCTGTATGCAATGGAATTAAGCCTCTATTCCACTTTGTGTTTGAATAGATCACCACCTTGCTTTTCCCTTTGTCTCCTCACCCTTTTACTTGTAGTTTTAGTCTATAACCCTGTACTAAGATCCCTTCACCATTCACCTTACAGCTTTTAGTCTATACATTCGTATTACAATAAATAGAACCTAGTAGATAAAAAGATAATAGTAATTTTCATATTTGATAAATATTAACCAAATAATATACATGCGCAAAGATTAACAATCTATTAGCATGCAAACCCCACATTTAATTAAGTTTCTCTAACCAGCACTAATACAGTCAGAAACAGAAACTACACTGGGGATCTTGAAGTAGTCTCACCGAAGAGTGTAATTATACTAGGGAGAAAACATGAAGATCATCGTTAGCATCATCTTCATTGTTATCACTACCCAGTGTGTTGTAGAAGATGCCCAAAGAATTCTTGTTGGGTGACCCAATTGCTCTTCTGACCTGGCCACTGGAGAGAGGTTTCCCTTTAGCTTCGTCTTTTCCTTTCTTTCTCTGCTTTCTGCCTGGTAGCTTTACATTGATGCATGCCATCAATTACAGATCCTGAAAAGGAAGTTTTCTTCATTTAAGATTATTCCAGCTTTGTGCAAGAACTGTGTTATCACTCAGAGACTTACTGAAATATAAAAGCAGTTGCACAAAGAAAAAATGGAGAGGAAGATGGTACGTCTGAATTGGCTTGATGCAAAACTGGGATGTAGCTGGTGCATATATCAAGATCAGGCATCAAGAAAGACTTTCACCTTTTTCAGTGTGCATGAATTTAGATTAGATAATTTATCTCTTAGAATATAACTACAGAAAAAAACCAGATAGAGATCAACAAAACTTCTTGTAGTAATGTATCTGATGAAAAAAAGGTGTAACTCTCTTCTTTGCTTTTTTTCTCAGATTTATAGTTAGAAAATTGCCTTTTTTTCTAAAGTATCTGTACATTCTTCTTTATTGCAACATCTAGATGTTTAAAAATTCATCACAGTAAAATGTGGTATCACCCATTATTTTTCATAAGGATTTTACTTTTTAAATAACATATCCTCAAAGCTCCTGAGAATAACCCATATGTGGTTTGTAGCAATATTGAAAGTTTTCTACTTGTTTGTTATGTTTAGTGCTATAGTGTTCCTTACATTCCTACATTATTTATGTGGTTTGCAGCTGCTGGAGAAACAAGCATAAATAAATCTCAATATCTCCAGAAAAGGAGCTTACCAACATACCTTGAGAGAAAGAAGGAAGATAAGACATGTCAAGTAGATCCTTTAAAGGTCTATTGCAATATCTTCTTTTTAGCCTGAAGGTGAAATAACATTTATGAAATTATTAATCTGCTTTGGACAAAGAAAGTCCTAAGAAAGCATCTGAAGCCACTGAAATCATCCCCATTTCCAGAAAATAGTAGAAGAGATAGCTAGCTGTTTAACTTGATATGCAGATTACTTTGAAAATAATTAAATAAATTTTCTAATTTTTTGTGGTTCTTTCTGTGGAAAAGCCAGACCTCGGGCTTATATGAACCTTGATTTGAAGAATTGTTCTCAATTGTTTCTGTTTGGAGCTTTTGAGGGCCATGAGAGGAACACACCTATCTTCTGCCCCAGTTCCCTTCCTGATGCAAGTCTTGCCCTCCTGGTGACAGCATGTGTTGACTTGGGGAGCCAAGTTAGCTGGATGCAACACCCCAACAAATCTTGGGCAGGAAAGGAGGTGAGGCAGGAGCACCTGCTATCCTAACCTGCAGGGCCCCAGTAGGGAGATATCAGGGAGAGAGGGAGGGAGCAAGAGGGGTAGAAGAAGCACATTACCAGAACCTTGAGTAGGGTCCTGTTCCAATAGGACTGCATTTGCCACGGGCACCCTGCTCTTTCTCACCCTGGGGCCTGAAGCACCAGTGAGCTATGGTCACATCTCCCAGCCCAGCAACCATGAGAACAACTGACAGTGACAACCTTTAGGCCTAGGGGGAGTGTGGAAGGTTTATTTTGGCATCAGAACTAAGGTGTGGATACTCAGAAGAGTGCATATGGAGGGTCAGTTTTGGTGGGCTAAGGGCCAAGCTCCCACTCAGCTGCTCATTCACCCTCTCTTCTTTAGGGATGGAAAATAGAAAGTTCATGGGTTGAGATAAAAGCAGAGAGATTGCTTATCAATTACTGTCATGGGCAAAACAGACTTGACTTGACTTGAGGAAAATTAATTTACTTCTTTGCTAACTAAAATAGAATAGGATAGTGAGAAATAAAGTCGACTATGAAAAGACTTTTCTTCACTTGTCTCCCAATAGGTGATGGAAGTGTGATGTTGGCATTAAAGTGGTAGATACTCAGAAGTGTGCATGTGCAAGGGGGTATAACAGTTTCTTTTGTAATATTACTAAATCTTTGTGTTCATTGGATAATTTGGATTTGTAAAACATTAATTGGTTTGGTATTCAAATTTTTAGTTTTCAACATATGGTGTTCCCTTTTGCCTGTTACATGATTCTGAGTGTAACATTCTGATGCTCCTCCTGGAGTAATTGAAACATTGTCACAGAGCATTAGTAAACGTTTGGTGACAGACATCCTTCTCTAAATTGCCTCTCTTTTAAAGTGGAAGAAAGTCAGATGTGTGTACCTAACTCAAGCCCACACACATATCAACATCCAGTCATCTTGTACTAACATGACAACACAGACTAAGCCTCTCCTGTTCTGCAGGGCCATTCGTTTATCCAGTATCTGATAAGACAGAAGTAGTACATTGCTAGCCCTCTCTCTGACATTTCACTTAACAGGCTGTTTTATTTAAGAGTAAGTAATAATTACATTTATTTTCTTTATCTTCTCCTTCAAAATTATTGCTGTTCACACTACACTAAGTAATTTGTGTTATTGTTGATTAAATAAAATGGTCTTCTCATGCATCAGCATGCAAGTCACTGAATACGTGTGACCAAGCAATTGCAAAAAAAAAAAAAAAAGTTGTAGATAAGCCTTTGTGAGAACTGCAATATAAATGTGATAATAGGAATAATTTCTAGTCCACTGTAGCTTACTGGTTTTTAATACCTGTGTAATCAAAATACCAGTCAATTAGCATTTAACCGACTTATCTATGTAGGAATTTTTGAACAGAATTGTATTTTCCAGGTACTATTTTCATGTTTTCCAGGTAAACTCACTGGGTGAAATAGTTACTGGGTAATCATCTATGCATAGAATAATAAGTAGTAATACAAAAATAATTTTATTTAAACTATTAAAGTCATTGTTGCTTAATAACTTTGACCAGCAGCAAGATTTTAAACAATTCAGTTGCAACATCTACAGCTTAAAATAGTAACTTAAATAAAAAACATGTAATAGGTTCTGCTCCAGTGTTATACTATATAGAATACTTCTCCAATACTAGACATATAACTATTTTTCCATAATTTTAGAAAACTATTTATTCACTGGCATTAATATCCTTAATATCCTAGAATGCACATTACCTTAATATGGTTCTCTATCATCATCATGAATAATGTGAATCTTAGTGTGGTTTGCAGTTATTACCTACCTTCTTTATGTCAATTATTCTTTGCAATTTTTATTGCTTAATGTGAAACACTGTAATTTAAATGAGTAGTGTACTGGTTTTAGCTTGGACAGTTAGTTTTCTTCATAGTAGCTAGTATGGAGCTAATTTTTGTATTTGTGGTCAAAACAACATTGATAACACAGGGATGTTTTAGTTCTTACTGAACAGTGCTTACATAACATCAAACCTTCTCTGCTTCTAATCCTACCATGCAAGTGAATACACTGGGGGGGCATAGAGAGAGAGACCTTTAACCAAGGCCTGGAAATGACAAGGGAAGGGACAATAGGGAAACTGAAAGAGGGTAGGTTTAAATTGGACACAAGGAAGATTTATCTTTTACAGTGAGAGGGATGAGACTTTGTAACAGGTTGCCCAGAGAGTTTGTGGATTGGAAATGTTCACAGAGAGGTTGCATGGGCTTTGAGCAATCTGATTTAGTGAAAGATGTCCCTGTCCATGGTAGCAGGGTGTGTTTAAAGGCTCCTTTCAACCTGAGCTATTCTGTGCCTTTATGATTCTAGGAAGTTGTCAGGGAATACAGCAAGGACAGCTGACCTCAACTGACCAAAGGGATAACCCCCACCGTATGCCATCATATTCAGTAAAAAGAGCTGGGAAAAGAAGGAGGAAAGTGAGGGGGACTTATGATATTCGCCTTTCAAGTAACTGTTACACATGATGGAGTCCTGCTTTTCTGGAAGTGGTGAAGTAGTGAAACAATTATTTTTATTATGTTACTTGCATATGCTGCTTTTACTTTTGCTATTAAACTGTTTTTACCACAATCCACAAGTTCTTGCACTTTTACCTTCTTACTCTTTCAAGTTCTGCTGCAGGGGAGTGAGTAAGCACCTATGTGGGGTTTAGATGCTTGCCAAGGCTAATCCACAACAAATGGAAAACTGTGCAATATTAGATTTTGTCTCTTTCTTCTTAGACCTGAACATGCCTTTTCAAATTATTCTGATCATTATTCTCTTTAATCATAATACTGACAGGTGTTTGCTCATGAACACCATGTAGTCCTCTTTTTATGATATATTTAGACTAATATAAGCACTTTCTTCTCAGAGGAATTACAAACTAAACCAAGTAAGGCCAGCTACAGGAAAATAGGAAAGACTGATTGTAGCTTTCTTCACATACTGGAATGACTGCAGATGTGTTATCCAGAAAATGGAACCAATTAACTTGTCTATCTTACCAAGTTTGCATATTTTTTTAGGACACCTGTTAAAAGATTATCTTTCCAGTTTAACACATTAAAAATAATGAATGAGAGCAACATATTTTCTAGACTCAACCTGTGAGTGTTTCTTTTTTAAAGAACCAGATGCATTTTTGCCATATTTACTTCATTATAATATAAGAGTTTCCATTCTGCTTCCTCATTTTTCTGTGGATGAACACAATTACTCAAAAATCTGTCATACACTAACTATAAAAATTGTTTTGTATAGCAGATAATTTGAGTCAGCAAGACTTCATAGCTTTTGCTGGCAGTTTATCTTTGACAACTGGGATTAAATGACAAAGTTAAAAATCTCATAGGCAAGTAGACTGCATTGATGGAAATAGATACATAGAATACTAATATTTAAACTATGAAACAACAGATAACATTGAGAATTTCTTATATTTCATGCTACCTAGTTCATGGTACTCCATAAATGCTGTTAAAAATATAATCCAGTTTTTGTTCATACTCAGTCCCTTTTAATATGAGTTAGGACAGCCTGACAAATGATTAAAGACTTTGTACGGTAGGATATTTGGTTATGATTCTAATCTCCACTGTTTCCTTTTGTCATTTTAAGGAAATCATTTTAATCTCCCACTATTGCCTGTTCCAATCCTTTGGCTATCTTTCTGTCTACTGAAGAGAGAAATGTAATCCCAATGAGTTGGTTTGTCAGAAGGTAAAACATGCTATTGGCATGAAAATTGCATAAATTCTAGAATCTGGCTTCAGGATTATGTTCTTTAGTCATCCTTCTTAATGCTCATATTTGAAAATACGTGTTTAAGTATTTTGGTATTATGATTTCTTATAGCTTTATTGGGAAATAGAAATGTATAGTTTATGCATCTACTTGCAAGATATCATTATTAATTCAGACACATAACAAATGTACCAAAACCAGAGTACAGTTTTACCATAAAATATGACTACGGAGTCTTAAACACTGGACTGTGTTTATTAATAAACTATTGGAATATTCCCTGGCATAATTTGACCCATTCCAAATAGCACTTGGTCCCTAGTAATTCCTGGACATGGTTTAGGTCCTAAGTTGTTCTCACCCAGTAGGCAGTGTTTGGGAGTCTAAGGTACTTTGCTAGCACAGAAACAGGCTGTATCATGGAATTGCCTTCAGAGCCCAAGAACAGTTCAGACCACTTTTAGTGCAGACTTAGCACTATTAATGTAGATACAGCCATAAGATCTTGCTGAAACGTTTCTTATTTCTGAGGATCTTCAATCTGAGATGTAAGAATTGTACTTAAAAATAAATATGGGTACAAGACTAAGAAATTTTAAACCCTGATAGCCTGCCAGGCAATATTTGCACTTCATGTGAATTAAAATGAATATATTTACTCACGAGCATAGCATTTTCTTATGTCAAATATGGAGGAAAGGAACAGTGATTTGCTAACATTTTAATAATCAGAAGAGAGTCACTCTTTTGACTGACTTCCTTTTCTATGTTCACAAATTTTTCTTCTCAAGCATATGAATTTCATTCTGCGTGCATGTCCAGTTGTGACTTCAATCTCATCCTCGTTCTTCATCCCTTTTTTTTTCTATTTTGAAGCAAAGAGAGGTTTAGAATTCATTGGTTTTTTTCTAGAATGTAATCTGGGGTAAATATAAAAACAGATGAATATTATCTGCTACTAAAATCTTTAAACTTTTAGATCCTATATATAAGAAATTTCTTTTTTATATCTTTACACCTTCTATTTCTGTGTGTTCTTTTTAAGTGCAAACACTGACATTTTCCTTAATGCAGTCATTATACACTGATTGTGTGCAAAATACTGAGTATTTTGGTGAGATAATTAAATACAGGTTAAAGAAACCAAACAAACACATTTGAGTGACTTACTTGAAGTCACCAAAGTAGTCAGCAGGAAGACTGGCTCGTCTGATCTAACTGAAGGAGTCTGTTTTCTCTATAATGAGCAAAACAGGATACTAGGTCTCTTTGCAGATAAACAGAAAGCAGAGATCACTTTCAAAAGTTTGAAATATTTTTTTTTACCTAAGTATATTGGAATATCATTCTTCATTTCATATACCACTGAGCTCTTTCAAATGTTCTCATTCAATGGAGCATAGCTTTCATCACTTTCCCCTACTTCTTCTCTGAGTTTTAGACAGTGCTTTTCACAAAGAACTGGCAAAACAAATACTTATTTCATAATATTTTAATGTTGAAACCTTTACTGCTTTTGGAAGTTCACTTACCTAACATTCTGTAGTGTCATTGCTTGAAGTACTTCATGGACAGGCATCTAGAACTTGTGCCTATAAATTTACACCTACCTGAAATATTGTAAGAAGGTAGACAGGTATCAGTTAGTCAACTCTCAGAATTAACAACCCTTTTACTCAGTCTTTTTAGAGATGAGCTTGAAATAGAGTCAGTTTCTGTTCAATTAGTGAACATATAATCAGTAATATAATTCTTGCTTTGGGCTATGTAACAGCCCACTAGCAATTATAGCTTGTACAGACTGTGTATGTGCTTATGTGCATGTTATGCATGTAGCTGTATGTGCTTTGGGCTTTGTAAGAGCATAGTATCAATAATGAATATTTGAGGTGGTGTCAGCAAGAGCCTTACTCTGAGAGGTTTAATATTGGAGGAAACAAAGAATCCCATACAGGACTTAAAGAGACAGCAGTTACGGGACAAAGTTGATAGTGCCTTGTAAAGTATGTGATAAGTTTCAATAAAAGTGTACATTCAGTGTTATACACTTTTTCCTTGACAACACTAGAATCACAAGTAATTAAGATACAACAAACAGTTGATCCACTGTTCAACTCAGTGCAACAAGTTTTTAAAAACACTGTTGTCTTATCTGGTACTTGTCCTGAGGGAGTTGCCAACTATTCTCCTCCAATGACCTTTTAAAGATTAAGCAGTTGTTACTTACAAAGGATTTCCAATGTAGGTACAGAAATACTCATTTAGCTTTTCTCTTATTCTTGGACCACTTTTTTCAGTATTATTTTTTTCCTGCTATAAATGTGTTGCCTTAATGTGCAGGCTTAAATCTCGGCATACAACGAACAGATGAGTCCTGAAAATACTATTTCATTCTTTCAACGCTTTGCAAATGTTTAGGGCCTATAATACAATTGTCATCAGATAAGGGTGTTAATGAATGTGAAAGCTGTAAATGCAATAACCATAGAGACAGAATTATATTAATCTTACTTGAATTTCCATATTTACAATGAATGCACAGAACTAAGTTATAGGTTATAAATACAAAAAATGTAGATGTCTAATGTAAGTTTCTAATTAAAAGTCATGTTATCTCTTTAGTGGTAGTGTAGATTAGTTGTGGGATTCAGTTGTCTAAACATGTGCATCTAATGCCATTTAAGACATTCTATGAAACACAGAAAGTCTACTTAGAATTAGAAAACATGTTGCAGGGTTTAAAATAGTCCCATACATTTCTGGACGTGAGGCCTAATTCTGTTGCCCATATGTGGGAAGTGTCATTTGATATTCCCTTGGGGATATTACCTGATCTTCAATTGCTGCCCAGAAAAGACAGAGGTCTCCTGTTGGTGTTCAAGCTATGTACAAGGTTCTAATAGAAGACCAACAGAAAAATCCGTGCCCAGGTTGGTAGCTGGACATCAGGAGAAATACTTTAAGGTATCTCAAAGAGCACAAGCCATCTAGTTGGTGGCAGCTGCACTAACTATTTGTTTAGACTCCTAAATCTATATGTCTTGAATCTGGAGCTGAATGATAGTCCACAAACTGTGGATGCCATCATTAAGCTTTAGAAAGTCTGGCCTGAAAAATAGTTGACATGAATCACACTGATACAATTGACCAGGGAATCGAGTCACTTCCTTTGTTAGATTAAGTCAGCAGCGTAGATGTCACCTAATATTCTCCATTTATTTTGCAGGAAGTCTACAGGATTAACTCAGCTGTATAAATGTAAATCATAGTTGCCCACATTTGACTAGATGAATGCAACTCAGATCGTTTTATATGGCACTATTCATTCCATTCTGATGACTGTCCTGAAACGACTATTTATTTCTTTCAGCATGTAATTTCCTATGCAGTCTTGTAAGTTTAAACAATCTCTTGAAAGGTTAGACGTTGACTACTTCGATCCATTTCAACATTTATAAAAGGTGATGTTTAACATGGTTTCCTGATAAAACAAACCTCATCACTTTTGCAAGAAATGTTTACTGTATCAACCTCTGGAACTCTAGCAATTCTGAACACAGGTGACTTAACAAGGTCAGTTTTAAACACATATATGTATTCTTCCCTAAATTCTATATAGCTGAGGGAGTGTATTTTGTACACACAGTTCAGCACCAAGGAAACAAACAGACCTCCAACAACTAAGTGCACTGCTGATAACAAATATAGAGACCACCTCTGTTCTATAACAAAAAAAATCATGACAAAGAGTGCAAAGAACATAGAAGTTGCAGAGACATTACTATTAAAGTGGAAGGAGTAATTAGGTCATTTAAGGAGATAAGGGTGCACACAAAGACTATCTGGTGAAGGTCAGACAGCCTTTGCTGCCACCTCAGTGGGTGTAGGAGGACCACAGTGTTTGTTCTACCTCTTCTGTCCTTTCCATTTCATGTTATGAAACATGTATTAGTAACATTTGAAAGTCCATTCTCTATATTGTTTCTTTACACTTAGCAGTCCAACGACATGTTGGAGGGTTTACGTGTCCCACTTCTATAATCTGACTTCCACAGAATGAAAAGGGTGTATACACCCCAAATAGCTCATGACTTTAGACTGCCTTAACTGGATAATTTTAAGTCATACAACATGCCATCAGCCTACTGACTCTTCTTAAGTACACCTGGCAAGTAAGTGAAGAAATAATTGTCATTGATAGTAACTTGACCATTGTCAATGAATTTCTAAGCCTTACCAGTCTATTTTGATGGTGGGAAAAAAAGTGTTCCTCAACTACAGAAATCAGTTCATGTTGTTTCCTTGTGAACTGGTTCAGCCTTGACCAGTACATTGCTGTGTAGTATTTTTACAGTATGCAGACCTATCTTTAGAAGCTCTTGCTCTTTATATGGATACAAATTAAGAGGTGAGGGGAAGTTCTTTTGTGAGAGAATGTTAATCAATGCATTTTGCAACAGGACAAAACAGCCAAGAGTAAATAGAACATGTCAATGGAAAAAATTAATCTGAAGTCCAACTGCTGACTGAAGTCAATATTGATATTAGAGCAAAGATGTTCAATTTAAGCAGTAGTATTTGGTTACAATTACCTCCCTAAGTATGCTCACTGAAATTATAGAATAACTATACAGCTTAAAATACTCGCTGAAATGTCAGTACGTAAAGAAAGTTTGATTCATACATGATAAGAAGTTCATCCTATTGTGGCAAAACTTGTTTTTATATACAAACACTGTTTTATTTCTTGTGTTTATGATGTGCATACCAGATTTACTTTATTTTTAAATTCTTCTCCTTTTAAATATACTGGTGACCTGACCTGCGGAGGTCAAGAAAGCTAAGAAGATCCCAGGGAGGCGAGAAAACTGAAATATTTATTGGACTCACAAGCTCATATTTAAAGGGTGTAGGGTTTACATATTCAATAGGGGGTTTTCATACTCATCGTGTGTTTGCATATTCATTCTATTAAAATTAGGGGATTTCACAAGGATGACATAAGGGAAAAACTCAGATTAACAAATCTTGGGGTCTTACAATTACATCACAGGAAACACCCTACTTTATCTTGAGGGATTTTACAGGGGAGGACAGGTAACACAAAGGGAGAGATAAAACACAAAAGGTTTGCTGCACAGGTTTAATATCAGGGCATGGTTTCTCCAGGTTTGGGCAGGACATTCCAAACCCATGACATCAATGGATCCTTGTCTGGACTCTAGATGGAGGTGTTTCCCTAGTCTCTGTCAGACCAAGGCTTTATTTAAACCTAACAGTTTTTCTCATATCCAATTTTTGGAATCCAACACCTGAACTGATACCTAGGAAGTACATTTTAAATAAAAAATTCCCGAAACAGCATTATTAGCATGTGAATGATCAGTTTATCCCAGAATATAAAAACTGTCATACTTAATTGAGAAAGTCTAGTATCCAGTCACTGACATTAGTAGTAATAGTTGTCATATGAATTTATACATTAATTTGCAGCTATAAAATTTTATTTTAGCTCCATTAGGTGGATTTACATCATGGGCATAATTAAAGAAAAAACATATTTATAATATTTGTTAAATGCTCAGGAGTCTAGCTGTACACTCCCAACAACGCTGATGGCCAGACGATGGGGTGAAGAATGCTGCCCCATGTTACCTCAAGAGAGAGGAAACCCTTGCCAAAGGGGTTGAACCTACATGCAACCCACTCCTCCTGGCACAGGATTCAGGGTACTGGTAAGGTTCGATCACAGCCCCTAACCTTGCAACCCTAAGGATGTCTGACACCAATCTTCAGGCGCAAAGGTGATTTCAGCACTAGAGCAAAGAGGTAGATATTCAGAAGTGTTGATGAGAGAGGCTGTATAATTTTTATCTGTATTACTACAAAATCTTTTCTGTATTCATTTGCATGGGTAACACATTAATTGGACTAACATTTGGGTCTTAGTTCTACATATATAGTGTGTTCATTTTGCTGATAATGAGATTTTGAGAGCATCCAACATTTCTTTTTGTGATGTTCAGGTTTTTAATCCCACTAAGTGGACCTCCTTCTCACAGAGTGAATAGAAACAATACTTTTCACTCCATTTCAATGTGTCTTTGTATTTATTCACTGTCTGACCTTCCCATTTAATAATTATATAATTATCTTTTTCAGTCACATTGAACAGAGAAGAACAACCTATTTAATACTGGACTACATCAAAAACAGACTAGAAGGAGATCTCAGAGGGCATTTCATTGTTTCCAACTGTACCATCTTAAACAATATAACAAACTATAAAATGGTGTCATTTTTCTTTCCACTTGAATCATAGCTCTTACCATCCAAGGATTTTTGCCCCTCAACAAATGCACCACCAGACTGAGGGAATGCTTTCACTTCACTCATTATTGGTTCCTTCAGGAGGCTGGCAAGAGAATCACTGCAGTAAGGATACAACTTTTCTAGCATACCTCACATTTCAAGCACAGATTCAGCAAGAAGCACAGAGGGACACATCCTGCCACCTCAGTTTAACTCTGTTTCTATTAAAAATAAGCTATGTTATGCTTAGTCATAACACAAAGAAAATGTAGATTGCCTCTTCCACATCCCCACAGGGTGTTTGAGATCTAATGTTTCCTCTTGGGTTGTGACACTGTTCCTGGATACACTTAGGCTAGGACCACCTAGCCTATCACTTTCTGCTACCACATTTCTCACTCTTTGCAAGCTCTGCTAGGGTCTGTACAGAATTTATGACTTCTTCCTAATCATAGACTTCATGATTTCCACCACAGACTATCTGTGACAGATCATTTTCAATCTAATGTTTTCAATTTCATGCAAATTAATATAAGAGAAATAGTAGTAAGTTGCCATGTGAGTTATGAGGACATTATCCCACATATCTACATGTAGTAAGGCAATTCAAAAGAAAAATTTAAAATCTCTTGTGACTTTGTTATTTATCATTTTCACACTTGGTTAATTCTGCCTCATTTTCTCACTACCTGATACATACAAAACTAGCTCAGCTTGAATGTTACACTCAATTATCCTGAACACTTCATAAAAACACAGTGTCTGTTCTCCTGGTGTTTCTGGGGTGATGAATGTACTTTGCTGGCCCTTTGAAACGGCTACAGAAAATTCTGTTTAAGTACAGCCTATCTCATTTATCTTTGTCTGGAAATCTTCCCCTTGCTTATGGTCATTCCTGTAGTCCATATTACTCAGTCCTCCTGCTGTTCTCATTTCGGGGAGAAATAAATTATGCTATTTCCCTGAATCAAGGGAATCATCAGCAAAGGTTACCTTGTTATATTTTTGTTTCTACTATATGAACAGACGGAGAAACAAAATTCAAGATCCATTAATAAGAAGACTGAATAGATTACTAGAAGAGTCTAATCAGTTATTACACATGTACAAAATATATGTGTAATAACAAAATATATAAATTAACATATATATACAATTTGCAAAATCACAAAGGTATTGGAAATTAGGATTTCACAGTACAAGCCTGTGTCATACTAACTCTGCTTCCTGATTGCTAGTGGCTTGCTATGTTTTTTGTGCAGGATTTCATAGAATCACAGAACAGTTGAGATCAGAAGGTACCCCTGGAGACCACCTTTTCTAATGCCCTTATGCAAGGTAGGGCCCAAGTCCAGGCTGATCAGCATCTTCTCCAATCAGGTTTTGAACATCTCCAAGGATGGAGAATACACAGCCTTCTTGGACAAGCTGTGCCAGTGTTCAATCACCATCACAGTAAAAAAGCTTTCTGATGCTAAAAGTAATTTCTTTTATTTGTGTTTATGCCCATTACTCCTTGCCCTTTCACAGGGCAGCACTGAGAAGATAGCAGCAGCACTGGCTCTGGATAGGTAACAGATATCATTCAAATTTATTTAGGACAAACAGCTGGTGAAATATTTGGGTAATCCAGTAACTGTTTTCCCACCAAGACTATTAACTGAGTAATAATTCATACGAAAAGTCAGAGAGGAAAACTGTGTGTATTCAAAGATTTGAATTGAATTACTAGTCCCACTCTAAACACAATCTTTTTCCTTTTTCTCCAGCGAGCCAAGAGGAGGGAAATAGTTAGCAAACAATGTTACAGCTGTTTCTATTTACTAAAATGTCAGACAGTCTTACAGGGTTATGATATCTTGCAAAGATAAAAAAATATATGATCTGTGCAGTGACATATGATCACAACGACATTCCTGAAGATTAGTCCCTTAGGTACCTCTGTATTTAAACAGGGATCTCTTGAAGTAGGCTGGAGAGTTACATAATAAAATCCTTGATGCTGAATAGCTCATAGACCTGCTACAGGAAGTTTGTTTCTTGTAACATTTCTTTTTTTCCTTTTTTTTTTTTTAATATACGTACTGCTATGTTAGCTATTAGAGTTGTAATTAGTCACAAAACCCTGTATTTATAGTTAAATCAGCCATTAATACCCATTATTTAACTCACTGTAAAATTGCAGCTGATATTGAATAAGACTTGGTTTTGACTTTGATATAGTGGTGGAAGGTCAACAGTATCATTCCATGTTGTCCTCATCCAAAGGACTGTAAGGTCTTATAAAATTTATAGCACCCAGTATCTATTTTTGAGTTTTTTAAAAAAGAAAAGTATATTTGTGAATGCGCTTGTAGGTTTGGACACAAGAGTAATGAGAGCCATGCCCTGTAGCAGAAGTTGCTCAGTCAGTCCATTACACACTATGTACTCCTCATTTTTTAAAGTGATGAACACCAACATCCTCTAGCGTCCTTCAGCCTGACATCAAAGAAACTTTTGGATTTGTTGTGTTCATTATATGGTTCTCTCTAGCTGGTGAAAGTCACTGGAGAAGAGTGATACTCTATGCAAGTAAAGTCACTTTGAGAAAACTTGGCTGCCAAGTTCTTCAAAGAATTCAGTCTGGTCCAGAGATAATATTGGTAATTCAAATTTTCACTAATGATCCTAACACTTCAGATTGCTTTTGGAAGTCCTGGTCATAGTTTAAATAGTTTGAAAAAAATAGTGGTCACCAAAAAGATCATAGAAAAGTAAAAAAGCCAGCTTGAGCTTTCCTAAGTTGTATGAAGAGAAGGGATAAGTGCCATTGCAGCAGACCTTCAATGGAGTCTGTATTCAGGTCCGTGAAATGATAGCTACAATTTATCTACAACAGTAGTGATCCTTCCAATAACCTTAATACACAGGGCAACAAATGAACCACATCCAAGTGTCTAGTATATTTACAAAGAGACAAAAGTCTAAACTAGAAGGAATGTTAAATCATTCTAATAGAGAATTGGAGGATAAATAAAGGATATCTCTTCCTTTAACATTAATTTCGTGTAACTAAAATAATTAAAAAATATTCAGTTATTAAAATTTTTTTCTTTACTGCTTCTGTTTATGGTCTAATAATTCCAACACTGAAAGACAGCATTTGTCACTGATATTTTTCACCATTAACTTTATTGTAAAAAGACTTAATAAATAAATAACATATTCTATGCGCTATGTGACATGTATCTGATCAGACGGGGTCTTCCAGTGCCCCTAGTTTTGGGATAGTGTTTAGGATGCACCACAAACAGAAAGGAATCGTTTGCCTGTAGCACAATTAGATGATTTTCTATTGCCCTCCTCTACATTTCCTTCAGGCAAACATGGGTGCAAAGCTTTTGTGGTTATTTCAGACCTGTTAAGAGACATACCCATCTGAACATTTTAGGATGCAAGTGGATTTTATTGTGTTTGATATTGACATTGAAGTGTGACCTTACTACCTCGGGTTTTAGCTGGTTTAAGTCTATAAATTGCTCTCTAAGGTATGCTGTAATTTAACTCTCTGTGAAAAGCAAACAAACCAAAAAAACCAACCAAACATATTTTTACCTTAAAGTTGTTTAGAAACCACAAAGTCACAGAATATGCTAAGTTGGAAGGAACCCACAATGATCATCGAGTCCCAGCTCCTGACCCTGCACAGGACTATTCCCAAGAGTTACACCATGTGCCTGAGAGCATCATCCAAATGCTTCTTGAACTCTGTCAGGCCTGGTGCTGTGACCACTTCACTGGGGCAATAGCTTGAAAAGATGCTTAGGCCTATTCATAACACAGCCTCGAATGAGTTGGTTTCTGGCTATGGTAGGGTTTTATCTTTTGAGAATGCAGTCACCTCTTACCTGAGGTTATCCTATTGACATCCTAATGCATCTTAAAGATGTGTTTTGGAGTACCCTTTGACATCCACTAAGATTCATAAATCTGTAGTATAAACAGCTCAGAAGTGGTTCTTTCAGTACTTTGCCCTTGCTACTCCAGTTTTTCCCCCAGATCTTCTATCTTTGAAACTCCTTTTCTTACAGAATGGAGCTTACTGTAATTACAGATTCTATGAATCACACTTTTGGAGTAGAGAGGGCATGACATTATAAAAAAAAAGTCCCAAACTGCAAAAAACTGGAGATCTGTGTTTTCTTATTTGGTGCCCTTTTTTATAAGAGCTCAGCTTCAGAATTACTTTTTCCCTTAATGCACGTGAATCTTTCCACTGTTTACTCTTATTTTGGTTTCTAAACTCTTATATCACCTAAGATATATACCTCACTTGAGTACTATTTATCCCAGTTTACTGAGCCTTTGTTGGTGAGTTTGCTAATCTCTGCATTGTAAAATAAATGCAGCAGGAATGAGATAAAGTATTAAAAATGAGTTGAGCTTAAATAGAGCTCCTGGCCCCATGGGTTTGGGTGAAGGCCCCAGGTGAAGCTGGTCAAGATCATGAGAACATATTAGTGTACACAGGGTTTTGACAACATCTATGTTTATTTCAATTTATATATTTATTTTCAACGAATGGAATCATTCCATCACCTCCCAGCAGAAAAGGACCTAGGGTGCTTGTTGACAGTCAGCTGAACATGAGCCAGCAGTGTGCCTGGGGGGCCAAGAAGCCCAATGGCATCCTGGCCTGTATCAGAAATAGTGTGACCAGCAGGACCAGGGCAGTGATTGACTCCCTGTACTCAGCACTGGTGAGGTCACATTTTCAATCCTATATTCATTTTGGGTCTCTCACTACAAGAAGGGCATGGAGGTCCTGGAGAGTGTCCAGAGAAGGACCATGAACCTGCTGAAGGGTCTGGAGCACAATCCTATGGAGGAGTGGCTGAAGTTGCTGGGGCTGTTTAGCCTGGAGAAAAGGAATCACTCTCTACAACTACCTGAAAGAAGCCTCTTCCAGGCAATTAGCAGCAGGACCAAGGAAAATGTCCTCAAATTTCACCAGAGTAGGTTCAGGTTGGATATTAGGAAAACTGATTAGACATATTTGAATGAACAAATGATGCAATACTATTTTTTTTATAGTTTCAATAAAGGAAACTTACTACTGTAAACAAGTATATTCAGTTCTATTATGAAAAGATTAGGTGGATGAAATAGTCATATTTGTAACAAAAGCAAAATATTACTTTTTCATACATTATTAAGAAATTAGATTTAACATCGTGTGGCTGAACTTGTGAAAGTAATCTTCAGAAACAGATATAATTTTTTTCAGATCTGTCTTATAGCCTACATTTTTGATATCTTTTCAAGCACTTTCTCCTTCTGCTGAGTTGTTTCCAAGAGCATGTGTTATTTTAAGACAGGAAGAACAGATGCAAAGCAGTTTTTATACTGTTGTTGTTGCTTGATGCACTGCTGTAAGCATCTCAAAATGAAGGAATTGCACACCTTGGGAAGGTATAGATGAAGAATTTCTGCAATCCCTCTTTGCTTATCTGAAGCAAAGTGTTATCTTTACTTTGCTAGAAGTTTGGATACTGATCTCTGTAAGGAAGCTATTTAGTGGCTATTGCAGTGCAGAACACCTTGAGAGTGAATTAAACACATGGATATTTATCTCATAACTTTACCCTCTAACGATCTATAAAGCAGACAGAATAATTTCTTTATCTGCATGACTTTTACAATAGTGCATACACGTTCCTGGAAACAGGAACTGAAACATACTACTATTCACTTCTAAGATTAGCCTTGCTATGTTTTAGAATATAAATTCCACCTGTTTCTTCCTGTTTTATTGTGACTTATCATCATATTTAATCAAACAATCCTTGCATGTCTGTGTTCCAACCTGGCTTCCACCTTACTCCTTCTAATAGGTATGAGCTCAAAGCTGAGAAGAAAAGTAAACCTCAGTATCTCAGTTCCTAGCTATTTCACTCACCTAACATGACACATTTTGGAAGTGCTTAATATTGGAAAGAAAATCATCCATACGTATATCAACTCATAAGAATACGAGTTAGATAGGTTGAGTTGTAAGAAGGAATTTTCAGACAGTCCTCAACTGGTATAAACTGCTCTTATTTAAAGAAACACAGAGAGAATCCCTACTCTCTACTGCAGCCAACCAGACACACGCCAGCAGAAAGAAAACAAAGACACCATTTCATGTTGCTTAAGACAACAAGATATTCTTGGTGGCAGGAGATAACAAAGTTATACTGCTTATAGGGGTGAGCCTCACTCTCTCTGACTGCATTTCAGCCAAACTTTTGTCTATCTGCAATCTTCCTTGAAATATTTTGGGTATCTAGGGCAATCTAATCCTTCCTAATTTTTGCTGACTTAACTAACCTGGCTCAATTCAATCACCCACACATAGGTACGCAGTACCATTTGGATGTTAAATTATTCCTTACAGCCTTCACCTACTACTTCAGAAGAATGTGTCTGTTACAAATCCTCTGGCAGTTCTGTGAACCTCACATGATGTCCTAGACTGTTCTAAGTGACATTAAATGTCCGTGCCTTCTTAGCCAAATCACACTCTGAGAGTCTGAATACGGATGACATTTTGATTTTGCATTTATGGCATTAGTGATGTAGGATAGGACTTTAATAAAAATAACCAATATGGCATTTGAAAACCAGAGGACTGAGAGCTACACAAATATTTGTGAGATAAGTAATAATTCTGTTTTATTTGAAAAGGTTTTTGAAAAGTATGTGGTTAATAAAGCCAATTGCTTCTCAGAGAACAATAAACATAAACCACAGTAGTAAATGAGAAGAGTACTGGAAACTGGAATGGAATAAGAGGCTCACTGGAACTCATGTTCATGGAGTTAGGGGCAAATACTTTACATTTACATCTAAAATTCTTCAGAGAACATTGATTTCACAATTCTTCCTTTTAGAAGGTTGAATTTTCAACCACGATGAAATTATTTTGAAATAATTTACGGATTTTTTTCTTGTTTTACCTCTCAAGCAAAAAAACCCCCAAACCTATGGTATGACATCATGATGATATCAGCAACACATATTAAGGAGGATGCGATGGGTTGACACGGGCTAGCATTCACTCAAATGCTTACCTCCTTCCCCTCCACCTCCCGAACTGGAGAGCAAAAAGGACTGGAAAATCAAAAGCATTTTTTATCTCATAAGTCAATATAAAGACAGCTTAACAAGCAAAGCAAGGAGAGAGAAAAAAAAAAAAAAGAAGAAGAAAAAAGGGTAATGCAAAGGCAACCATCCACCACCTCACAAGGATACTGATGCCCAGCCAGTATCCAAGCAACAACTACCTTGGATAGAGTAAACACCGAGTTCCACCTGCTGAGTGTGTTATGTGTTGTTATGTGTTGTGAAATATGTCTTCGGTCAATTTGGGTTAACTGACCCAGCTGAGTACCCATCAAACATCTTGCCCACTCCAAGGTCATCTGCTCTCAGGGGCAGAGGGAAAACAGGAAAACCTTTGATATTGTTCAGCAGTAGATAAAACATTGTCATGTTATCAATGTTGTTTTAATCTCAAATCCAAAATACATCACCATGTAATCATTAAGAAAATTATCTCCACTCTATTGGGGCCCAGTACAAAGAAAAAAAAATTTTAGGTTCAGGGCACAGACCCGTCTTCTTCAGGTAACAGAGGAAATATGAGAAAAAAGACTGTATAAATCAGATCAAATACCTTTGCAATTCATACACTCTTTCTTGTGGCAGATGTGTAAGGAAGAGTGAAGGTAGCTTAAAATGTCAATACTTCCCTTGATAGGCTGTCATTCTAACAAAATTTTTTGTTCAGAGCCACAGTGTTTTCTTTGTATCTAATAGTCCATCGGGCTGTTGTTTTCCAGGAGCATTTCCAATCTTTCTTTGAAGTTTTTAAAACTGTTATCAGCCACAATAATTGGTACACCTGAAAATTTGTTATTTTAAACCTTTAACTAAAACTCATGGACAATTACAATTTATTTTCTTGATAGCTTTACATGTATTCAAAATGTACAATGAGTAGACATCATTGTCTAGAAAGATACACTAAATAATGCACACAGTATTATTACGTAGTGCATTTGTGCTTATTACAGTTGTTGTGCTTATTACAGTTATTTGTCTTAAATTATATTTAATGCACATTTATACTATGTGTGATAATGGTATCACAACCTGTATATGGAGTCATCTCTTGACTCTGCAAGCAAAATTGATCATTCAGGCTTTCTGCAACTATGAAAATTAGAAATCTTATAATCTTAGAGGGATGCAAGCTATTCTTTAACCTCTGTACAGACAAGAGTCTTTCCACCCTGCAGCACAGATGCTTCGCTACCAGAAACAAAAGAAATTTAAGGAACTTCAAAATAACAAAAAAAAATTACTAAAATGGGTTTGGATCAATGGTAAAGGTATTAAACTTTTCCTAGGAAATGTGCTCAAACCACACACTCTTAGTGTGTCTGTCCATCAGTATTCCCAGAAGAAATTCCTGAACAGGTATTTAAATGTGCGATGTAAATAGTTATAAGAAAGATTGCAAGTATTTTATTTTAAAAATTAATTAAAACAATTTTCTCAAAAAAAAATAGTGCACAAAAACTAGTTAAAATAGGCTGTTGTGGTTTAACTCTGTTAGGCAGCTGAAACCAATGAAGATACTTCCTCACTGCCTCCCACGATGAGGGAAAGAATTGGAAGAACAAAAGCAGGAAAACTCATGGGTTGAGATACAGAGAGCTTAATAGGCAAAGCAAAATCTGTGCTCTTAAGCAATGAAAATAAGGAATTCATTCAATGTTTCCCAACAACAGGCAATTCCAAAAACAGGGATCCATCACATTTTACTTGTGAAGACAAACATTATTGTGCCCTCATTCTTCCCCCATGTTTTATTGCCAAACATGATGTTGTATAATATGGAATACCTTTCTGCCACTTGGGATCAACTGCCCTGGCTATGTCCCCTCCCAGCTTCTTGTGCACCCCCAGCCTTCTTACTGGTAGAGTGGGGTGAGAAGCAAAAGAGGTCTTGACTCTGTCTAAGCACTGCTCAGCAATAGCTAAAACATCCCTGTGTTATCAGCATTGTTTTCAGCAACAATTGTTTCAATTTGCTAGAAATCACCATATTTTTATTACATATGTATTCAATAAATTATATATATATAATACAAATAATCAGATCCTGGAGTGTTCAATTGTTTCCTGATGACTAGACAGTGGAAGAGAAAGGTTTTGAAGACTTTTTTTTTAATCTTCTGGAGTGCTTTTTAAGTATCTAGTCATGGCTATCAGGAAACAGAGAAAAAAATACAGGTGGATCTTTAGACTGCCAATACACTGGGATAGCTGATAGACTTTAACTATGACAATTTTGTAAATCCTTCTGAGTAAAATCCCAGAGATAGAGTTAAAAATGTACATGAGCAGCAAAACATTTTTTCATCTTCCATGCTCTCTGTCTCTTCCCTTCCAACCCACTCTCTTTTCCAATTCCTCTACCTTTCTGCTTTTATAGTTGGTAGTCAGTCATTTAAGACTTTTATATTCGGCTAGAACACGGCTAATTTAAATCAGACTATTTCTTAACACTATGCTAGAAGTATTCTTTCCATTGCTTTTCTTCATCTAAGTTGTCTCAATTACATATACTAGTTCAGCCTGCCCTGGAAGGCAGCATACTATATCACAGGTGAATCCTCAAAGCACCAGATTTTATATCCCTATATCTCAGGATTAAAGCCAGCCTATCCTTTCAACCTCAGGGAAGGAATGTAATTTTCTTATCTTGCTAACATGCACCTAAAAGAAAAAGATATGATGTTGAAAAACTCAGGACCAAATTTAATTGTTTAAATATACAGTTTAGTGTTATTTGCGATGCCTCAGGGTATTCACGTGTGGCTGGCAGATAGCACAGGACTATTCTATTTCTCTATCTTTCTGACATAGCAGCAGAAGAAAGGGTAGGATGCTCAGGTACCCACATATTTTATGACCTTTTTCCAAACACAATAGCAAACAAGTATTATTTCTGCTCTTCAGCATGCTTTAATTATTGTTATTTGGTTGTTGTACTACAAATCTCAGGATCTTAGAAGAAGAAATGACTGAAACTTAGAGGCTAACATTTTTCTTAAGGATATATTTAGATTAACCTGTGAGAATGAAACTCTGTGCATGTCCCCCAAAATGTGTTAGCAAACTTCACCTATATCAAACTTCTTGACTGGTCTCTGGAAGGGAAGAAGAGGTGATGTATATCTTGGTCTCTATCATGAACTCTGTATGAACCTCTGCGGTGGACCTATACTAGGATCTCTGGACACAATAATACAAACAGTCTGCTATGTGAATATTTCATTTTGCATAAGTAGCCAAAAAGAGTTAAATTTATTGTTCTGAAATTGCTCTAAAATAAAGAGGTACCAAAACTATTTATTTTTCTTAGAAGGATTTGAAGAAAAGTTCTTAGTAGTAATTTTTTAGTACATATGATGCTATTTGATGCTTTAATTAAAACAGAATTTCAGAAAATCTTTGCAATTGAGAATATGTTTGTCCAAATTTTTCTCTGAGGTACAATTCCTCTAAGAGGATATAAATGAGTAATATCTTAATATTCTTAAAATCTGTAGTATGTTTTAAATAAAAAAAATATTATCTGTGTATAAAAGTTGTCAAACTGGAATTATTAAGTACTACAGTGAGTACTAAAGATGAGAAAATTCTTTGATCTCAATTTAAACTCTTTCTATCCTTATTTTTCATAAGGAAATGGAAACCAAATCAAGCATTTGTCAGCTTAAGTAAAGTACTATGTCAGCCTTGACAAAATACCAGTCTATTGGAGAAGAGTGAAAATCTACTTTCACTTAATTTTTAGTCTGTTGTTTTTAACAAATCCATGTGTAGTATTAAAGTCAAAGTCCACAGGAGAAAGAGATAAGAAAACCATACGCAATTAGTCATGTATGGTAGATTTGCAAATATTTTTTTATGGTTTAGAGAATTGTGAATGACTCCACTAGCTTATGACTACAAAGAAGGATATGTTAACATGCATAAGGGCTGCAGAAAAGAGATGCAAACCAATTTTTTTCCTCATATAACCCAGCAGTTCCACAAAACAGTAAGCAACCCAAAAACCTATGTGGACAACAAAGTAAATGTACAGAAAATATAGACTCTCTTTCCTATTAATCTTCAATTTTCCTGCAATTCTTTTGGGAAATGACTTGAATACTATCACAAGATGATAATTTTTGTATCAAAATATCTTGCTTCCACTTTTGCCCTTTCATAGCAAAGCTGGAAAGACAGTCATTCTGGGTTGTGACACTGATAACCATGGGTATGAATGAAATATTTTATACCTCTGGTTCAGCATTAGAACAACATAAAGCAGGCCTAAAAACTAACAACACAGACACAAATAACACCCCTTTTTTCTCAGAGACTTTTCCAGGAATGGTGGAAAGGAACTACTTCCTGCAAATCCCAGCAAGAGATTTGGATCAATTCAAAGGTTGCCTCTGGAATTTTGAAGGTAAAAGGAGTTTCAATAGGGTTCTTCTTCTTTCATGTTGAGAAAGAACTAAGGATATCACAGATAAAGTGTGTATTGGTGGCTTTGGGGTTTCTTGGGGGAAGTTTTTTTTTTTAGGGGGGAGGCGAAGGGGGTATATCTAGAATGGGATGGGCCACAAGAGGAACCATATGGTTAGAATTGATGTATAAAGTAATTTTTTCATCCTATCCTACCATTTTATCATAACTATAGTTATAAAGAAATCTTGATTTTCATACCTGAATAGTCAAATTAAGTGATGTGTGCCACTTTCCACACCCATCATAAGTGTGGTAGTGGATAAAGGAATGTTTCCTCTTAAATGAAAGATTACACTGTGGCTTTTACAGTTAGAAAACAGCTGATTTTAGAGGTACAGGGACATACCCTCTTCTCACATAAGGTAAATATTTCTAAGTAAAATTCTACTGTTATATCATCTTGAGCTTAAATGGATGCTATATACTGTAAAGTATAAAAATAAAGTGTAGAAATCTCATCTTTTTCATTGTTAACAGACACATATAAATAAGTTTGATGTACTAACAGTAACTAAAGTAACTGTGTTTAAATGGAACACAAAATTTTAGTGAAAACTCCTGGTTCAGCAATTCTTGATGCATAAATACACAGCCGAAAAAAAGTATTATGAAACAAACTTAGAAACTCTGAAAATGTATTTCATTTAGGGGAAAAAAGAAATTCTTATGTAAAAACTCCAGAAATTTTTCATGCTATTTATGTATTCGCAGAAGTTCTGAGAAGAAGATTTTGCATTCATTTATTAACATTTATAATTCTAAACTACCAAACGGTAGACTACCATTTCTAAATAAGCTCAAAAGGTAAAATTAAACTATATCAGAAAGAGATGGTAAATAGTTTTCTCTGCTTTTTATTTTCATCATGGCACACAGTTCACAATGATATGTGTCCTGAGTAGGTCTCTGGTGCAAAATCTACCCTTCCTTCTCTGGCTCACCAAGGAGTAGCATCTTCATCTCTCTGGCCTGCCATCAGGCCAAAAACAACTCTGCAGCTCAGTGCCCAAACTTGGGAAATAGGTAGCTGCATGCACCCCTCTACCATGACAGGCCCTTGCCCTGAGACAGCTTCTGCCATGGCCTCAGCTTCCAGATCCTAATGCCCATCCATCCCCATGTTACGGATATCTGATTATAGTATCTCACTTCTGATATCAACATTCATTCTTGTGGGTTAATACCAAATTGATTGTGCAGAAAGTAAATGGATACCAATGCCTATTCTGTTACAGATGTGTTTAATGTTAACAAAAGATATGACCTCCTTTTCCTATAGGGAAGACAATGGAGAAGGGTCAGGTTGGTCAGTGCAGGAATCCTGTCTGTGCTATTTGTTGTGATCCTGGGTTTGGGCCCTGAGATCCCGTCTGTTTTCTCTCTCCAAGGTCTCTCAGATTTCTCCTTGTTACTCCAAATCATGTCAGTGAAAGGATTAGGTAGAGAATACTTATTTCTGATAAGTCCATTCAGATTTCTGAAGCACCTGAACAGGCTGTCAGCATTGCAGGTCCTTTCAGGCTGCCCTTCTCAAATGTTGTCTGCATCTCTCACAGAAACTGGTGTGTCTCTTGCCCTTAAATTATTATCTCATTCCTGTCTAATCCCTTATGATTGAATTTCAGCTGCTCCCAACCCATATCAATTACCACAGGAGCCCATGGAGTATGAGAAGAGGATGAGACAACTGGATTTGTTCAGCCTGAAGGACAAAAGCCTACAGGGGGCTTACTGCTGTCTGTACTACTGAGTGGGAGAACATGGTAAAGATGGAGCCTAAACTCTTCCCCAGTGTGGAGAGAAGAGAATGGAGGAGAGAATGAGAGAGATGGATTTTGTAGGTATCAAACAGAAAGTAAAAAAGGGAGATCAACACATAGGAAAGGTAAATATGAAGCAAACAACAAAATTTAAGAAGCAATCAAAAAATCACAGTATTTTTTTCCATCTTGTGTTTGCAAACCCAGTCTGTCAGGGCTGCATGTCTTTTCTTTTAAATGAGTGAAGTTACATGTTTACATTTAAATGACCTACAGTGGAGTGCAGGGTTTTCATTTTTAAGATGATTTGTGT
Source organism: Manacus vitellinus (assembly GCF_001715985.3). NCBI lineage: Eukaryota > Metazoa > Chordata > Aves > Passeriformes > Pipridae > Manacus > Manacus vitellinus. The sequence goes on along the minus strand of NW_021940208.1, from coordinate 40,478,674 downwards.
TTGTTATTGCCTTCAATTCGCGTGTATTAACTGAACTGTAGCTTTTGAAAGAAGTAAAAAAATCCTCCATAGGAACCGAGCATTGCCATAGTTATCTGAAAATAAGTTTATAAAGACTTAAGGACCTGGTTCAGTTTTTGTGTGATCATAATCTCAAGCAACAAATGTAATGGGTTGGGTCATTTAAGGTAAACATAAGTGACATATTTAAAGTTTTTTAAAATTGTAGCACAATAAATGATTTAACAAATCAATTTAAGAAATTAGGAGACTGCAGAAACCTATTGATGCAAAAACCTATTGATACAAAAACTAAACTCTGAATTTGGTATTGAAAAGGAGGAAAAGAGGTAATGATCTGTCTCACATTGTTATTGCCTCTAATAAATAAATAAATTTCTGGATTAAAGTTTTGATTAACTCTTATTACAAGAAGTAAAAAAGCAACAGTATAAAAGGCCTTAGTTTAATTTAAATGAAGATTTCTGGATGTTACTCTGTATCCAAAGACTAATACAAACCAGCGTCCTAGTAGATGTTATATTTTTTTCACTAGGAACATACAGAATGGGTCAGCATATTGTTTTGGGAAGGTTTAAATAGTTCAGTGAAAAAAATAGAAAAAAGAAAAAACTCTTGAAAATACTGCAGCCTTTAAGGGAGTTATTATATGTTTTCTTTTTTTTTTTTCTCGTTCAAAATTCAACTTTAGTAATCACTCAGTTTGAACCTAAGATGTTCAGGTATAGTAGGATGTCACTTAAAACTGATGTTGATAACATAATTTGAGTTTCACAGAGATTAATGGTGCCTTTCTCAGGTGGCATGTAAGATTTGTCTCAGAGAAATGTATATGGATCTGTGGGACTACATGTGAACCTCAGTTGTCCCTCACATGAAGTTACCATGAGTCCTCTATAAAACTGTTGTGTATGTGTGCATAGGCATAGTATAAGCTCTAAACTGGTGATGATATACAAAACAAAACTTCAACCTAATCTAGAGACTTGGAGGATTATGTGAATTTCAGGTCTTCCTAAATTACATGATCACTTCTGAGCAGGAGTTTCTGCATCTGTATAGGTGTTCGCAGACTGCATGCCAACACTGTGTGTTCTTTGTTCTCATCTCATTCTTTTCAGGTTTTCAAAAATTTATGTTGAATTTCTTTGTAGCAAACCACAGGAGTAGCCTTTATTAGCAGTTCTTGGTGGGTGTTTTGTCTCCTGACTTTTATGAATCTTCTGCAGATTGAGAACAGAGAACAGCAAAAGAAGAATATGTTATTCTTTTTCAGCCAGATGCCTGCTGTGAGGAAGTCATTGATAAGGAAGAAAATAATAATTGCAAGATTTGTGAGGCCTTATTGAGAGAAATAATATTTTAAATGAAAAATCTATTGTATGTATTGCACTTCCCTCTTTTCAAAGATACTTACCTTATACTTATGAATGGCACATTAAATTGTGGACATTTTTGTGCAAAAAGCTATTGTGAATGTAAAGAATATGATAAGTTTTAAGAATTTTCAGGCAAATTAATGATACTCACAGTTATTAATTACCTTCTGTAATAGGAAGTGTCTAAATTACTGGCTGAAGGAAAATGAAAAGGAATAGTTAATGAAGGGAGGTTTTTAAGCCTCATTATTAACTACTGGCAGAAAAAGGAGAGATAACTTTCAATTAAATCAGTTTTGATTTTGGTCCATGCTTAACATCAGTGGTCATGTGCTCTGTTTAGTCGTAGGCAACAGATTGAAGAAAGTTTCCATGCAAGTATACAGTTGAGAGAAATGATTTTCATTGATCTTACTGATCTTAGTAGTATGTTAAGGGTCTCCCACCTACCACTTTCCTCTGTATTGCTGGTCAGTGTTCAAATGGTTGTAACTCTTTTTCACTCGATCTCACAGTCAAACCCAAGTTTACTATGAAAAGGCTGGAAATAACTTCTGATCTTTAGGGGAAAAACATAAAGTAGCATTAATCTCCACTTTCCTTAGCCTTTACACCTCTATTAATTTATCTTAACAGGGCAAAGAACTGAAAGCTTGTTAAAAAAAAAAGAGGTTCTTCTTTTTTCTTCTTTTCTGTTTTTTTTTTTTATTTTTTACATTTGAAACTCTAGCATTATGAGTAGGGTCAACAACTTTTAGACTTTGTTAGATCATTCAACCTTTTCCAGGTTTAAAATGGATTCTCTTGATGCCCTGAAATATCTCTTCTTCCTCTTTTTTATCATCATGATCCATCAATAAAGGATTATGGAAAATATTCGAAGGTAAATTGCAATCCTCTTGTGAAATACATTTTTATTATTACCCAGAAAGTAAATAATAACCACAATATATTTCTATAACTAAATTCTAGAAAAATCAGCATCTACCTTCCAGTATCTTATTTTTCCTGTCAACACTTTCATCAAAGGTTATTCATATAACTTCATGTAAAATAAGCATATTTCTTACTTTCATTGTGTTTTGTATATATCCCAGTGTGACTCCATCTCTTTAAAATACAATTTTATTTTCAATGCCTGTACAGTAGAATATTATACAGCAAAGGAGAAAGAGATAACTCATATCATTTATATGGGTAATTTATTCAATATAATTGAATGTACAGGCTAAATAAATAATTATTTTCTCGTTAATTTGAAATTCTGCTATAATTACAGATCTATACTTTGTTCAAAGACATGTGAATATCTGTCTTTGAAAGCCTGCATATAGTTTCCTAAAATTAGTAAATACACCACTTCTTTCTTACTACTCCCAATTGTTTGAACAATATGTAGCTAGAGGTTTGAGATTACAATCCTAATTAAAATAGAAGATTGGACAACCATCAGTGGGGTTACTTTACATAACTCAATTGAACTCTATGGAACTGTGCTGATTTATGTTAACCAAGGGTATAGTTTCACATTTACAACTCTATGCATAATAATAATTCCTATTGAACAAAAATTAGGCTTTTCTAAAACAAAATTATGGATTCCGATTTCACTGTGTCTTGGGTTTGTGTAGCCAGGTTTTGGTAGCAGGAGTGGGGAGAGGAGTTCACAGGGGTGGCTTCTGAGAAAAGGTGCCAGAAGCTTCCCCTATGTCCAACAGAACCAATGCCAGCTGGCTCCAGGATGGACCCACTGCTTGCAAAGGCTGAGCCAATCAAAGGTGGCAGTAATGCCTCTGTGATAACATATTTAAGAAGAAAAAAAAGTTATGACATAGAATTAATTGAGGCCAGAGAAAAGAGGAGTGAGAGTATGTGAAAAGGAACAACTCTGCAGACACCAAGGCCAGTGAGAAAGGAGGGGAAGGAGGTGCTCTGGGTTCTGGAGCTGAGATTTTCCTGCAGCCTGTGGTGAAGATCACGGTGAAGCACGGTTGTTCTCCTGCAGCCCATGGAGGAGCCCCATGCTGGAGCAGGTAGATGCCTGAAAGATGGCTGTGACCCCATGGGAAGCCCACATTTAAGCAGGTTCCTGTCAGGACCTACAGACCCATGAAGAGAGGTTTTCCTGGTAGGACTTGTGACCCAGGCTGGAGCAACCTGTTCTTGAAGGTCTGCATTCCATGAAAGGGACCCACACTGGATTGGTTAATGAAGAACTGTAGCCTGTAGGAAGGGTTCACATTGGAGAAATTCATGGAGGACTGTCTCCCACAGGAGGGATCCTAAATTGGAGCAGAGGAAGAACTCCACCCCCTGAGAAAGAAACCGCACAGAAACATGTGATGAACTGAGCATAGCCCATATTCCCCATCTCCCTGCACAACCTTTTAGTTGGGAGAGGGAGAGCAGCAGACCCCAGGAAGGAGGGATGGGGGGGGGGAAGTGTTTTTAGGGTCTGGTTTACTTGTCATTACCCTACTCTGATTCTTTTGATTATCAATTAAACTAATCTCCCCAAGTCGAGTTTTGCCCATGATGGTAATGGATGAATGATCTCTCCCTGTCCTTATCTCAACTCATGAGCCTTTCATTATATTTTTCTACCCTGTTCAGTTGCAGAGGGGAGTGATAGAGCAGCTTTGGTGGGCATGTGACATCCAGCAAGGGTTAATCCACCCCACACTGTTATTGATCTAAAACTAGAATAATGTCAATTAGCTCAGTCCTTATGTTACTGAACACAACCTACCCATATGCAGTGAACAGAATAAAAAGACTCACACATGAAGTCATCCTCAGGGAATTATTATTATGATTAATTTAGTTTGAATAAAAATTACCAACATTATTATATGTTCTGCAGTGTGGGTTTATTCAGTTTTCAGCAAGTCAGCTGTATGGAGTCAAGAACGCCTTCAGAGCTCCCTTCACAGAGCCCAAAGGGAAGAAAAAAGTAGCAACCTCTCAGTGAACATGCACGACCTTCAGCTAAAATGTATATAAATTCTATTATAAGATATCTTTCCATTTCTAAAATCCAAATTGAACATTGAAATAAAATAAATGTAAGTTTATACATCTGGTGTCTGCAAAAGTTTTCTAAACTTCCAAGTCTCTGTGTTTAGTTCATGGTAGAAGAAGCATGCATTCTCCTCTTTGATGATAATGCCACAGGAAACAAAACCAAGCAGAGAAGCAATATAAATGCACTGTTGGAGTCTTGTTCAATGTTATGTGTTATTTTCTTAGCTTTGAGAATTGGAGGGTATGGAAATAAAAGCTTTCTGCAGAACAGCCCATATGGTGAATTCATAATGTGTGATCAGGACAAAACAATTACTGTGACTAGTCCATGAGTGTACATTTCAGTGATTTTAATTAGAGATAAAAATATTTTCATGCCCTCAGATGTTTGTCATGATTTTTGTCTTGCTATCCCAAAAATTCCCCTTCTATTTCTATCAAAGTGCAATTACAGAATGACAGTTATTAAGGAGAGTGGACTACTAAGGAGAGTAGAGCACTGTATGCTTTACATGTTCTTTTATTAACACTACCATAGCTATTGCACTCGGGAAGTGACACAAGTACAGCCATAGGCCTTTATTAATATATGAAATAACTCCCGGAAAAGTCAGAACTAATTCCTTCAAGGTCTTTATCTATGGTTTTATGATGCACTTAGACAACTTATCTGCAGACATGCTGCAATACAATCCAGGGAGGTTGACTATTAACTGAGTAGATTAGATGCCTGCTGGAGCCCGAGTTACCCTTTTTGTAAAAACAAGGATACATAGTAGCTTGCAGTCAGTCCTAACCACGCTGTGGAGATGGAAAGTGGATATGGCTGGATTCTGAAGTGGAAAATGCATCTGCATTCTATAAATGAGATTTAGACAATATCTTCTGAACATGAAATTTGTGTTATAGATAATATTGTGGAAGAAGAGTTATCCAAGACAGCCCATAACAAATAGTAATGAGATATATACTGCTAAGGTGAGACAAACAGCTACCACATGTTGCCATTGATACACAGAGAGAAATTATGTATCAAGTAAAATCCAGTAAACTCTGTGCGTTATAAAATCCCTAGCTCAAATCTGTACAGTATGCAAAGTCATGGTTTTCTGACACTGCAAAGTACATTAAACAGCCTCTGCAGAATTACAGCTAAGGAGATACTCAGAAGATCATTGTTACCAGTAAGCTACCTTGTAGTAAAAAAAAAAAAAAAAGAAAAAAATGCTTGCAGTAGGATATAAACACTGTTTTCCTTGGCATGCTGCTGTACTGATCAGCGCTAAGTAATGTATGGTCTATGCCTCCTAATAAAGTCATAGTCAGTTGTAAATGTGCAGCAATTTTTCAATGAGCTCTTGATCATTTGTCTCAGCTGATGCATTTTTAAAGGTACTTAGTGTGGGTAGAAAGGATTGTAAATGAAGACTTCACAATATAAATCTTGACTTACTACACAACAGCAATAAGAACTCAAGATGTTTGTACAAGATGGATACTAGTAGTGTCTTCCCAGTGCATACCCTTAGTCCTTAAATAAACCTACAAGAATTCATGTCTGCTGATTTTTAGAGCTTTTTCTTCTATTTTCATACTTTTTTTTTGTTCCATTCCTTCTTTTTTTTTTTTTTTTCCAACTTTTTCTCCTCAGATGGCTTTTGGTATCATAAATTACATATGCATATGATCTCATAATCTTTTTCTGTTTCTAACAAAACCACAGTCCCCATCCCACAAAAGAAATGCATTTGCAAAGAAAACAAACAAAATCAGGCAATGCCTTTCTTCTTACTGATTATTTTTTATACATGGGTCCCCATATCCACTGTTGCCTGCAGGGAACCACATGAGTTCTTCCAGTTTAACTTCCTGCTTAAACTATGTCTAATTTCAAAGCTAGATGAGATTGCCCTAGCTCCCAAAAAGTTATGTTTTGAATATTCTGAGGAATGAAGATTCCATAGAAATTTAATTCCACAATCATTATGGGAGATGACATCCAGTCTGGGCCAACATGTCAATAACTTCTGTGTGAGTTATGTGTTGTTATTAACAGTCTATATGGTGTTACAACCTGCCCTTGAAGTTGAGAGTAACTGAGTTTCTTGCTAATAGAACCCTTGGGGAGGATTAGAGTCAAATGACACCAAAGGACTGGTGTTCATATAAATATATATATATACACACACACACACACACACATATTATATATGGCAGATTTATTTTAGAACACTTTGGTTGAAATGGAAAAGTCGTAGGTAGCCTTTTTGTTATTATCTATAAAAATGTAACAATATAAAAGTATAAACATATTACTTAAGAAAATACATGAGGAGAAGAAAGAAAGAGAAAAAGGATAAAGAGTAGATAGTGGAGAGGAAAGATATCAAGACTTGGTTGTTGCAGTTTAGAAGTCCATTAGTTGAAGTGAAGATGGCAGTCTTGTTTTGTTGGGGATGGGGGAAGTCCACAAAAGAAAAGGTTCAGTGGTTAAATATATGTTCAGGTTTAGATGGGAATGCCTAGGTACTTCCCCTGGGTGGCAGGGAGTTTTACACTGTCAGTTAGAACACTGTGGATCATGTGCAGCCTGGTGGAAGTTCCCAGAAATGAGTCTGGGGGAACTTTAGGGGTCTTTGATGATTTATGGCTTCTCCTAATGACATGACTGCTGTTTGGCCCTGCTTTTCAAAGCTACGTAGTTGAGTCAATTGTGCCTTATCAGAGGGAAATGGCATTATAGAAGACAACATCCCTCCTCTGCAGGATCTGTCTTTTATTGGCATTTTCTCTTACCTGTCCAGAAAACAGCTTGTTTAAGACATCAGTCAGAGGTTATCAGGCACATAATAAATTGCAGGGCTCGGACAGTATCTGATCAAAAGTCGGTTTGTTGTGGTCATCCCCTGGTTTTGGCTGTGCACCCCCTATGTCTTATGCAGATCAGAGGTTTCACCACCACACACAAAAAACTCTTCTCCTCTCCTTTGGTTGTGGGGTGCAAACCCTGCTGCTTTTGCAAAAGACCAGTTGTTTGAGTCATTAACCCTTAACATTTCAGTCTCTCACATATGGTATAAATGTGTTTTTTGATCTAACACACCTCACAGTTAAAATTCTTCTGAACACTGCAGAGATTTAACCTTTAAAATTTTGGGGATTTACCTCATTTGTCTCTAGGTATACCTATTTACTCTTTGCTCAGTAATAACTTTGAAAACAAAGAGGACTAGGATAGGAGTACCTTTTGCATTTCACCACAAATTCAATACTCTCTGAAAAGGTATGAAGCCCTCTCATTCCTCAGTCTCTCTAAAGACCTTTCTTTTATCACTTCTATTAGAGCATAGATGATCTGGAATGCTTTCCTACTCAGTTTAGCTCCATGTCTATTACAAAGATGTTATTTTATGGTTAAGAAACTGTTGATTACATCTCTCACATACCTATAATGAAGGCTGAGGTTCAATGCATCTTTCTGTATCCTGGTACTCTTCTTAGAGGATGTTAGGTCAGTGCTAATAATTTATTCTCTGCATTTTCCTACCACAGTAGTCATTCTTTGTGTAACCTGCTAGGGACTGTGCAAAATTACTTCATTTTAATCACGGATGTCTTGTTGTCCACCACAGATCTCAGTCAGCTCTTGTTTCACATTTCTTTTCACTTGTGATAACTGTCATAACATCCAAAATCTAGTTTAAGTTATTATTATACTGGGTTAGAGATAAATAATGAATTTGTGTTAAAGAGTCAACTATTTATCAGTTCCTCCCTTTTAATTTTAACTGACCAGATGGCTTTACAACTTGAGGTCTCAACTCAATACCACTTGAGTGACAATACCTCCCACTGCTTCTGCAAAGTGTTTGTAATTCACCATGTGTTACAAACACTTTTGGGTATCTTCCTTTACAATCAATGCCCTAGACGCTAAGGAAGCAGATTCAGAAGTGAACTGAGGGATCTAAAAAAAGTTTTATGTGGGCATTCAGACTAAATACAGATGCAGAATTAACCAAATTTTACACAACCATAACTTTATGTTTTAAAAAAAAGGAATTAAATTTGAGATACAACTTTCCCATTTCCTTTTCAAATTGTTTACTAACATTAGGTTCTGAGGTTTTAGATTTTTTTATCCTTAGAACTAGCCTAGACGAAGGAGTGCCTGTTTTCAAAAATCTACCAAACTTCAAAAATGCTGAAAAACTTATTAAAAAACCCTGTCTAGCAAATATACTTTGTACAAACAAAAACTATACAAGAAGTACTAGGTCCATTCGTACCTGTTTTCTTATTCTGTTTTCAGTAGAAGAATGCCTCCATTTCAGAGTTAATGCTGTTTTTTGTTATTACAGCCTCCATACTGCTCAGTAAAGTGTAGGATACCAGCTCTTTGTTGTTTGGTTGGGTATTGTGTTGTTGCTGTCAGGTTTTTGGTTGGGTTTGTTTGTTGTTTGTTTGGTTGGTTCATTTGGTTTTTTAAATCTGGTCATAAATTAAGCTCCATACATCATTCTCCTTCTTTGTCTATGTTATTTAGAATAGGACATTTCTCTCTCCTGCACTATTTTCATTTGAAGTTGATACTGCAATACTTCATACATAATCACAAATATTATCCAAACAAAGGAGACTAGTTTTTGGAAAATGAAATCTGATACTACACCCTACAGTCTTAAATGTTTCTTTTAATTCTTTCATTTACTATGTTGCTTTATACATTTTATCCTTCAAAATAAAATTTAATGATGATTGAAACACAAATCATATATCTCTTGAATTTCTTGCTGTACTTTCCTATGTTTATGTAACTTATAAACCGATGTATTATAGTTGTAAAGCACTGTAAAAAGCTGCTCAATCTCTTAATATTTGGAGCAGATTTTGATATCAGATAATTTCAGGACTGGATCAGTTGCATTCTTGAACACCATCAGTAAGATGAAGTGTATTTTCAGAAACAGACTAGCAATAGCACAAGTAGAATCAGGTAATCAGAAATGATGGAATAGTGTCAAGATTTCATGAGCAGAAGACACTGAAGGTAGCAAGACAAAGGAATCTTATACATCAGCAGAAAATGAGAATGGGAACATTTTTCACATCTCTTACCTGGTGAAGATCACAGTTAAGACAATAATGTAAGAAAAGGTAAAGATGGAAAAAATGGCAGAATGACAGCAAACAAGAAAACATATGTTGTGCTGTTCTTCTTTCACTACCTTATGATAGCACTGACCTAAAACAATACATAGAAAGAGAGTAATGCTTGCCAGTGAGAGAGATAATAAAAACCTTTTTGCTATGTAACAGCTACATTTGGTGCTGATGAGATGGGCTCATAGAATTCAGAATTACATGACTCTTTGCTTCTCAGCGTCTCCTGGATGAGAATATAAGCTACTTTGAAAGAAATCAGAGAAAGTCTATCTCTGCAAGTTTCCTTCTGATATTTCCACTGCTACTATGGTGTGTTTTTGTCCCTTGTCTTGCACAGTAGTAAATGTAATCCATAATGAGGAACAGCAGGGAAATAGACTGTATTTTTAAGAAACTACAAACACTTAAAATAGTTTTTCATTCATTGTGTGAATAATACAAATATCTTGTATAAATTTTTGGTTCCTTTCCAATGTGTACTGTGGTTCTGAGCACCACTGAAACAAATTTGGTTTAATTCCTTTCTGTTCAAGATCACACAATACTTTAAAAGAAATCACAAGAGAGATTTAGATTATACTTGATAAATTAGGTCATCCAATAGGTAAATATGTACACACTAAATAGGTAATTTAAGTGTGAACCTATATGTCTATACATATTAAAATTTGTCTCTACCATTATCACTTCATATGGCTCATTGTTACCGATTATAGTTGGAAATTACGAAAAGTTTACAAGAATGAGCAGTGTCTTAAGGCGTATATGTCTCTTACAGAGTCCACTATGAAAGGACTTCAAAAATCAATAAGTTGGTGTATGGTGCTGTACATTTTCTAATAGAAAAGAGCTGAAAAATAAATGCAACAACTGAAAAAACCACTCTTTTCTCGTTACCTTCATGAATTTTTAGACTTAGTTTGTAAATACTACAGTAAGATATATAAAATGCCAATATATCTTATATAAAATAAGATACAGGTCTTTCAAGATGGGCTTTGTCCTCAGATTCAGACACTAGAACTAATTGTGTCGACAATACAGCTGTTAATAGCATTTTGTAAGCTCTGCACTTTTGTTTGGTTTGGGTTACAAACTGAACTTTTATTTAATCTTAATTTTAAGTGGGATTGCTCATGACCTTAAAAATATCATTTGATGTTTGCACTGCAGTTTTAACAAAGGCCCATTTGAGGGCTAAGTTGAAGACATCTGTCATTACACTGGGTGGTAGATGGAAGTGAAACACACTGAGTATAAGCACACAAAAATCACTTCAAAATGGGGAAAAAAAAAGATAAAGGAGTCTTTGACCAAGAATATATTTTGATGTAAAAGTTATCTATATGTATCAGTCTGCAGTCACGATCCTACAGATCATGATATTACATAGGGATTCTGAGTCAGCATATCCTTTCAGACACATATTTACTATTTACAGCTATCCGGGTGACTTTTATTTTAAGAATGATATTTCAAAATTAAGCATAAGCTTAAATATATTATGAACATTTAGCCACGTTCTTTAGATCTGCATTACATTTCAGGTTGATTTTCACAGAAAAATTGTAACAACTTATCAGAGTTAAGTATCCTGGTGCAGATCAACAGAATGCTGAAAACCCTTTGTTTCAGCTGAGATCCTCATATGTGTTTGATACTTTTGCATAGGTCTAAACTGCATTAGTTAGTATACATTAACATAAATTAGCATAAGAACTTAAGTTAGATTAAGGAGTAATGCTATAAGGAAATACATGAAAAGGAAATAATCATGGGAACACTTAAGAGGTGCTGAATGTGCCACAGATGACATTTAGATGTGTTAAAACACAGAAGGATGAAACTGGACTAGTTAGCACTAGTTTGACTTCACACTATTACAATGAAGAGCATTTTCTTGAAATATTTATATTCAGATAGCTTCAGATTAATGATTTTATGATAAAAATATGTTGGACATAAAATACTGAGTTTTGGTATTTGGATCCCAGAGCACAAGGCTGATCAAATTTATGGTTTGCAAATATTTTTTATTTGTGCTCCATCCAAAATTTTCCAGAGAACATGCATATTAAATATATTTATAATAGTTTACTTTTTTTTATTAGCAGTCATAGACAAAGTAGTTATAGAGATCACAAAATGATTTCCTTCAGTTCTAGTTCCTTGAAATAGGTTCAGTTATTGTTTCAAACTTCTGGTTATCTGCCCACCTCCCCATGACCAAATTTATTCCTTTTCTTTCTCTCATCTTTGTCTCTTCTAACACTCAGTTTTCTGGTTTCAGGTTTGTTGTTATTGCTATTATTCTTTGAGATTTAATTGGGAATTTAATGTCTCCATTACTGCATCTACTGCTTAAGTTTTTTCTAATTAAAACATCAGACTTTATATATTCTTATTCTCTTCTGTATAGCTGATGACTTGAACTTTTGATAGAATAATGTTTAACACTACTGAGCAGTCATGAATAGATAACATGGCCTAAAAAATTCAATAGCAGAAGAGGTTGAGTGGGAAGATATAAGTAGAAATATTATGAGTATTGCATCTGAAATGAGCTGTAGACAAGATGTCTGATCAAGAGAGAAACTGACTTAACTGTGAAAAAAGAGAAAACCTGAATTCAGAGTTCCTACTACAAAAATGGTCTTGACACCCATACTTGCTTAAAACCCTTTACAGCTGTCATCCAACTACAGTCCTGTTCTGTACTGGAAAATTTAACTTATTTATGTCAGTTCTCATTATTTGTCCTTCAAATATCTTTTAGGTCAGGACTGACAAGAGTAAAAAATGGTACTTAGGTAGATTTTTTGTCTTGTTAGTGGGAGCAAAAGGCTAAAAATCCAAGTTGCACCTAAACAGCTTTTAAATTTAGAGTTGCTCTATTTTCTTTTCCTCAGCAATTTAAAGAAAGTAGTGAATAACAAACAGGACACAGTGAAGTTTTTTCATGGCAATTTTCTAAGGGAAAAGCCAGAGGGAGAAGATCTGATGTTGACTCCTAGAAGCTGGTAAGCTTGATGAATTCTGAATTTGGACAGTCCAGGGACACTATTTTGGTTGTGGAGTTGCATTTTGGGTCAATGCCTGAGTTAGGCAAGACCTGCTAAGTGGTTGCTTCTGGATGTGAAAAGGATTGGCTTTTTAAGGTGATGTGATCTAAATAATGAAGCAAAGCTTTCTTTGGCCTGAGAGGATAAAAAGTCAGCTGCTAAGCAACCATGAGAGAGAGTGTAGTAAATGGTTGGTTTGAATTGGGAGTGGGAATCCCTAAGAGTATAAAATCCACTTCTCCCTATACCCTTCTCCATACTTTTAGGCATGTCTGAATCTGAGATATAAGTAACCTGCAAGACAAGGCCTCACTTTGTTGTTAACTTATTGAAGAGGTACTGTAGAGTAAAGGAAAAGGGAATCTTCAAGAGTGGAAGAAGAAGGTGTTGGTAGCAGTAGTTCTGGTAATTATTTGACTGCAGAGTTTGTAGTACTAAAGATGACCAAATAAAACTATTTGATTTTGAAAGGCAGAACTATTTGTCCTAACCCATGCTGGCAACAATAAAATAGGGAAACACAGGAGGAATATTTTAGGGGTGAAATTCAAGTTGCTAGAGTTCTGCCCAGCAGGGAGTCCATGGCAACAGCTTGTGTAACACTGCCAGCTACATATGTAAAACCTAAAGAAACTGTACAGGAAAGATGTGTTTCATATTCAGAACAGAACCAATCTGGTGGTGATCAGAATAGAAATATTATGGAGGAGTATTTTCAGTAAAAGCAGAGGGGAAGGTAACAGGCATGGAAGAGAACTTGAACTTGATAAAGTCAAAATCTTTTTATAGGCAGAAAGGAAGTATACAGTAAAACGACACTGTTAGTCCAGCTACAGAGCCCTACCTGTGTCTCTGGGGCCCTTGGGACAACAACACCAGACCCCTCAGTACCAGGCAGTGGGTGTTGTCCATGAACATTGTGGAATGACAGTCAACCTTACTAGGAGAATTGATTAAGGTGGTGAAAATATTTTAATACTTTATGGTGACTTTTCTTAACAGAGAAGGGTCAACAAAAAGATCACTTAGGATGGCTGGTATGATCAATTTTATTCAATATCTTCATTAATAGCCTGAAAAAGCACTTGGGGTAACATCTGTGAGTTTGGAAAAGATACTAAATTATTTAAATATTATATTGGTGGCTAGAAGGTCTGAGAAGACCTTACAAAACTGTGCCTGGGGTTGAAAAAAAACAACAAAACTTTAAATGCTAGGCAAATTCTTTGCATCATGCTGAGCACAGAACTGATAGTTAAAACTCAGGAGAGAGACATTAACATTATCATCTCAGAGATACACAGCAAAATAATGAAAGACAACAGTCAGAAGTTGCAAGAAAATTATGAAGTTGCCAATAAACCTTACAGGAAAATAAACTACTCCAAGGATATTTAGAGGTTGTGGAATCTTCATCCTGGGAGACAATCAAAGCTTGACTAGACTCACCTGTTGTAAGATCCTGGACTCAAATCTCACGGAATTATTGATATGGGTCAGAACCAACTCACTCTGTGTGTGTGTTCATGTGGGGAAGGGCTGGGCCTGGACCTGTAGGTACATGGCAGAGCTGGAAGGCCTGCAGCCCACACAGAGCACATGGCATCACTGAAGGCCCTCGACTGGGTGGTCAGCCAAGGCAGACCTGCCTGGTAGCCCACCCACACCATGCAACCTATGACTGGCTACAGCACAACTTCTTCTTTTACTTTTCCTTCTCTTATGGGTAATTTAAAACCAATGAATTATGCTTTACTAAAGCTGGTATATTGATCGTTTGTAGTGGGTGCTTTCTGGGCAATGGGTTTTTTGTTCTGAATGTTTTAATGAAATGCTTCTTCTTGGTTTTATTTTACTCCTGTAAAAACCTTTTGCTAAAATACCTTATTTTTCTCACTAAATTAAAAAGAATTTCTCTTAGAGAAGAGTGTGTGACTCTTTCTCCTGACACTGATTAGAGCTTATAATAAACCAAAAGGCTTTTAAAAAGTCTTAAATAAAAATCTAACCCCTCTGGGCAGTTAGTTTATAGCTTAATCCAGAGTGTAACACCTGTGAGCAATTTTTTCTGAACAGGTCTGGCTTGCAGAAAGGGGAGAGATGGGGAAAGATGACTCCTAGAGATTTCTTACAGCCTATGTTATTCTTTAAGTTGGTTGTCTGAAGTAGGGCATAGCTGAGAGTTATGAAATCATGAAATCAATAAACTTAGGAACATGGTTTAGAGGGGGACTTGGTAGAATTAGGTTTACGTTTGGACTTGATTATCTTAAAGGTCTTTTCAAACCTAAATGATTCCATAGTTATATGACACTATGATCAGAAAAAAATTAGGAGTAGAAAATAGTTGGTCCATTGCTGGTGATGTTCCACCAGTAAGTAAACTTGTGGCAAAAAATATGGAAAAGGTCAAAGTACTCAATGCCTCCTTAGTCTCAGTCTTCATAGAATCCCTTCCTGAAAACTGAGACAATATTTACCATCTCCCATTTGACTGGGACTTCCCCAGACTCCCAAAACCATTGTAAAATAGTAGAGAGAGATCCTGCGATAACATCAGCCAGATATTTCAGTACCCTGGGATGAATCCCATCAGGTTCCATAGACATATATGCATCCAGCTGGACAAACACGTACTGAAAAAATTCAGGGTCATCTGAGAGTTTATTATTCCCTGGGAATGGTCTTCGAAGACAGGGCTCCAGGGATCACATCTCTGCTGTGTCCGTGTCCCTATCAGAGAGGTGACAGAACTACTCAAGTACTGAATCAATGTTATCTCTGACTGTACTTTTGATGTAACATGTTTTAAAAAGCCCTTTACAGTACTGGACAACATGAACTTTAATTGAGTTTTGGCCACATGAATTCTCTCCCTACAGAGGAAAACAGCACCTCTGTAATCCATGTCACTTATACTTTCTTCCAATGATCATACACTTCCCTTTTCCACTTACATTCTAGAAGAAGCTCCCTGATTACCTTTGAAAATTCATGGTAACTAGAAGAGGTTCCCAAGGACTTGAAGAAGGCAAATGTCACTATTATCTCCAAGAGGGGAAAGAACTAAGAGCCAAAGAATTTCTGCTCAATCTCACATTGATTCCAAGGATACGAAGGACAAGAAGATGACTGGGAGTTATCAGTAAGAATTTATGAGCTAGAAATTGTATTAATCTATGAGATAGCCTTCTATGATGAATTGATTGGCTCTATGTGTGATGGGAGAGCACTGAACATTATACTTATCTTGGCTTGTCATAACATCTTACTAGACTTATCTCATGAAGTACAGACTTGGTAAGACAGTGAGGGGAATTGAAAACTTAACTGACCCATCTTGGGTCAGGTGGGTTGGACTAGGTGGTCTCCAGAGGACTATTCTGATTTCAGCAATTCTGTCATCCACAGTGACAAAGATGACAAATGTATTGTGGTGCTGTATCAGGGATGTTGATACTTTTGGTCTGTGTTTGGCCCCAGCCACTTGTAAGAGTTTATATTTTCCCTGCCAAGTTCACTGATAAAACGGTACCTTTGTCCTTGGAGAGGGAGCTTCTTGTATAAACTTATATTAATTGGTGTTCTGTGATTGGTTCATCATCTGCCAAGGAAATTTGAAGGAGAAACCGAAGATGAGGGGATGAAGTAACAATCTCCGACTCAATTAGGAAAGACCCCCGAAGCAGACTGCGCATGTGGAAGGAAATTCCAAAGTACTCATGCATTCGCTGAAGTGATGCACTTCCCACCAAGGGGGTGGGACTGAGAACCTCTGGTGGGATGGTGCTGACCACACCTGCCTAGGCAGACATACTCAGTTGATTGTATAAAAGCAGATAGCTGGATTTTTGGGGGAGCTTGCTCCACATGAAGGACCAAGTTGTCATTAGCGGGGACGCCTGTTACGTGTGAACTTGCTAACCATCCGAAAAACGCAGCTGCTGCAGAAGATTTTATGGCATTCGGAGTTGGTGAGATGACCCCATGAATGACACCTGAGTGAGTAGGGTGCCGTATTTCCGCATTGGTTTCTCTTTCTCTCAGGTTCCTGTTTACTTCAGCCACTTCTTTGTAATAAATATCAGTTTTGTTGAGTTTTCAATGGTGTCATGGTTTTCAGATTTCAGTATGATCTGAACCCTTCCCTAATACAGGTTCTTTCTGTTGACACAGAGAACAACAGAGTGAGCTAACCTCAACAACAGAACTAGGACACTGTGACATAAAAACTAAGGTCTGAGTGAGATGGGTGCAGCAGATTGTTAATGATTATCTCACACACTATAGATGACACCCTCATGACAGTAGAGGTGACCACACCAGGGTCTTCGAAAATCAGACCACTCACTCCAGCTGGTTAGTTTGTCCACATACTGAGAGGCATGCAACAGTTTCAATGTAATCTTGGACCTTCAGCATGATTTCAGTTGTTCATGTATATGTGGGAGTTGTGTGTATGAATGGAGACATGTATTTTGACTATTCTTTCTTTTCAAGTTTAATAGTTGGCATGAGCTGCCAATGATGACTGAAGAAGTTAGATTTTGTGTAGATTTTCTATTTTTTTTTCAGTTTATACTCATGTGAGGTCTAAATATGATCAAGGACTGGGCAATGTTCACATGACCTCCTAACTTGGTGAAGTATGTTACTCTATTTCATTTCCAATGAGCTCAACAAACACTTGTCTAATTGTTGTGTCCTCAACGTAGTTCACACACATTGGAAAACACTTCTGAGACAGTAACTTCAATAGAATTCCTATGAATATGTTTGAAGTTCAGTATGATTAGGTTGGAAAATTACTGCATCATCAGTCTTGGGACTGCAATATTACTGCTGTTAATATACTAATTCAAACTAGGACTGAAAAAGGTCATTTCAGACTTCGTGGGCTGAAGAAGCATCCACAGAATAAATGTATTAGCAGAAATTGAAAGATAAACCAAAACCTACTTCTCCAGTTAAAGGATTAATTTTATATTTCTTTGATGCATCAAGGAATTTGAAAATGGATTATAGCCTTCTATAGGGGTATAGATGGGTACATATTGTACAACACTTATAGTTATTTGTGTTACTTGTTACATGTTGGTAGAAATAGTGCCATATTTTCAATAATACTTTTTTTTCCCAAATTACTAAAACACTACTCTGAAACATTTATGCTGAGCTCTTGTAACAGACACATACCCAGAGGGAGAACCTGGTTCTTTTAAAACTTCTAGAAAAATTAAAGCAGAAAACAATTGGGTTATTTTCTTAGTTTCACTGTCTTTGACATGAAAAAGAATATTCGTGTAACTCTTGTAAACTTGGTTAAAGGAATAAGGAAAGATGAACTATAAAAAATCAGAGACAGTATTACCTGATAATAAAAATAAACATTTTTGGCTTAAAAATCAGTTCTGGATTTCTTACATGTATTTCTTTTATTCATGTACTAGCATAGCATTGCATAATTACAAGCAACCATTTAGAGTCAATTATGACTCTCTCTATAAGACCTATCAAAATGTTCTTTGTTTTCACCTCCCTGCTTCCCATCCAGCACATGCATTTACTCATGGATCCTTGTAATCTGAAGGCATGCTTGTATGTTTATTACCTTTCTATATCCAAAGGTCTTAATCGATCCATAGTTATCTGTTTAAAGTGACTTAGTAAACACAGCAAAATATTATTTAAACCTTTTCAGGAAATAAGGAGGTAACAGAGAAGAATGAATGACTCAGATAGTCCTAAACATAATTGTTAGAGTTTGCACTTTTTCTTGTACATAACACAAGAAAAATAATACCTGTTATCAGAATACAGTCATCTCTATTCAGTTATTCTCATTGTTCAAGTAGTTCATATTATTGTATGAAATGGAATATTATGTTAACTTTTGTTATTCTGATCTAAATCATTAGTATTTCCAGAAATTTTAAAAATACAATGTCATAAAAACTAATTTATGAAGACATTTCCCTTTAAATACTTATTGGCCAAATCTAGGGCTTATATGTAGATACATTTTTAGGTAAATATGAGATTTCCAAGACATATGCTGAATGCAGAAATCTTTTTTTTTTTTCGGTTTTTGTCTCTCATTTTAGGTCTGTCCAGATGATAATTAGCTAGGCAAACCGTCTTAACTTGCCCCATGTAACTTATGTTTGGGGGTTCAGAAATTTGGTTTACAGGTTATTATTTGCTTGACTTTAGACTCTGACTTATTGATTTACTTTATTTTCAGACTATTACTATTGTAGTTGTTGTTATTATTATTATTATAAATAACCCATGAACTGCATAAACAGTAATAGTTATGATTCTCTGTTTTGCAAATGATTTCTCATTTGATAAGATCCCATGACCACAAGCCGTAGGCATTATCCCAAAACTAGAATTTCAAACATCAAAATCTATAAATTCATCTGTGATCATACTTAAGAGTGAATAATCTTTGTGAAGAGAATGAGGCCACAGTCCATCTTTCTCTTCCTGTCAGTTTTACATCTCACATGGTCATTGCAACAGCTACTTTTATCATTTAGATCTATTTTTTCAGGCCCACATTCTTTTATCACTTTATTTCTTGAGTTTTTCATATAATGTTAAGCTCATTCATATGTTCAGGTTTACTTCATGAACTAAAGTGAGATTCCTCCACACGTAGTCAACTCAATCTTTATCCTTGCAGATGTTCCTTTTAAACAACAGCTTGTTTTAGTGCTTTATTAAATACCACAACTCACACTCTGATTTTCAAAAAAAGATTTCAAAAAGAGAGAAGAGGTTCTTTGGTTAAAGCTGAAGTTCAGGTTTACCTATGCTTAACTTGGCAGATTAATTACTTTAAAAAAATGAATGGTTTGGAATTTATACTTAAAAGAGCAGAGAACAAAAAAAACAGGGGGCAAAACCATTTTTAATGGCATGTAAAATGTTGCAAAATATAGAAAAGAAAAACTGTGTTTTTCCCACATGACAATTTCAGGTGGTCATGATAAGAAGATAATAAAGCAAGAAACAAAAAACGAATAAAATCTTTATGTCACTAGTGAAGCTGACACACTTTCAGATTTAATTTCAAGACAGTATGTAAAAATTAGTCCACACTTACTGGAAAATCTGAAAAAGTGTCCCTGAATAATAATAATAATAATAATAATAATAATAATAATAATAATAATAATAATAATTTTCTATTATAAAAACCTTTATATCTCACTCGTGAGTAAAAAAGTTGCATCAGTATTACTAGGATGGTGATGACCCTAAACATTTAAACTCAACAGCAATTGAACCTAACTTTAGTTTGATAAATTAATGACAATGACAATACATAAGATTTATGGGTGCAGTTACCTACCACAGCAACAGTAGACATCAATGTAATATTAGACTAAATATGTTATCCCACTAACTCACTTTTTAGTTTCTGATCCAAAGTATGAGGTTCAGTACATCTTTGAGAAAATGGTAGAAGAAATCTTTGCTACTTCTATCACAAATGAGAAGTCTTCCTAAATTTCATTGACCGTATCAGTTAATTACTAAGAACTGTTAAGTATCAGACCACATTTTCATATCTTAATGCTTAAACTTGTCCTGTGCAACTCACAGTGAGGATTTAAAAAACAAAATTGTTTATGGTTGCACTTTTGGTCGCATCTGTTGGTCTCACCGACTGACTATACATTAACACTACAAAAAAATTCACCTCCATTTTTAGCTATCTTATCAAAGACTTGAAGAGTGGATGAATCCACAGGTGAAAAATGTGTTATCAAATTCATAAAATATTTGCCAATTCTGAATTTAATCACATGCTGAATACCAGACATTGGAAACAGTCAGTCTATATTAGCCATTCCATGATTCAAAAACATGTTTATTACCTGTCAGTGAGTGTCAGTTATTTCAATAACATGGTACTGGCAATCTTTAGCTTTAAGGAACACGTAAAGTAGAGATATGAAGGAAAAAAAAGGGTTTACCTTTAACAAATCTGCACCTGTGTTATGCAAAACACATTACTTGTAATGTTCTAGGATGCAATCTCTTTTAAGTCCAGCTGGTGTATCATGTCGAGACAGATATAAATGAACACGCACAGACACACACAAACACACAGAAAGACATTTTAGGAAAAATCTAGAAGGTTTTTTTTCAGACTGGAGTCCTGCTATTATGTGGTTACTCAGGTTAATATAACTTGTCAGAGAGCAAAGGTGTTACAACTAGGCTCTCATAGTCATGGAATCATCAAACTAGTATATGCTTGGTACTCTACTCTGCAATCTTTTTAGTCAGTGTGTTTGATGTTTCTCAGAAAGCATTCTTATTGGGAACTTTAGGTGCCCTGCAGCTGCTTATCTAGTGCAGAGTACTCATCTGGTAAGAGGCTTTCAAAGTTTTGTTGAAACAAGAATAATATTTAACTTATTAATATTTGTTGGTAGTCAGTATTGTCTGGCGGAACTCTTTATTGCTTCTTTAGTGTTTATTTTAGCTTGTAAATGTTGCACTTCAAACAAATCTACACATTACTTGACAGTATACAATTGTCAGCAGTCAAGGAGGTGTCTCATATTTGTGTGATAGAAACAGTGTAAACTTACTCATGGAGTGGTAGACCTTGTTTTTCATGGCTTAACATAGGCTATGCTTAGCTGTAAACAGTTACATCAATTATATGAGAATCTTATATGTGTAGGGCAATACTCAGTAGTAAGGAAGGTGACAGATATCAATGCATTATGTTTGAAACTTTAAGAAAAACAGTATTCTTATATTCCTCCATTTCGTCTCAAGTACTGATGTAAATAAATTTATAAAGTTAAAATATTTTTAAAATGTATTTTTGAGATGGTTTTCAAAATTTATTTTCTTTAATGGTATTTATATATATTTGATAGATAATATGAAAATACAAAATTCATTCTGCAGCTCTGTTTTAGCAGGGGTTATTATATATGTCTTAAAGCCATTATGAAAAATACCTACAAGTAGGAACATGTATAAGATAAACCAGAAAATTGATATGGGAGCTTGGTTTTTCTGTTGTATGCTGAAAGATATGGAAGCGGCCTGGTATCCACAGTTTGTGCATCTTGAAGACCGTCCTGTTTCAAAGTGAAGGAGACACCATGAGTGATGGAAACGGAGTGCTGAGAGTCAATTAGCACCCTTTACTCCCTTTCTGATCAAGTGAAGTTGTTATTGAAACCTGTCAATTACCATTTAATCTTAACACTCAGGATATATGCAATAGTAATACTGTAATTTGATTGTAATAGTAATACAGTAAGTTGCTTTGCTTACAGAAAAGTGTGGCCAATTGCATGATACATCATACATATGTCATACATCACACATCATACATATGTCCAAACTGCCAGCTGTGTAGCTAAATATGAATGTATTTAGGGGTTAGAAAAGAGAAAGTTTTAAACACATGCTAAACTGATGCTACTTGACACAGTCCTATGTTCCAGACAGTAACTTGAGGCTGCCCTCTGCTTTTTAAGAACCATTCACTCATGCTGTGATACTGCTGCCTTTGACTATTTATTTGGTTTATGTGGCAAGGTTCTGGGTATTGTGGGGCTGCAGGGATGGCCTTTGTGAGAAGGAGGCAGGGACTGACAGAAGAGATACAACTGATGCCAGACAGTTTTGCAATTGAGCCATAAGTGTGAGAAGGAAGGAGTAGGAGAAAGTTACTCTTATGAACTGATCGCTACCACCCATTCTCCATCCTCCCTTGTGCTGCTGAGGGTAGGTGTTGGGGAGACAGAAGAATCAGGAAGGAAAGAGTGAAGCTGAGCTTGGAAAGAAAGAAGGTTAGTTTTATTTTTGGCTTTGTTTATCACTATCCAAATTTATTTTTGACTGGCAATAAATTTAATTGATTTTCCCCAAGTTTTGTCTGTTTTGTTCATGATGGCAATTATGAATTATTTTGACCCACAAGCTTTTGCATCTTATTCCCTATCACCACCTCTCTTGATGAGGGAGAGTAAGAGAGCAGCTGGGTTGAGGTCTGTGAGCAATGCTGTAATGGATAATAATTACCATGCTGTAATGGCTATAATTTAAAATAATTTAAAAAAATAAATAATAAAAATAAATTAATCTAATATGTATGCTTTTCCTAAATAACATTATTGTTTAAAAATATTTTAATACATGAGAATAGAATTATAATTATATTAAATTAAATAATACGAAATTATTCTGGCAAATTCTTATTGTTTTGTCTTACTCCTTTCGCTATTTTCACCCTCTTCTGTATTCTGGTTTATTATTTATTTATAAAACCCTCATCTTTTTCTGTCCATATATGCTGAGGGGCTCTATTGGGGGAAACAGGTGTCATTTGTATTTTATAACCTCTTTCCATTTGCTTCTAAGAAAGTATGGATTTTTTGCTTGAATGTTATCTCTATTTATTCTTACACTGAATTAAGAAATCCAAGATATTGATTAGCTTGGAAATGTTAAATATTTACCAATTCATACATTTCTGCTCATATTTGTTTTCAAATTCATGATGTTCACTTTTGTAATAGCCAACCTTTTCCTTTTACCAAACATTTTGGGAGATCTACCACAGTGCTCTTCCATACTGGATAAAGGATTCTCAGTGGAAGAAAATGTTCTCTGAAACTTAAAATTTTGTAGAAGTTTTGTATTTGCAGTTTGAATCTCATAGTATATCACAAATTTAAGCACTGAATGTTTTATTTTTCCCAGATACTGTAAAATACTGTTTCATGAACTGACCAACCTTCTCTCTAATGTGTTTTGGCAACTTACTGATATACATGTTGGTAATGGACTCTAAACAGTAAAGCCTTCCTTGACAAAATGCACTCTCACTTCACTTGTCCCAATTCAGTTTCTCGATTTTAATATTTCAGTCATGAGAATCTTCCTAACAGAGAGACGTATTTAGACACTAAAATAGGAATTTTCATATACTCTGGGTTAGCATTCTTTTTTGTGTATATGGAATCAAATAATTTTTGAAACACAAATTCAGGGTCATAAAAGTGTCTCTCTTGTTATTAAGGAGAAAGGAAATCTTCTAGTTTAGATGAAAGTACTTATTCCATTACTATCCATAATAAAATTAAAAACTGAATTATAGAATGAAAAGAGATTTTTCATATGCTGAATCTAAAGCTTTGCTTTTAGCTGTTCTGCTCACAATTCCCAGGATCACTTGACAGCTGACTTGAAGAGTAAATGTTACCATTCAGCTGCATCTTTCCTCAGTGATGGGTATTTCAGCAGCTTTTAAAATTTTATTGAGGAAAAATTGAGATGCTCTTCATCTTAAGAATACGCCACAGCAATATACAAGAATAATAAAAGAACATTTGATACCAGCTGTGATCACAGGATTAACATCTCTGCGATCTATATCTGTGTCTTCTGAATTCCCTGATGCAATGAACTATGTAGTGCGCTTCTGACTAGTGCTCTTATTGATATGCTGATTGAGCAGATATGAACAACCATTTCAAGACAGTCAAGAAGGAATATGAAAACTTCATACGAGATTTTAAGAATGATGCCAATTTTGACATGTGAGACATGAATGTTTTACTATCACAGCTATTAGTTAAGTCTGATTAAATGTTAAAATTCAGGAAAGTATTGGACAATTTGTCTAAAGAGTTTTTTTAATATGTTTGTTATGTTCTTTAATATCTTTGACAAGAAATATTTCGTGAAGATTTTTATGTCTGAAAATTAGATTTCTCAGTTTAAACCAGACTTTCATAGTAGAATGGAGAGCAGTAGATGCTTCAAAGAAAATGGAAACAAACTTCCTCAGATAGATATCGTACATGTGGTCAGATGAATCCCACAGAAAGTGTCTAAACAGAACTTGATTAATCTGAGCAATGTCTGTTTTCTTTAACAGTTTTTATTTAAAATTATACAGCATGAATATTTATGTATCATAAAAGAGTTGGGACAGAATTAATTTCATTTAATAGAGGAAATTCCAACATAACCTAAAATGGATACGTAACATACAGGATTATTAGGCATCTAAAATTTATGAAGTAGTCAGAGAATTTGTAGAAGCCTAGCTTAGATTAGATGTCTAACTCTTAGTGGGCTAAATTTAGGAAGACATTTCCCATGGTTATTAAACACTATCCATCTTTAAAAGAGACCATAACTAAAATATTTTTATAAATATAAATACAAAACTATATTTTTAACTCCTTTCTCCCTTCTTTCTTGTAACTGCTAGTTATTTTGGAAATTAAAAAAAAATGTATTCATATTTATAAAATATTTGTCAATTAGAAATTATTAAATCTCAAAATAATGAAACATTTAAAAAATGGGCATGTTGTCTTTCACATTTGCAGAAAAGATAAAATATATCTGAAAGTGTTTCAGCTCTATGAATAGGCAAATGTTTAATTCAGATATTTTATGCTTATTGAACACTGAAAAATCTAATTTAGAATTTAAAAACTTCCTGTTTCTCTTATGGTCTTTCATATTAGGCATTCTTCAGTGACCTCCCTTCAGCTCTTATCATTATTTGTAGTAAAATTTGGGAATAATAAAACGTTAATAAAACCCTTATTGCTGTTGTTATTATTTCTGTCAAATGTTAGGAGATGTTATTACATTTCACATGATATGTTCAGTTTAATGTATTGTAATTGACTAGTATTAATTGCAACATTGCTATAGTCACTGAAAAGAAGTTAAAATGACTACAGTAGAGATGTTTTGCTATGTTAATATTCCATGACTTTACTCATGTTTGCAAAATTTATCATCATAGTATATTTAAATGAATACGTATCATGCATTTAAATTATCATATTTAATTTATTGAGACAGCTGTCATGATTAACCCATTTAGAATGTGAACTTCAAGGTGCTATTGGTTTTGGCTAGATGTAGATGTGACAGTAAGGAAAAAGTGCTGAGAGTTTCCCAGCAGTCTTTTTTTGCTTTTATCAGATTTTCTCTCAAACTTTTTAATTATATAAACAAAATAGACTAAACAAAACAGAAACCAAAAACAAAAACAAACAAACGAAAAAGGCCAAGATTAACCCATAAGTAGGATTTTCAGAAGTAAGTAAAAACATTGGGTAGTGATTTTGTTTTGGGACATCTTATTTGGCACACATTTTAGACCTTTGATTTTTTTTAGTGGGATACTTTTTAAATTTTGAAAATAAGTAAATCATTAAAATGTCTCAAGTTATGGTACTACAAGCTAAGGTAAGCAAAATATCAAGATGCTTGAATGTATTAGGTGCCTTCTTGGTCCTCAAGATCTTTGAACAATTCTTACAAGTATGCATAGGCAATGAAATCAAAATTCAAACATGCATCAGAGAGCTAAAATTATTTAATTTCCCAAACAGCAACAAAAATAAACTTTCTAAACTAGGACTAACCTTAAAGTCAATTTTATTTGAACATTTTTATCTCCAAACTAAGTAATGACTCTCTCTAGAACACAATTGTTAGACTGTATTAACAGTGACCCAGCCTAAAATCACCTTCAGAATTGATAGTCAAAAACTTGGATAAGTTAGGTACTTCATGTACCTCACATTAAAAAAAAGCTAAGGAAAATGCAAACAACTTGAATATAATTATTTTAAACAACATAAATTAAATTTGTGGAGAACTGGAAAGAATTAATGAAGAAAAATATAAGAAATGGAAAGTAATTTTTGCACAGTAGATACACTCATATGTATATATGTAATTCCATAGTAATTCTGACTGAAAAATATATACTTCACATTTATTATAAACATGAAAGTAATTGTTTCAAGAAAATAAAAGTTTTAAATTTAAAAGTTTTAAAATATGTCAAACAATTTATATTGTCAGTGTTTCCTCATTTTGTTTCTTGGAGAAACACAGAAAAACATATAAAGATAAATATATAAATATTCTATTTAGTGATAGAACTTAATAATTTCTGAATAAATGAAAAATATTTAACCTGAACATTTTACTAAAATAAGAAATACTCTATTGGTTTTTGACTTGAAAAAATCAATCTGGAAATTAATGTAGAATTTTTTACTTGAATCAAATGTTTCTAAGAGATATATATGTATACAATCCATTATATGTATATATGGACTACAGATATATGTGTGCTATATATTTTATATATATATATAGTATTTTGGAGGGATTGATGGGGAGATTTTTTATGGGTTTTTTTGTGATTTTAGTCTTGGTTTATATAATCCAAAATGTATTACAAGAGATTTGAACAACAGCCATACTAATAGCAATAATAATGCACAGTAAAACACTGAAATTCTTTCCTTCCTCTATCCTTATTTTAATAATGAATAAAACAAGTAAAAGAAGCTGCACCTGTTTCCATGTTGTGTGCCAATCCATATTCTGATCTAAATAAATGAAGACAGCAGCTTTCCTAAAAATGCAAAACTGGGTTTCTAAATTTTAACAGTAGTAGTTAATTTTACAAATTACATGCTAAATAATCTGATGTGCATTGTCATTATTGTGCGACTTTGACTCTACAGTGATTTATGCATTCTGCTTCTGAAAAGAGATTTTTCCTTATCTCCTTCGACAATGAAACCAGATGCCAAATCTGGAATGTGTTTCCCATCAATGTCATGTGGCTTTATGATTTCCTGGCTGATCTCTTTCATGGTCTTGTAGCTGATTCCACTTTTGGTATTAGTTATGGAAATGCATGTAGTGCTGGTAGAAAGATCAAGCTTTTGGGTAGGAATTTTACGCATTCCCATTTGAATTTTCATTGGCTCCAAAGACACTAATCTGCATATCAAAGGTCTTAGAACTCTGCATATTTCTTGAAAGACAATTTAAAACATATTCACTTTCAAATGGTAGTATTCTACTACACATAGAAATAAAGCACACCTCATAAATGTTAGGAATCATTCTGAAATTTCCTGTATGCACATGACAGTAAGTGGAATCTATGCATAGAAATGGTGTAATGTTTTAGGTAGAAGTGGTTCTCGTGCTTTTTGCAACTTTTCTATGTTATCATCAGAGGAACAGATGTCTCAATGATCCATGTAAATGTATCCAAATAAAGAACAGAATTAATTTGTTTTGGCTTTGCCCATTGTCACTGGCAAAATACCTATCCATTATTTTTGTTAAGTCCAGGGTTTAAATTGTTCTTCTTTAGAGAAGGGCTTTGGGTTTTGTCTTTTGGGGTATTTTTGGCTTTGGGGTTTTTTGGGGGTTTGTTATTTGCTTCCCCCGCCCCCCCCCCGGGAATGTTCTTAATATTCAATACAAGTAGACTACACATAGAATAATTATCCTTATCTTCTCATATGTGTGTTCCCTGGTTTTTACTGGAACTGGGTGAATACTGGATTTTTCAGGTCAGCAGTGAGATTAAACCAATTTAAAAAGTAAAAAGTTCAGGGAAAAAAAGAAAGTCTGCCTTAAAAATAAGCAAAAAAGCAAACTGTCTATACTTGAACATGAAAGATTTTGGATCTGAGATTTTTTCTCTTTCAGGTGAAAGAAAGGGGAAAACATTCACTTTCATAATTTAAAATGCTTTGGGATATGCAGACCAAAGAATCATTTGGAAGCAAGGAAGCAGAGACTTCGACTTGCCTCACGTATATTATAAATAAATAAAATAAACATTGTATGACTTCAGTGCTCTCAAAATCTATCCTGGGTCTGCGTAACTGTCTAATAAAACCTAACATGCTATCAGGAAGCTTCATGGTTTGGAATATAAAAGTAAACAAAAAATAGAGGAAATGCTTGTTTGCTTCATCTTTCTTTAGGCCTTAGGGAAAATAACATTTATCATGTCCTGAATATCTGCAATCACTAAGAGATTTCTGCAATTCATGTAGAGAGATATTCAAGAGAACTTAAAGTTATACATAGTATAATGTTATGAAAGAATATTTTTCACCTGTCTGTGGTTCTCATTTCTGAATACATTTTCTCAAATCAAAGTTTCTTGTAGCCCTGGGCAAGTTTCTCTTTCCTCCAATGATTCATATGTCAATTATTGCTTCTATCTTTGTTTTCTCTTACCATAAGGCAGTTGACCATGTTGAGTAACCAAACCAATTAAAACCCCACAATATTTTTTTAAAATAAAAAATAATATGACATATAATTAATCAAATCAATAATGTTACTTTTATTTTTTTTCTGGAGAATTATAGGATTACTAGAAATAGTGTTTTTCAGAAGTTCACTGCCCATAAAAACCAAAAGATATAATTTTTACTGAAAAGCAGAAAAATTCCTAATATTTTTCACATTAAAAAAAAGCACAATTGAATTCTTGTTTTTATAAAAGTGTTTAAATTAAAGAATCCAGTTGTAGTTTATATGACTGTAATCTGTTTTTATTTTAAATTACTTTAATTAGATTTTTATTAACAGTAATGTAAATTACAATCTCAATGAGTGCATACCTGCATTTTCGTGTTAATCACATAAGGGAAAGTACAGAAATGATTAGTTTTGCGCCCTGAGAGCAACATTTAGTTAATTAATACTGAAAGCATTATTTCTGTGTAAGTGAATTCATTTTATCAAAGATTACTTAATTTCTTCAAAGGTGATTGTTAAAGAAATCATCTTTTACTTTGTCAATAGAAATTTTAAACATTAATAGATTCTGACTTAACTGCCTTATCTTGGGAACCAGAAGTTATTAAGAGGATTTCTAAAGAATAAGACTATGCCTGGGTCAATCCTTTCTCAGTGAGAAAACTATCACAATACTACATTTGCATTTTCACAGTAAGGTAAAACGGAGAGTCAGTATTTTTTATTAGGCCAACTCTCATATCAAGGGAAAAAAAATCTTACAAGCTGTTTTTTTAATTTGTACCATACGCTCAACTGCATAATAACTGCTGACCTTACATTTTATGACACTATGTATTCGAGAATCTCCAGGAAATAATCAGGCCACTTTAAATGTGATTCTCAGTGTCTGCAAATCTTCAAGTGCTTACACTGCTGTTGATTGACTACTTAGAGAACTTCAGCACCTTCTTCAGAGTATTGCTTCAACATGTGCTGAAGATATACATGCAAGCTGGCAGCTAAGTTGGCTAAAGTAATTCCAATACTATAGTTTTAAGTTTTAGGTGTTTAAAAGCACACTTTCTACAGCAATTTTAGGCACTGATTTTAAAGCTTGGGAAAAGATAACAGAATTATTATGGCTGTGTGATTAAAGCAATGTACCACTTGGGACCATAATGGATAAGGAATTAGATTTGGGCTATGTCTGGAGTTGGTCAAAAGACTGTGGACAGCTACGTAGAAAGTGTTGTACAGAAAATGGTATACAGAATGTGAAAGTCCCAAATGAAGTATTTTGTGATACAAAGTCTGTATTGAACATATGATTCCTATGATTAAAATTTCACTGCATTTTTTTAGTGTTAAGATTTTATGTCATTGGTCTACTGATTCTAGCTGGAATGGAGTTAATTTTCTTAATAGCAGAATGTATGATGGTATGTTTTGGATCTGTAACTAAAATAGTGTTGATAGAACACCGATGTTTCAGGACCTGCTGAACTGTGTTGGCACAATGTCTGTATCTTCTCACTCTGCTACCCTTCCATGACTAAGCTGAGGGTTTAGAAGAAGTTCGGAAGGGACACAAGTATATGGATATTTTCTTACCAATGGGAAGTAGTAAATGAATTCCTTGTTTTATTTGTATATGCACATTTGCTCCCCTTCTTAAACTGTCTCAATCTCAACTCAAGTTTTTCTCAGTTTTGCCCTTTCAGTGCTCTCCCAGATCCTGCTGAGGGGGAGTGAGCAATTCTGTTATTTGTTACCTACCATGCTGCCTTGGAAAAAGTAATCTGGATGACATATCACTGTTAGGCCAACCGGTGTGGCTAAACAGAGCTGGGTAGCTCTTCTCAGGGGAAGAGGAAGCATTAGAGACAGTCTTTGTACCAATCAGCTGTAGACAGAGGATGAACTGCTATACTCCTGTGTGGCTGTAAAGAGTGAGGATCCATGCAGTGCTTGGCTTCTTTTTCTAGTACATGATGTAGTCCCACCCAGGGAAAAATCAGAGAGCTGACACTTGAAAAAAACAACCAGTACCAATTAAGATGGTTTTTGATTTTGTTTGGGTAATCTGAGGTAGGTTTTTTTGGGGAGGATGGGGGGATTGGTTGTTTTCAGGAGTTGTTAGTTTTTTTGTTTGTTTTATGTGGTATTTTCTGACTACGTCACTTTTTGGGGAGTAGAATTGAGTTGAAAAATGAATCCATTAGAATATTATTTTGGCCAACAGTTATAAAAATGTGTCTCTTGTACACCTCAAATAAAGAATATATAAGCAGGTATAAGCGTGTGTACATTTAGTGATCCCATATAAAAACTATTTGAAACTTAAAGTAGCTGACAGAAGAAAATTAAGTGTACATCATTTCATGGAAACTGTAAGCCAGTTAAACTTTCAGATTAGCAGCAATTTCTGCTTTACTTCAGAAGGAATAAAGAGATGACCCTCATAACAGGATTTTTTTTTCTCCAGAAAAACAGACTGCTCACTGGAAGAGTACAGAGGATTATTGCCTTCATGCATTTGCAGATACTACTTTTACTTTTTCTCAGGTGAGAAAGGATGGAAGACAGCAGGAACATTTTGCTGAGGGTCAAGAAACTCATTATACCATTTGTGGAACAGAGTTTTTAATTGGTTTTCTATTTGCACAGTGCAAACCCTGAACCTATTGGGTTACAGTGTATCCAGAATCTAGGAAGTTATGCAGCATTCAGTTGAACAGAACTCCAAGGATTTCATCAAAAGGGGAAGGAATATTAGCTAAATATCTTCTTTTATTTTGTAAAAAACTATTGAGAAAGCATGATACAATGAGAAAGAGCAACCATCATAGTAAAATATTCTATCTTTTTTAGAGATTTTTGAGATAAATAAATTTGTACTGGTAAAGATTTAGAGATTTGGTGAAAACGTAGCGTCTGTTTTTATTATATTTCTTCACTCTATAAAATTACTCAAGTCAAAGCTAGAGAAGCTGGAAATTTGTACATGCAAAACTTGAAGAGGCCTTTTAGAAGCAATCAAGTTTTGGCACAACAGTGCTGCATGGATAAAGAGATCTGATGTCCCACGATTTACTTTTATGTGCATAACTGAGATTCCTCAGCTCATCTGATGGATGTCTCAGTCTTTTGCTGTAGTCAACTGAGAAAGTTTAGTACATCCAAAAATCAGTTGAGTCACTGACTGTGGAGAGAACTGTGTCAAAAAATATGTCAGATGAACCACACTGACACAGCTAGCAAACTGGGTACAGGGCATTCCAATACTGTATAACTCTGGGACCACTTTATAGGTACTTTCCATTTTCATATATGTGGGCAAACCCTTATTATTTTAGCATTTCTGAACCCTTATGTTTCTTGTTTGTTAGCTGTTGTTTTTCTTTCCAGCAGAGAGTGGATCATATCCATGAAGGAAAGTTTTGGATATGGAACACATTGGGAGTCACAAGGTTTTTCCCCAATGCATGTTGCTGACTATTCAAACGATTTGTCAGGATGTGCTTCTAATCATCAGTAACCATACAACAAAGGTTAAAATTAGGTGACTTAAAATGTGACGGTCATCAAACAACCTTGGCAAGTTTTCTGGGTAATGAGAGGAAACTGAGAAGATGTAGCAAAAAGCATAGAATATCTTCTTGTACAGGTGTCAGAAAAAAATCATAATTCTAGAAAAATAGGCCCTCATTACTTTATAAATTTAGAGGTAGCATATTGAACTTATTATATAAAAGCAAAAAAAAACCCACAAGTAAATAGAGACAGACCAAGAAAGGAGCTTCATTTCCTGATCAGATCTCATTGAGGGGGGTTTTCAGGAATGCTTTTTATGACTGTGAAGTTTCCAAGAAAAATAACATTTCATAAATTGAAATCTATGAAGCAGTGACCGCAATTTCTTTCCTCCATTTTTCCCTCTTTCCTATGGAAAGGTACAAAACAGAGAGAAGAACACCTAATAGAGAATTTAAGACCTTAAAATGTTGCCTGACTTAGCTACAAGGAACTTTTCCCAGTGAAAACAGTGCCTTTTAAAGCTTTTTATCCTAAAAAACAAAAGTAATCTATTTATTTGGGGCATTAAAATATAAATATCTTTTCTATAAATTTAATTCACAAGGTAGAGAACGTAGGATTTGTTAAACTGAATGTGTGCAGCTCATTACATTTATTTCTTTGTTAGAATAATTTTTCTTTATTCAGAAACCAAATTACTGCTAACAGGGCAAACTTTATTCCACTCTTTCCTAGATGAAATATGTATGGTATTCTTTGTCTTTGTTGTCTTTCTGGCAGTATCTGAAAAACTATACTAGAATGAAAACATTTTGATCAGAAAATTGAGGAAAATTTTTCTCCTATTTGATCATGATTTCTTGTTATATTCTTTTTAGCTGCAATTTTCTACCTGTCACAACTTGTCTGTCAATTAGTATGATGGAAAGTCCAATATTTGGTCCAATAAAGCAGTCTGTATTTAAATACAGAGATAAGGTGATAAGTTCAAAGAAGTTATGTGTAATGTTAATCAGCAACATTTTCAGTTAGAGAAAAGGTCTTCTATGTAATCTGAGATTTAAAGTTTTTTCTGTTACCTCAGAAGGAATTAATACTTTGTTTCAGTCTTTGTTGCAATTTTGCATGTTAACAACAATAAAAAATATAGATCTAAATATAAGAATTTGAATATTAACCTTTCTGGGTTTACACTGATTATTCAGAACTAAGGTTTGAATCCTTGTCTTCTTTGTCACACGTAAATTGCTTAATAATAGAGTTCTTCCTCATGTCCATTAATACATAATTTAATAGAATTTACTTGTTTTTCAGTGACGCTATTGTATTCATCTGTAATGCAGATATGACAATATAGATCTTTTAAAATGCAAAATAGAACTTGACTATAACAGTTAAATTCTGTTCTTTCTGGTTCAAACATTAACAGTGGCAATAAAGTTTTCACATTTGGAACTGTAATAAATGTGTTGATGATACATGAACTAAAAAAAAAAACCTGGTCTCGTTCACTTGTGTATGGGTTTAAATTGCTTTAAATTTAACGAGTGCATTAATGTTGACAGAAGATATTTTACAAATATCCTTCTCTATCCTGAACTGGTCTTTAAAACATATCTAAAGGGAAATTATCTGCTCAAAAATTAGATCAGAAGTGTGAATCTCAAGGTCATACACTTTAACAAAAATTAGTGTCTTGGTTTAAGTTTTCATAGATTTTCTAATAAAAGTTTGTAATGCTACAGCTAAAATGGATTTCATTCTGTTGGCAGTATACCATATAGAGCACTGAAGGTTATTTTAAGCACCATTTCTTAGCAAGGATCACAATCTGTTGAACTAATGAACTAATGAACTAATTTCTTTTTTCACATACATGGAAACCAAAAATAAATAAACTCTTTTTCTAGTTCTGAAGTTCATTTCTTATTGGATATAAACTGCACAATTTCTGATTGCATCTCCTAATTTCTTATGATACACATTAACTAGGAAATAAGTAGTTTCACTCAGAAGCATCAAAACATGTTTTCCCTCAAGCACTGGAAAAAATTGTCACTTGTCCTTCAAACACTTCATAACTACCTATTCTTTCTCCTTTCCAAGTGGAAACTAAAAGGAAACATAACCTTTATCAAGTCTAATATTTTTATTTTTCTTTCTTACAATAATTTTTCACTCTGAGGTCACTTATCAACAGACATTTTTCCCAAAATATGGGTGTAGGAAGGGAAAAATAGACTCAAGTATTAGGCTTGGGATTTCTCTGACCTGAACTTTTTTATTTCCTGTGGTAATGGTGCAAAATATAAACTTTTAAGCCATTTCTCTTACAAAAAACCCCCAAAGAATAAATAACAATAACAAAAGAAAACAACCAACCAAACAAAAAGACCCTCAAAACCACCACCACCAAAAAGAGCAAAACAACAACAAGAAAAAAATCCAAACACGTTTTTATTACACAACTAACATACTGAAGACAAGCACCTTCTTAATGGCTGTCAGTGTATTCTTGACACTATTTTCTTTCTGATGAAGTCTCTCTATAAAGAGATTAATATCCCATTTCCATTTCTCTTATGATTACTTACATTTACTGGTAAAATATTTTATTCTGGTTATTTATTTTTCATGTTTCGGTTTTGGACCATTATATCTTCTTTTTCATTTGTTTCTTGAACTGAATTTATACCTCTTCATCTTTTAAATTAGATCTGTGAAGTCTGGGAGGACTACCACAAAGACAGTTGAACTAGATAAGTATATCTTTCCCAGATGGTTTTTAAATCATAAGATTAATTCGATCTGTTCTTTGAAATCTTTCCAACTTTTAAATTAATTTTATTTTCTTTTTAGGAATCCTGACCACAGCATTTTTGATAAACCTACCAATAATAACTTCAAGTCTTATATAATCTACATATTCTTATCTAAAACTTAGTTTTAAATATTTTCAAATTATTCTTTTTTGTTACACAGAAAATATAATTAATATCTTTGGTGATATCTCTGCAGAAGATAATTGTGTGTTTCAACCCTCTAGTGATGCAACATGAACTTAATACACCAGGGGGTATTTATAACCAAAGGAAGAAAGAAGTCTTAAAGAAGGTTTATGGTGCATATCTAAATTGATCAAATAATTAAAGAAAAACAAAAAGTTGTTGACACAAAAGATTGATTTTCTCATACTCTCTCTTCCTCTAGAATGCTCCCAGTCAGGAATTTTTAATTTCTTCTTTTGCTTGTATCATCTTGAAACAAAATATCTCTGACAGTTAAACTGAGTGAAAACATTTTGTTTTACATTAACTAAACATTACTGTGAGTTTCTCTGGATTAATATTGTGACTGAAAGACATTATCACACAGAGTACATAAGCCTGTGTTGTCTTTTAGTGAATCAACACTTTACCCAGGCATCATATATAAAACACTGTCTTAAATTCTGCTTGTATTTTTAGGGCTTATTTTGAAAAACAAGTAACTAATGCTAGTATAGTCAGTTCAAACCTTATGCTCAATGAATTTAGCAGCTAAACTATAAGACTCATGGAATGCTAGAGCAGCTACACTGTAAAGATTTATACAGGAGAAGCTAAACAAATTAATTGTCTTTCCTTGAAGAATCAAATTAATTTTGATATTCTATGAAAGTGCAGGATTTTTTATTTTTATTCTGACAACTTTTAGACTTCATTACTGTGTGGTTTCTTTCTTTCATGTGTGTTCTTCACGTTTCATTTACTTGTTATAACTTCATAAGTTGTTTTTCTCTTCTTTTCTGTTTCCAGATAACATTTTGGACAAGTTTGTGGCTGAGGTAGGTTGGAAAAGGCATTAATATGCAATTCCAGGCTGTCACTGTGAAATATAAAAACACATCTATTGCCATTTCAAGGAAAAAATTTCTATTCAGAGCTAGATGGAAAATAATAATATCTTGTTTTGTATGTTTCTCTATGAAATACAAATTAATATACCATAAACATTTTTATTATTTATGATTTGCAGCTAGGCATACTTTTTATTTCATCTTGATATTTCCTAGAAAGCTGTTTGCTGACACTTTTACATACATACTGCAATGGCCTTTAAAAATTAAGGTTTTAAAGACAGTTATTAGGTGGAGGAGAAGCCTACCTCTGATAAAAAAGATGACATTTTATAAGAGATTGGGAAATTCCTGATATTACACTCTGAATTTTGTCTACCATATTATTTTAATATGCTGATCTAGTTTGGGAGTTTTCTGTAAGTGGTCAATAAAACTACACAATCCCAGGACGGGGGTAGAAGCTGGAATATTTATTAAACATGCACTTTGCAACATAAGGGTCTTGGGGGAGGACACGGTAATGAGGAGGACGGGTTATGCTAACTAGGGGATGGATTACACCAACTAGAGGATTACACAATTTTCTGCTACAGTTACACAGCTGGTTAATATTTTCCCTTAGTTAGGACTGCATGGGGGGAAAAGGACAAATGGGTTCCTACGTGGTCTAACAACATCATCACAAAGTCTTTCCGTATCTTGCTGGAGGAGGCAGGACAATCAAACACAGCAAAATATTAACAAGCCTTGTGATGAAGCTCCTCAAAGTAAGGAGTTTCTCCCAGCTCCTGCTGTCTATGGCCTGCTACATAATCCTATAAGTTCCTTTTCTGCTGATATTCAAGCCCTGGATCCCAATGGTTTTACAATTTATAGATGGCAGTTCCTCTAAGTAGTACCTCTAAGTAGTCTATTAATGAAAACAAGGAAAGTTCCTTCAGCTTCATTAAAAAGATAATATTTGAGTTTTTAAAGGGAACTAATCACTATAGTTTCTACAAAGGGGGATCATATCAGTCTGTGAGAATTCCTAGGACCTGTCAACAAAAAAAGCAAGATGGAGGTAAAACAGTCCACATAATTTCATTAGACTTTCAAAATGCCTTTGACAAGCCATACAAGAAACTACTACAGAAAATGAATAATCAAAGATGAAGATTAAAAATTTTATTATCTGTCAAAAAGTATATAGAATACTTAAAGGAAAAACAGATTATCAATTTCCAGTATAACAAAAGATCAATAATAAGGCATTTTGAGATCGTATACTAGTTTCGTGTAGTTGTATATTTTCATTAATGTTATAGAAATGAAGTTAACAGTGAGAAAAAAAATCCAGAAAAGAGATTTTTTTGATTGATCATTTCTACACAGATTGAAAAGAGTGAGAATGTTTTTAATTAACAGAAATTAAAACCAATAAAAATTGGAAGATATATTACCATACAACAGTTGAACCTTTTCCTTAACAAGCAAATGCTTTCAATATTTGTGCTCCCACATTTGTGCGTGTAGTTCTGGACCCAAGGATTTGGCTACCAGAGCTCTGGTGGTAATGGTACTTGCTGATATTTGGGAAGAAGAATATTGAAAGGAAACGTTAACTGGAACATACGAAAGTAAATTTTTACCATTATCAGTCAAAAGAAACAAGAACTAATCTCCAGTCAGACCAAGCTGGAGTCATGTTTAGAATAAAGATCTAATTCGATCAACAGCTATTTTTGCTAATGTATAATAGTATTTTTTTAATTATGGTTTAAAATTAGTTTAGATAAATTCAGGTCCTTAAATCCAACTCATTGAAAAGTCTCCCCCAAATTGTCATAAAAGTCCACTTCTACTCAGCAAAAAACAAGCAGAGATTAAGTCAATTCTCCTGTATTGCCAAAATCAAAGCAATTTATGTCTATATAGACTCAGAATAGAATAAGGAAGATCAGCTGTGACTTGTGTCACACTACGGTAGAAAGGGAGAGCAAGGTATACGAATTCTGTCCTAGAAAAGCTCAAGTGAGCATTCTTATTGATATTCTCTCCTATCTTATCATATCATTTAACGTGATTTTCCAAGTCTGCACTTACTTAAAACATTTCAATATTTAATTCTTAGAGATTTTTCAAGGAACCTCGTTACCTTTATGTTAATCGTGTATGTATTATCCATTATTATTGTAACAAAGCAATTTAACAAATGATTTGTCAAAATTCCTGGCAACAGAACATCTCTAACATATGGTTGCTGTGCTACATATCAAATACAACATTCCTCAATTAACTACAATTTTATCTAAGTGAGATGCTCTATTTGACATTTATTACTTGCCCCAAATCTTCCTCTATAACTTAGTGGGAAATGGTAAGAAATCTTAATGAAGTCAGCTGTTTGAAACAGCAACATTCAAAATGTTTTACACTAAGATGGAGGTACTATTCACTAATACATGCTAAAATCCCTAATTTTATTAAGGTTTTAATTGCAGGAAGAAAGACCGATGTTCTGAGAAAATGCACTAATTTAAATGAGAAACAAAGCTTCATTCTTCCAGGATAGAGACAGAGTAGTTTTTTTTCTAATCCATTTTGGAATGTTCACCACTCAGAGAACCGATGCATTTTTAAGACAGTCCCAAAGCAAAAGTCTTTTTTATCCAGTTTCAGAAGTGTCTTAAACACAACTTGAAAAGCACCAAGAGCAAGACATTACTTCATCAAGAGTACAGGTTATTGCTTCCCTGGATCCAAATGACAGGTTCTTGCAAGGTCAATACATTGAAAAAATTCACTTATTGCAGGATACTTCTTACTACTCTAAGCCACTATTAAGGAGCTAATTATTCTTCCATGGGAATGAAAGGAATGTATTGGAAGAATTCCTGAATTCCTATGCAATATACACAGAGGGATGCAACTTCAAACATTTGAGCTATGTCAGCAAAAGATGTTTCTAGAGACAGAAAATTTCAGCAAGGTGACAGAGAATGCTGCCAGTTCTAGTTGCTCATCACCACAGAGGAAAAAAAAATCATAAAGAGGACAAATTGTTTAACAAAGCCCTATAAAATGAACTCAGACCCAGTGTTTTCTTTTTTATTGTTCTAACTGTGCTGACCAATAGATTTTATTTAATTAATCAGAAAAAATTGTACATGAACAATTTCTATGAGTCCTAGTTTCTCTGAACTAAATTAGAAAAAGGAAAATTTGTTTGCATCAGCACACTTCTGACTTTAATTTAACATTCTGGTGCAAATCACATTTCTACTGAAATGAGCTGGGAATTATTTTCTTTGTTATTGATTTTAGATTCTATGCTCTATGCTTATCCTACTTGATTAAACAAATCAGCATTTTTCAAAACTAGGGAATGTGTATGCCTATATAGAACACTGTATCTCTTTGTAGCTAATACTGAGGTAAGAGTATTTTCCTTCTTGAAGGTGTCATTTTCTTTGGAGTGGTGTTTAGATAGAAATGTATCAATGCTGAACTTTATTACAGGCAATTTTTTTTCCTGAAGTAGTTAATTCTTGTAAAATATCTATTTTCCATATGTGTGTTTGTGACCTATTTGGAGGGAAAAAAAATTAACAATGTAGTTATAAGTGCACAGTTTAAAAAAAAAAAAATAACAAAAGCCAACAACACAACTCTCCCTCAAAGACCCCAGAATGTCAACACCCATGCATTCAGGAAGGAAAGTGAGAATGCCAGAATACTGTGCTGAACATACCTCCTGCAGGAAAAGTTTAATTTAGAAGTTGCCATTTTGAAGGTGCTATAACCAGTAACATTCCCTGAAGGTTTCTTCAGCTATTGCAAGCATGTCTTGGTGATATGCTGATTTCATTTCAGGATTTCATAAATACTGTATTTGTAAAACTCCGTGAAAAGGCAGCAGGAGTTTTTCCATACTGCCTGTAGTACGGATGACTTCCTATATTAGCTCTCAAAAGCACAAAGGCAGAAAGCTTTCATCAAGAACAGAGCAATGACATTCAAACAACTTTGAATAACTCAGGCACTGGATCCTACTCTATGTATCAGCAATGGAATGATACTTAGAGGCGGGCTAGCGTGCACCGGTATAGTGGAATCACAGCTATTTTACCTTTGGAGGTATCTGGCATTCATACAGTTAAAGACTGGAACTTCTGTTCAAATTCAAGTTCTTGACTAGAAAACTACTCAGACTTTGGATATTGCTTTCCAAGTATATAAACATAAAGTGCCACTTTCATTTTCTGATAGTACCCCAGGCATTTTAAAGACCCCCAAATAGTTCTTCTCGATAAAGTTATCATATTTTCATAAGCATATAACTTCATTCACTGGGTATAAAATATTCTTAATTGCTTACTACTGTAACTGTCAATACAATAAAAGTATCATATTATTTGTATACAAAGAACACAAGAAAAAAAAAAAAAGAAAAATACAGAGGCACTGTTCCTAATTTTGCAGGAACTATAGTACAGACAATAAACCAGAAATGTCATATGAGTCATTACCATACTGATAGAAACCCTATTTTTTATACTTCTGTATATCAGATTTAATTCCATTTCCCAAAATTCAGGATAAGACTCGTTTCCAAGGGTCTGTACCTGGAATCTCTGTTCTTATTTTGTGTTATAAAGGCATGTAAAAAGTATACATGACCTGGAATGTCTTTCTTTGGCTCACCAGTACATTCAAGCTAGTACATTTAAAGGTTTTACAGTATTTAAGTAGCTTCAGATCCAGTCTTCCCCTTTTGGTTTAAATTCTGCTTTAGGATAGAATCCTTGTACTTTGAGACACAGGAAAAATTGTGGCAGAAAAGTATCTGACAAATTGAGATCTATTTTGGTAGAGGTAGGAGAAATAAAGCAAATTTTGAGAATTTACTTCAAAACCACAGAGGAAATTTGATTTACAACACATTGTATACTACAACAAATATTCAGTCCTTTTTTGCTTAATGTTTATTGCCCCATGAAAAATTATCCATACCAACTAGCTTCTAGAAAAAATTGTAAGGAGTGCTTCCTCTTGGCACTTCCAAAAGAAATGATTAGCATTTACAGTACACCTGCCTGAATGTCAGACTAAATAGTTTTTCTCCCCATTTTTATTTCATAGAATATTTTTATTCTTTTCAATATGAATTTCCTCTACATTTGCTGTTCATTTGCTACCTATAGACCTGCAGAAAACAATTCTTCCATACATCCAATGCATTTCCCCGTCAAACATCTAAATTCTCTAAACTGATTTTATACTGATATTTGAAATAACAAAATGAATATAAATACCAATAAAATCTGTAATAACAAGTTTCATAGCAAAAAAAAAAATCAAAAAATTCCATTTTTATAGAACTTTAAGTACGAAAAAACCATTATGACTATTTAAAATAAACAAGTGAAAAATGCATTTTCTAATTTGGAGGAATATTTTAAGAGACGGATTTTTTTATACTGAAGTACTTATAGTAGTGTAACTTAATTTTTAATTTTGACTCATGATCTATGTTTATAGATGTCTCCTTCATGTAGGTGCCAGTGTCTAACTATGAAACTATCAATATGAATTTCTTTAAATATTCTCTTCCACAACAGTGATTTTCACTGTTGAATAAAATAGGACTTATTTTTAATAATTTTTAAATCCAGAGATTTGAAATAAAATTCAAGTTGACATATATGGGTATTTAACCGTTAAACATGTTAGATCTAAGTTAGATCTTAGACCTTAGAATTTACCGTAGTAAAGACTACCGGTCTACTAGTTTAAGTGAGTATACTTTTACACTATCTGATTGGTCTTGAAATTAGGACTTAAGGAAATACATACAGAGGAAAATTCTTCAACACATCACTTCACTGTACTTAAATT
Source organism: Manacus vitellinus (assembly GCF_001715985.3). NCBI lineage: Eukaryota > Metazoa > Chordata > Aves > Passeriformes > Pipridae > Manacus > Manacus vitellinus. The sequence goes on along the minus strand of NW_021940208.1, from coordinate 40,436,663 downwards.
TGTAAACCACTTCAACTTAAAAAAATAGTAAATATTACAATCAATATTATCTATTTACTTCTGTAGATCTCTTTTCTCTGCAGACTTGCTAAACCATGTGATTCAATGACAATGCTATTTTTTAAGTCTTTGCAAGGTACAGAATACATGTGAATGTAAACATGCTATTCTCTCCAAAGATCTTGAACTATGGGTGGAGATCTAGACACTGGGCAATAACACAGGTATGTACTAATACATTTATGTACCTCTGTAGGTACATAAAGTAACGTTTATATTAGTGAAGTAAATATGGCTGGGACTGTTATGTAGCTGACATGAAAAACATACATATTATTAAGCACTATTATTCTCCAAAATGAGGTACTGCTTGTAAACAGTACATTGGAAAGGGTACCTGAATTTGTTAGCTCACAAGTCAAATCCAGGGACTGCTTGGTTAAATACTGACTGGGATGGTCTAGAGCTGTGCCTGGGGATAATTTAAACAGCTTTATGTTTCAGAGAAGTGAGAACCACTGCGCAAGATCATTTTCAAGGAGTGTCCAGTTTGCTGGCAAAGACCTGGCATAGATATGGCCTAGCTGAAACAACACTTACGCAGATGGTACTTAAATTCTTAGTATAGGGAATAGAGAGTAAGCAGGTTGTTCTGAAGATGTTGAAGAGGCAGAATCTGCCTCCCTAAAGTAGGCATCAAAATCAGATGGACTTGCTTTATCTATTCATCTAACAATTCATGGACTCTACATTATAAATAATGAAAAAGTAGAACTAATGAACACATAGATACTTACGCCTAAGATATTGAAAACTAAATAGCAAAACACAAAATATTGTTTATCAAAATAAAAATTTTGTTAATAAAATGGGATATTCCAGTAATTAAGTCATATAGTGAAAGACATGGAAAGACAAGTGAAACTCACTTGTTATAACATGCCTATAAAATTAACTTTATAGTTAACTTTAAGTCCACAAGCTTAACTGCCAATATGACTCTGGTTCATCAACATACCCTATTAATATTGTGGTATTTTAGCCTGTTTACATAAAAATATGGTAGAACCAGTAGATTCTCAATAATTAAAGCAGTGCCTTGGAGAATAGTAGTTGATACATTACCATTATTTTATACCTCCAATAACAATAATGACAAAGGTGGAAACCAAATGCCCTCTCTGTAGAAACACGGTTTTGCACATGCCAGTGTTCAGTCTCATCTCCTCAAAATCTCATCTTTGTTGGAGATGTCACAAATTTTGTTCTGCTTGACTCAGGCAGCTACTGCAAAGCTTCTTCATTATTTAATGCTGAAATGAAGTATAACAAAGCATTCAATTTCACAATGAGATGGTTTTATGCACATGCTCCTATCAAAACCCTGTAGGCCAATCTTACAGTGACAATACTTCTGTTATGTTCTCTTTTTTTTTTCACACTGAACACTGATTTCATGAAATTGTGTATTTCTTTCAAATGATTGGAAAACAAAATAGGTGTTGAACACCAGTTGCTTTTGACAGCTAACCGAAAGATATTTATTGCCAAATTTCTATAGTGAGCTTTACTAAATCTACGGAAACAGTTGAAAACAATTATTTAATATAATACAGACATGATGTATGTTCTGGTTTTATGACTTGCCACCTGATTATTATTTTTTTTCAACATTTGTATTCTTTTTCAGTGAGGGTTTTTCATTTATTTGTTTGGTTTTCATCTACTGTGCTTATTATGAGGAACTTCTAGTTTGTATTTTTTTTGGTACAAGTCAACTGTAAAAAAATATTATGAAGTTACAATAAATGTAGTGGCTTGCAATAGGACACTCAACTTTTAGTAACAAGTATTTGGGTGTTTCCAGTGTTAGACTTTAAAATTCATTTTATCTCCCATAAAAAGATGAAAAATTGAATATTAAATTTAAAAAGAAAAATCTTAATTTTTAATTGTCTTTACAAACCCACATATTTTAGAGGAGAATGGGGGAAAGAAAAATACTAAGAGTAGAATTCACTTTAACTTCAGCATCTTGAAAAAAAGTATCTAGGCAAAACTCACCTTTTAGTAATTGTAAATAATGAGTGCAGCTATATCCTGGGGGCAATTCACATTATTTATCTACTTTAAAAATGAATTAATCACTGGCTGGAAATGTATTCCATTATCTTGATAAGGAGTTTTGATATGACTCTGACTACATGTTTCAGAGTCCAAGTGTGTCTGAATATCCATTTTGAGCTATCAGATCGGTAAAATGAATATAAATCAGAACCAATTTTCATTTTGCAGTTGCATGAAACACTAAATATCTTCTGATTTCAGATTAAGTAGACCTTAGTTGCATTTTATATTTATTTATTTGGTTAGTTTCAGAGAAGCTTGGGTAGGGGGAAGGACAAAGAAAAAAATCTTCTTGGACTGTCAGTTTTTGATTCACATTTTGTACCTTTCATAATTTATATTTTTTGTGTAAGCATGTGTTTTACAAGAGTTTCCTACGATGGGTCTATGCTCCATGACAGGGAAGCACAGATCCCAAATCATTATCTCCCAGTCTACATCTAGTATACATACTTTATGGCACGGCCTGTAACTCTGTCAGATTAGTTATGCAGATTTAACCTACAAGGATATTAAACTGCTTTTAACTGCGCCCCAGGCAGATTTTTAACCTTGTCCAGTACACATCTCTACCCTTTATTCTTTAGTTTCCTTTAAGAACTTCTGTAGTTCTTTCAACTGAAAGGGAAACAAAGGAAATGGAAGAAGACAGAGACATAGAAACAGGTTTTCTTTCCTATAAAACTCCTGTCTGCTGGAGATACAAGGTCCCTGGAATAGATCAGACTCTTATTTGACTTTTCAGCTCCTACATAATGCATATGATTGAATTATGAATACTTTCTTAGTGTAGAAGAGCTTAGAAAATATACAGCAATCATTTAATAAACATAATATCTTTAGCTGGGGCAGATTAAAGCTCTAATACGTCTAAAGGCAAGAAAATCTACAAAGTTGTTGATTTAATGTAGGACAACGAAAGAAGTAAAGAGTGTAAAGCCTGTGAAAACCATTCTATAAATGTGAATTTATTGTATTGAAATATCCATTTTTTATTCTTTATTTGACTTGATCCACTGTAAGCATAACTTCAAATACCCCAAGAAAGCAGTAAACTGTAACAAATAAAAAACCCTCATATGGCTGTGTTAGATCTATTTTCTCACATAATCTACAGTTTTAACACCTATTGACACACGAAAACTTCACAAAAATTATTGTAACAATATTCATCTTCACTCAGAATATACTTTCTCTTTTGAATTACTAATTATAAGAAAGGTTAACAAATTTTAAATGGTTTTTTTCACACTCTGCAAATTCTGACAAGTAAACCAGATTTTTGACCACCGTGAAATATAGGAATATAAATTCACAGTTGGTTTTATTTTTTCATCCAGTAAGTAACTTCACTGTTTTCACTTAGTAAATTGAGTGCCAGTCAGGAGAAGTGACTCATTTAATGGACTGTGAGCTCCCACATTATAAGGTCTAAAATGCTGTTGTATACTCCAACCAGCTTAGTACCTAGCACTTAAAGTGGTAACATTTTATTGAAGTACTGTAATAGCAACTTTGTTAACTACCCACAACTGTCACAAATATTTTCAATCAACATTTTACTTCATGAAGGCAAGCCGTGTAAAACTTTCATTACAGAAAGCAAGCCCATGCAAAACAAGATTGTGTCGTGTTTCATTTGTGAATGCAAAACTCATCTCAGTTTTCTGGCAATATCTGGAGTACAGGGAAGATTTTGGTAATGTGTAACTGTCCCTTCTGGTGAATTTATTTTCTTTCTTCTGAGTCTTGAAAATAAAACCACAGTGCCCATAAAGAGTGTTTTTATTTTCTAGCTTATCATAAGCTCTTGGCAAATATATTTTACTTTATTACATCACTACCTTTATAAAGCTTTCTGTTGTAAGAAATGACTGCATGTAAATAAGGGTGAGACAGGCACACACAACTGCCAAAAATGTCTAGTCATCTGAAAGAAATGTGTCCAGTCTCTTCCATTTTTGAAAGATTGCTTTCTCACTGCATTATCTCCTTGTGCTTTACTGTCTTTTCTCAGGTAATCTTTTGGAGATAAAAGAGGAAAAAAGCGAAGGCTACAAATTTCCTGCCAATTAAAAAAAATCCTTATATAAATCCCATTAGCATTTGGAGGTGACTTTTCCTCAGCTGTTTCTTTAGAGAGGGACTGGAGAAAATCCTCCTAAAGAAATACAACTAGGAAAAATAGTCAGTAGGTGTCCAAAGAAATAACGTATTGCCATCCACTTCCACAAAGGCGGGAATCTTTTCTAGGTAAATAATTTGTCCCACATGCTCTCTTCTAAGAGGTAAGTCTCTGGGTGGAATAAATGAGGATAATTAAGAAAAGATTGTCAGTTGTCATTGGGGTTTTTTATTTATTGATTGATTGATGGTTTTGCTCTGAGTTCTATGGCTTCCCATAGTCTAGTGTTTACACTTTTCAAAGCTTGTATGGTTTTATCGTTATTTGTGTGCATAAGTCACATAAAGTGTGGGATTTGGCACAACTTTCACAGTCCATTCAGATTTTTTGCCTAATACCTTGAAAATGAAAATCACTCTTTTTCAGTGTGTTTCTTTATAGTTGAGCAAAATACCCATTGATTAAAAATAGATATGATGATGTTAATAGAATGATGGTGTTAATGAATAAACCTCAGTAATAATTATGATTAGAACATTAAAAAGACTAAGAAATGGTAGGATATTGGGGAGAAATGTTGTGTAAAAAAACTCTACTTATTTATAGAATTTGTCAAGTGGAAGATATTTGGTCCACAGCAAGGTTTGAGGAGAGGAAGTACCTTATACATGGTCCTTGAAAAATGTTTTTAAATACTGATTGAACTTATACCACTGCTAAAACAGTCTGTTGGAACCATTACAGAGATGCAGGTATGTCTTCTTCCCTTTTCCTTTACCCCTTTTGACTTTTATTCCAAACTCAGTTTCTCCTGAGAGAAACTAGAAAATACTTTGCCCTAGTAATAAAAGAAGTTAAAAAAGATTATCATGTGCCCATTTGCTTAATCTTACTTAACATCTTTATTTATCTTTATTTTTTTCCATAAAATAACTGGAAATTCTTCTAAAAATCAACATTTTCTTACAACTACATTTTTGTGACACTGGGTTTTGATTTTTGTTTTGGTTTTTTCCACTCTGAGCTAGATTTAAAAATGTCCACAGTGATCTACAACAAAATGTTGCTACCTTTTGAACAATTTTGATTTTCAGTGTCCTCTATAAATATATATTGACTATATGGTATTTATCTTTATTCTTATATCTAATTTTGTAGGACTTGGGAGAATAATCAGAAAATATATCCATTGTGAAATTATATGAACCAAAGTTACACAGAAATAATCTGTTAGTAAACATGAATCACTTTTATTATTTCTCATTGAATGTATTGTTTTGTTTTTAAAACCCAGCAAAAAAAATGAGCTATACATATGTAGATGGATGCAAACAGTATCATGCTAAAATTTTAATGGAAGAAACAAGGATTTGAGGGAGATCAAATCTTTCCATCTCCTTTTCGAAAGTGGAAAACTGTATTTCATTATCAAAAATTGCCAACAATATTTCATTTGTATAACAAAAGTATCTAAAGTCCCAGTGTACTAACATTATAATACATATGTAAAATCCTAAGAAGTACTTCCCAACAGTTTCTCTGGATTTACTAATTCCCTCTGAATCATTTATTTCTATTGATTAGTCCTAATCATGTGACCAGACAACGGAAGCAAGAACACCAGCAGGTGCTACTGTGCATAGTCTTTTGTGGCTCAATCAAGAATTAACATCTGTTATTTTAAATGTGGAAATGTGCTGTAAATATTATCAAACTTGGAGACAATCCCAAGAGAAGCAGAAGAGACACCCCCTAGGCTTTTCTAACCTAGTCCTTGTAAATATATTAAGTTATGAGAATCTATTATCTTGAACTGTTTCATACCAAAATCAACAGCAACACTGTAGATTTCCTTTAATTGTGGAGCGTTGTGTCTTAAATTAGTTTGTTGCTGTTATGTATTCTGAAAAACTAAAGTTTCTCTGTGATCCCTATAATTATCTCCAATTTCTTCAAAGCTAACAAATATGAGTAGAATTTTAAAAGTGACAACACAAAGAAAACAGAGATAAATTATTGATGCACATATTGGGCCAAAATTTACATATATATATATATATATATATAAAATATATCTCATATTATATAAAACTCCAATATACTCAGTGGAACATGAACAGTGGTTCATTTGTGGAGTAAAAATAAAATAAAATCATTCCCTCACTGTTGCATCAGGTGGCCATAGAAATCTAAATAGTAAAATTTTAAATAGTCCTAGAAGCCAGAGCTGTGCGCAACACTCATTAAGGCTAAGGAATCATAGTAACTGTAGAATGGGACAAAGACTTTATTCTGAAATTGAGATCACAGTGTTACCTGTCCCTGAAATATAATTCAGGATTGACAGTACAAGATAAGGAGTCTTATGGCTAGCTTCCATTCACAGAGATTGTCCTGGCCTCCCTTTCCCCATGTATTGCACTAGAACATCTGCTCACAAAACGAGCCAGTTCATGGGGGAAAATCACCAGTGGAAGAGGAATACACATCTGGATTTGAGGGGAAGAAGAACTGGACCACAGCTTACAGCAGCAGATCAGCAGATCTACTAGTCACACTGCCAGGCTTTTGCACAGACCTTAAGAGGGGGATACAACTTACACTCCTGCACACTTGATAAAAACTGTAAAGGTTAGATCTGGGTGGATTTATTTTTTCTATTATTATTTCCTGTGGGAGCACGTAATGCACAGTAAAGGCAATGAATCAGAACATACAGAAAAAAAGGAGAAAGACCCTTCTTTCTGCAGAAAAGTCAGTCACTTCATTATTCATCTGCAAATGCTCCAGTTCAGGTTTTCTTCTTTGTTTGATCCCCAGATCTGTACAGATCTAAGCTTCAGCCCACAGAATATTGTACATATGCCCTTCTGAGCACATACCTGGGAGTCTACTTCTATGGAAAAGAAGAGTGAGATAAACTGGGAGAGAATGAAAGGGAAAGAAAAACAACCAAGCCTATAAATAGAAAGTGGGACACTGAACAGGAGTACAACAGCCAGCAGCCTACAAGGATAACAGGTAGATAAGATGATTTTTCCTTAAGCTAGCAATTAGTAGTGGAAGAACCAGCTGTGAGAGAGAGCGACTTCTGCTAATAAGACTTTTTCAGAGCACTGTCTATCAAGTCTTTCCGTATCTTATGCCCACTCTTTATCCGATTTTTTATGAATACTTTCTTACATAAACGCACCCACCCCAAAAAGAAAATAAAACAAAACAAAACAAACAAACAAAAAAAACCTAGAAGATTTTCATAACAAAAGATTTAATCCTAAAATTAGTTTATCCGTAAATAGCATCATACAATGTTGTTAATTTCCCTATCTTTCCACAAACTATCAGGTAAGTTACTAGGCTAAAAAAACACTTTTCAGGAAGCTGTTGTGATAATTTTCCATCATGTTCTGTCAAGTTACCTTGTCCTTGCACTTCAAAAGTCTTGTTTCTGTATACCAGGTCTTACCCAAATAAAACATACCAGTTATGCTGAGTTGTACAGTGTTTTTTAGTGGAAGACTGATTTTTAGAGGAAATATGAGTCTATCAAAAAATCTCAGTTCATATTAATGTTCTCAAACTGACTGGATTTCAAAACTTAGGAAGTGAAAGATTAATAATTATATTTCCACATTAAATTAACTTTATATATATATTAACATACAGATAGATATATAGATATAGATATAGATATATATCAAATAATCTTCTCTAGAAATTGTAAGGTTGAAACGACACAAAAGCAATGCCTCCAAAATAATATATTTTATAAAATTAGAATGACTCAGAGTTACTGGCATGAATTCTATATGAAAAGATTAAAAAAATCGCGATATGTAAGGATGATGAATATTATTGTCCTGTAAAATGTATTCATGTTTGATCAACAAATCTACTAGTAATGTTAGTTTACCACTCAATATTTTAAGTAGATAATATTTTATATCCATTGTTTCAAAGATTACATTTCTTTCTCTTTATCAAAGTATTAAATCTGCAACAGAAATTTATGGCATCTAATCGAATTCATATCATTTGGAAAAAAGAATTCTTAAATCTTACTTTTCCTCTTTTCTTAATAAAATATCATATTTTTTTCACATCTACTTGTGACTTAAGTGGGTCATGCATAAAAACTGCCCATTTATACAGTCCTCAGTCTGTGAGAGTATTTTTTTCCTTACTAATCTAGCTTCTCAATCTCTCCAAAGCAGAGGTTTCTAAACAAAATTAACAGTCTCCATGAAGCAGATTCCTTGCTTTTCTTCAAAACCAAAGGTCCATTATTGTTTCTGTTGTGATTAGTTTTCATACAAGAATTTTGCCAGGATTTGATTAAATAAACAAATTAAAACCATACCAATACCATATTAAATATATTCACTGTTGGAATGTCTAAACGGTATAGATATTAGTTTCTCTTTCCACTGACCTCATACTCAGGTATTTTTAAAAATGTGCTTCAAATTAAATCTGAGAATCAGCAAATACACACTTTTTACATCGTGTTTAATAATTTTTAGAACAATCCACCAGTGAATCTTTGTAAGGGTTCCATATCTATTATTGGGAGTTCACAGACTTGAAATCAATCATAGAGAATTTTATAATAAGTTTGCCAAGTAAAGCAGGAAGCCTTTCTTGGTAATTCATTTCTCTCTGCTTTATTATTTTTCTGTGCTTATTTGTTTGTAGCTGATTGGTATTTCTATAAGAAAGATATAATGGAGTATATCTTTTCAAGAAAATTTTATTCCACAGTGAGGACAGTGGAATGATAATAGTCATAAAAAATACCAAAATATCTTTCCATGTCAAAGGATGCTTTTTGGGAGTGCTGTTAGAAGAACCTGTCATGACTTCAAGACCTGTTTCTTCAGTTGGCTGGGAGAAGTACAACACACCATAACGTGACAGTCCCCTTGGAGGTCCAACATGCGCTAAGGGAATTCACTCCCTAGAATAACAAAACAGGCTGTTTTAAATTCTATTAGGACCATAACCCTGACACAAAACTTCATTTTTCCTGCCTTGACCAGAATTCTGGAATGGAGCAACACAATCCAATCTGTTGAAAAGGCCAGTTCAAGCAAAGAAAGAAATTCAAAAGATATTTTAGATTGTGACACACAATCTTGAGGACAGTTTGAGTTAAAGGGGTTCTTAATTATCAAGTATCACTCTATGCACTTCAAATTATGTATAGAAATAAAAATAAAATTAAAATTTTAGTAAAACTGAGGAGGTTGAGAGGAAAGATTTGTCTTAATTTGGCATCTCAGAATCCCAAATAACGTGATGTCAATAAAATTCAGGTATGTATACCATATCAAGTTGATAACACTTTTATTTTGATAGTATGTGAAACCTTATTATAACTTTAACTTCTTCAAGTGATAAAGGTCATGTTGTAAGTATTTATTCTCTACAACTTTTTGAAACCTGCAAAATGTCTTCTGTAGAAAAACTGTATTAAAACTGCTGATCTATCTTTTCTATAAGATCTTCAAGGATTTCAACACACAGATAGAGTAAATTAAATGGAAGTGAAAAGTTAGGCTGAAGTATAACAATACTGAAGAAAAGAAATGAAAATACAGTAAAAAAAATCATGTTATTAAAAAACCTCTTGGATGAAGTGCCTGCATGAATTAGTGTGTTTAGCTGAAATATATATTCTGTCTGTGGTGTAACAAGATTCTCATCTAAAATAGGTCCTTAAATTTAAATAATGTGGTTTTGTTTTTGATTAACTGGTTATTATTTTATCACACTTTTTATTGCAAATAGTGCATTTCTTACTCTAGAGAGACAATCATCCCTCATCATGATTTCCTTCTGTTACATTGTTTTCTAGAATTATAGTTCTTTTATATGCTTCATCTCATGATTATGATGGACTTCCAGTCTAAGAAACAGTAATTTTGGGTGTTACTTAACATGTTACTTTTTCCATTTTGGACCCTTTTTCAATGTTAGCTGTGGTGATACAGAGTCTTTCTCTTCCTTTGAACGTGCACAGGGAGCCCAAAGTGATCTCCTGGCTCAAGAGGGCCTCGGGCACAGCAATTCTCCTGGCTGTGACTGTGGGGTGATGGTGCCACTCCACCATAAGCCCACACAACCTTATTTCACTCAATCTCAGAAGCTTTTGCTCTCTGGACCCAGAAGAACATTATACGACTGTAACACCAAAGAAAAGGGTTATGAGTCGAAAGGATTTTGTGAATCACAGTTGTAACTGTATTACTGAGTCTTCCTTCTATTACTCTGGGCATTAGCATTGTTAGAATTTGTTAAGAGTGTGGCCTCCTTCCTTATACCCTTGCATTGTTGTCATTGAATTAGCATCAACTAATTGTTGCATCTTGATTAGACTGCTGTGATTCTAAGAAGAAAAAGTGTATACTTTTTTTTTCCTCCAAACAACCTTTTGACTAACATTTTAATCTACATATATGTTTTGAAATCGATGATAAGAACAGACCTAAATTCAATGGCAAATATGATATGAGGTCACATATAGAAGTAGGCACCTACACGTGGTAGGTGCATAGGCAATATAGGCATTTATATCACCTATAATACCTAAGGAGAAGCCTGAACGTAAATGCTCAGTGGCATTTGAGATACCCTAGCACACATATATGATTTGACCTTCTTCTGGCATTACAGAAAACGTGAATATTTCCAGCATCCTGTGTCGTATATTCCAGTTTCATATCTATCTTTGTAAGTGATCGTGCAATAAATTTCATTGTTTGGGCAACTGAATCAAATTCAAGGTCTGCATTGGCTGTAACAGGATCTTAGATATGCTGTTCACATGTACATGTACATTTAGATGTACACGGACGTCATAATTTCAGTTACGTCTAAGACTTAGTATGACGGTAACATTGGCCTTACATAAGAATTGTGTCAGCTGTAGACAATACAAATTCACATAACATTAAACCTCATAGTTTTCACCTAACCTTTTGCTTGCTTCATTCAGATTTATTTTGGGTGAATATTTCTACCTGTACAACTTTGAAGATAGGGAATCCAAGCTGTCAGATAGAGGTTTAAATGTGAAGCATTGTGATGAGCTCTAAATCTGACTAGAAAGCAGGAGTCCAAAAGATGTGTGGCTGCTCTAGGGTTCTGAGGGATCTCTAGAAGCAGCAGGTGAGGTGAAAGTCGTTTACATGATCCCCTAAGGTCTTAGTTGCTCAAACAGAGAAACAGTGAAAGAAAATGCATCAGCTGACGCACCAGTTTTGAAATATATGTTAATTCAGCTCTATGGGAAGTTAAATCATCAAATTTGTAGAACCATCCCTCACACAGAGGCTTTGACTGGCTTAGAAATTTAATGGTAAATAGCACAAGCAACATTTAGATAAACTGGAATGTCTTGCTCTAGAAATCCTGAAAGACTGTCATGGAACTGAACACAAACTCCTTAAATCCTTATATTTTATCCAGCATGTTTCAATTTGAATAAGATGAAGTTTTTAAGTGAAGTCTTTAAGACAAAATGTTTGCAATGCGACTATCTGTATGTAGCAGTGAGAATTACAACCAAAAGGTGGCAGCACTGTATATGGTAAACATTGGGTCTGTAAGACTATTACTGTTGGGAGTCATATATTTCTATACCTAGTGTGATTTAAAAATGTTTATGTGTCTCACTGTGGTTTGTGATTATGTATGAAGAACAAGAGGTAGAAATTCCATTTTTTTTCATGTTACTTAAATAACTTTCAACCTCTATTAAATTTTTTAAAGTCACAGTCCATAAACAGAAAGAGGATATGTATATCATGGGAAAGTGGAATAAATGAATAAAAGTTAAATAAAATTTTCTTCAGAGACATGGAGTGAAACTGAATGGTTGAAATTCTCTATATCTCAGAAGATTTTGCAATTCTGAAGGGGAAACTTTGTTGTAAGAAAATTATTGAGACTTGGATTAATCACTCCATGTTCCTTTTTAGAATTTACAGAACATACAGTTATTCTTTTACAATAAAAAGAAAATATTAGTTTCTGGCAAGACCGCTGAACTAAAATAAATTAATAAAATTAACTACAGTTAATGCATGTAACCATTCTGGATCAAAATACATTGCCTTTTATCATGAAGAAACAAATTATTTATTTACAACTTCTATTTTCAAGAAATAGAAGAATCAACTTAAATTGCAAAATATGAACTTAAAATTATTAAAGATTAACAAGAACTAAAAATTGCAGTCTGTACAACACAGCTTCCTAATATTTCAGAATGACATACCTCTGCTGTTGGAGCTAAACATGCCTCCCTATGTTTCTCTTCTGCAAATGTTTATTAAAAAAATAATAATAGTTCTCAATGATTTTCAGTCTAGTGTGAAGTAAGTTACATGAAATAAAATAAAGAATTTGAAAGAATACTATTTAACCTTCAGTTTTATATAATTTCTTCAAAATTTTCCTTTGTTTTGAAAGCCCTTCAGAAGTCAAGATCTCTTGCTCTCTCTGTATCTTTTATCTTTTTTACCGTATACTATAAGTGTTTTGTTTTCCTCTTTCTCAGTAGATATTTCAGACTACTAATTAATAGCTCTCTAGTTAGTTCATTCCTGGGTCTTGGTAACCTCACCACTTTATGCTGTGTAAATACAAGTTCACCCCTTTGAAGTCAGTCAGCATTTTCTCTCTGAAATATATTTTTGGTTCTGCAAATGGTCTACTCCAGGGGCACATCCATCTTGTGAAATTTAGATGGATCCCTTCTGAGCTGTCATGCACAGTTATAGAAGACTTTGACTCCTAGAATTCCCTCATATGTTGTCATATTGCTCTTTTGCAGTTAGAGAAACACTGCTTTTATGGTCACCACTATGGTCACACAATTCTACTATTTTCGATGCCATGAAATAGAAAAACAAACATATTTTTGGAAGGACTCAAGGAGACTCAAGACCAAGAGCTATGGATGTAGCCAGGCTGCTCAAGAAGGGTTTGAGCATGAAGGGTCTGATTACCAGCCCAGTCAATCTGCACAGACTGGCCTTCAGTGTGATCAGGTCCAAGCAGAATACAAACTTGAAATTAGAAAAATGTCCAAAATATCCCAGAAATGTTCTCATGTTTTCAGTTGCCCATTTCTCCCCCCACTCAAAGATAGAGTATTTTTTCATGACCCTTTTGAAATTAGGCAAGTTGTGATGGACACACTGAACACCTTAATGAAAGCAGGAGTAGCTTGGTCTAAGCTCCAAAGGAGGCAAGTCTTGAGCCATAGGTGGGCCAAGAACTCCTCTAGGCAATACATAAAGGAACAGAGTGGCATACTGAGCAGTGATGTATATAAGCTTGGAATATCAATCATGCAATTAAAACAGAAATAGTGGGTGGTTTTTCCAAGACTCATTTATCAAGGAACAAAGAAACTTGTGGTTACAGGGAGTCTCATACATATGCTTCCCACTGTATGCAAGTCAACTACATGTCAACCACTTCGTTGAATAAATATGTCAGTCTGATTGAGCCTTTGAGCACTCCCTTCTAGGCAGTGTGACTGCATGACTGTGATCTCCTCTTGAGCTGGGACTCCTCTCAAGTTTGCTCCTCAAGACAGAGCGATCTTTTACCAATGATAGATCTTTGGATGAGTTCAGTTTGAGTTCTCCCTAAATTGGAACTGAACTGCATGCCAGGTGACTCTCCCATTGAATGGGGATTCCTGTCAAGGTTAGAGATCCTTCCTTACCCATGGTGGAGACACTCCTTACCAGCAACAACTCCTCAATAAATGACCAATAACATGCTGAATTAATACTAATGAAATTGATACTCGGTATTAAATTATAATAAAGTTTGTATAGATAATTCTATTAGCCATAAACCATTGTCCATGTTGAAGACTAAGATTGGACCTAGCCACACATAAGCTCCATCAAGAGTTTATAGAGCAAAGGGGTCCACTCTCAATCTTGTGACTCAATGGGAGGGTCTCCCTTACCCTTTTGCATCTCTGATCTCTGTGTAAATCATTCTAGATCAATTTTAACTTGGTTTTCTTTTGTATATTTCATTCATGTAGTAAGTAATAGGGTGAGCTTTGTCATTGAATTTTAAGTCCCACTTATGACATCATATTGAAACTATTTTTACCAATATGTCTGATGGGGATTCTTTAAGCCATCCAAATCACTCATTTGGGACACAAATAACAATATATGGGAAACAATAAGCAGTACCAAGGACTCTATATATAGGGAACTACAGAGGACAATTAGTAAAAGTTAATGACTTAGGAGACTCAGAACCAAAGGAGAGGCTCAATCCAAGTTACCTGTTAAGAATATGACTAAGATAGAAATCCAGTATTTTTCACCATCAGTAAAAATAAGGCTGACAGAAGCTGACTTTCTGTGTTCCCAAAGAAATATTACATTATTTTTAAGAAAAAAGAAAAGGCATTCACTGTGTTCCTTCTTCTGGTTATCAGATATCAGAGGAGCAGAAAGCAACTTAAGTTCTCCCACATCTCTGCAAGTAGGGATAGAAAGAGGAGAGTTGTTTGAAATTCTTTTGGGTTTTCCTTGATTTAAAGTTTTTTGAGTAGCAGAGGAGGATACTTAAAGTTTCTCATTCTTTTAAAGGACAGGTGGAATTTAATTTGACCTACCGTAGAAGAGAACTCCCAGGAAAAAGGAACTGAGAGAAAACAAAGCCACAGGCGAAGCCAAGGGAGCAGAGATAAAAGATGGATTCACAAAAGCTAATTTTATCCTGTACAAACTGATTTTATAGAACTGTTTCCATAGTATTTGGAAAGAGTCTTTCTGAGACATAATATAAAAAATCTAAAACTAGTCTCTTTTTCTGAATTACCTTCTAGAGTTGCCTGTCACTTGCAAATGACTATGCAGTGATATGAGGGAAGTTAGTGCTTTTGGGCTGGAGTTCACAATTTGAGTGAAATGAAATTTGCTGATCAGAAGAGAAATTAAAAAACCAAGATTTTAACATTTAAAAGGTTATAATTAAACCTGATCTAAAAAGGTTTTCTTGTCCTTAAAAGCAAAAATGTAGAGAAAAAAATTGTTAGAAGTTTAGACACTGAGAGTGCTGAGAAATTCTGAGCAAATTATTTATTCAGAATATATGATTTTACCCTTATAAAAATAAAATTTAAAAATAGTTAATAAATATCAGTAATTGAAATAAAGATTTTTTAAAAATGAAAATGTTTATACTATATCACTTGTGACATTTATGCCTTCTACCACTGTTCTGGTATCAGTGTTTCTCTGAACTTTACAGTTCTTAAGCTACCACTATGAACTTTCTTCTAAGAATATTCATGGCTATGCTTTGCGAATAAAGATTTGGGATCTAAGAATATACTATTTCAAAAAGAGGTGCACAATACAAACAGAAATGGAATGTATAATTTATATCTGTCTGTCCTTATATGTTTCATTAAAGGTCACAGGAAATTCTCAGTGCTTACTAATGTGTATAATTATGAGACATCCACCAGATCAGTGTCATTTCTACATTTAAATGTGACCAGTTGTAATATAGAAACATAGAGAAAACATAGAGAAAAGCTGCATTGTAGCAAGTGAGAGACAGAAACTAATGGTGGAGTCAAGTCCACTGAAGTTTGTTGCAAACTGATAGTCTACAGACAGTAGACGTAAACTCCAGAGCAGGAAATAATTATCAAAAAGTGAAGAATACATTATGAAGCCTCAATTGAGATGACAAGTAGAAAGAATGAATCAGACTATTCATAAGATTTAAAAAAAAAAATATATTTATTAAAGGATTAGCATTTTTTGTGTTCATGTTACATCAGCTTTAATCAGCTAACCTGTAACTCACAAGAAAAAGAGATTGCAGCCTATGGGTGACAAACCAATATACCACGTATGGTATGGGACCACAATTACCATTCCAAACAGTAGTAAAATATGCAGTTGGACCATATGTATTTGATTGATCTCCTGGAGCATTGATGATGTGGAAACAAATGGTTTTATCACATTGCGGATTAGAGACTGGAAAGTTTTTGTCCAGCATGGTAACACAAGAATATCCTGGCATAAAGTTGACATCAGGCTCAGCTCTGGGGAGTAATAGGGAAAAGAAAATTCAGTATATACTAAACCCTTACTTTTGCAGTCTGAATTGAAGGCTTTTTGACAGCTGTTGCCATGCAAGTATGGAGCCATTCAATGATAAACACTCAGCTACACCAGTTGTCTAAGACTTTGCCAGCAACATTCCTTTCAAAGTTACTTTTCAAAACTGACAATCTTTTTCCATTAGTGATTTGTGGAGGTTTAGAAAAAAAGAATATTTGCTGTTTCTAACAGCCCTAATTTTAATCACTTGAAAGTGAAATCTTCTGATGTAAATTGTCATCTACTAAGTAGCAAGCTACTAATTTCAAGGACTTTGCTAACATCTGTTTTTTCTACAGTGTCAGATGTAAAAAAATGACACTTTTTTGACAGAAATGAAAGTTACTGCTCAGTGTTCCCTCTTACAGTGTTGAATAATGCATAAGATCAACATCTTGAGGTATTATGGAGTATAAAAGGGATGTGTTGACTATTAAGGATTATCAGTATACAGCATATCACAGGGTAGAAGATATGAGGGGCAACTGGAGACAGATTAAAGAGAATCAGACAAGAATCAAAACTGCTTATTCACAACATCATGCTGTGATAATAATGAAAGAGAAAAGTTTCATCCAAACACACTGAAAGTTGCAAGCCATAAAACAGATAAAAAGCTAATATATATTGAGTAGTCATTTAAGTTTTATTACTTTTAACATTTTTTAAAGATTCAAAACCTGTAGATCTTGTAGCAGAAGTGAGTGAGATGAGGAAGTAAAGATTTAAATGAAGAAACAATAATGTCTCTATAAATCGCAGTTGGAAAACAATGAAAAAGGGGACAGGAATACAAATGGAAGAAATAAGATATTTGTGATGTCAGCATCTTTGGAATGAACTGTACTTATAAAAGATCCATTATACTCTTCATAAGTTTATACTGAGTTTTTTTAAGATGTTAATATGATTTTAAATATATTTGTGACACGAGAAATAATTCCATCTAGGAAACCTGGAAAAATTATGAGTAGGAATAATAATACTACCTGATGTATTTACATTTTTTGACATAGAAAGGAAAAAAATTGTTTTAAGAACTCTTTCTTTTGTATCGTCTCCTTACACTTCATAGATGCTTCTTGTTCCTGATAAGATTACCATGAAGTTGGCTAAGCCAAGTCTTCAGTTTTAATTATGCATGCAACCTTAAAGATGTTAGAAGATATTTTATCACCTGCAAAGATGGTCATCAATTATGTATGTGTAAGCCAGATTTTCTAGGAAGTTAGAATGACAGAATGTGATGGAAAATACTGTGTTTGAACATTTTCTCATCCTCTCTCCCCTGAGAGTTTTTTTACAGTTATAAATTGATCATTGGTTTTGATCACTGATTTAGTTATAACACTGGTAAAAAAATAGCTTGTGTATTTTTTTAAAACAAAAAAAACAAATCTTGAAATCTCAAGTATTTTATTATTTTAAGCTTCGGAACAGATTCCTTGAATTCTAAGTAAAATGAATTAATGTTATTATTGCACTTAGGTTTCACAATAGTGTAACTCATAGCTAATGAAATTGGTTGTGTATAACAGGATTAAAGTGCGAAGAAAAACAGGTCCTTTTTTGAAGCCTTTTTCCCTTCTGATAGTTGCTATTTATAAAAAGGAAAATCATCTCAATCGACTAATGTGATCAAATTTAAGTCACAAAATTAATTATAGCAATTTGAGGGAAAAGAGTTTGCTGATAGTACTTAAATGCACAGCAGTCTGAATTAGAGTTTTCAAAAACAAAATTAAATAATATTTTAGGTAACAGATTGGAGTACTTTGTTTCTATGTTAGGCTTCACTCTTTTTAAGAGAAATTTTGTCAGCCTTAGAATACAAGACTTCCTTTAGAAGAGTACTAGCATTGCATATTTAAGACCAGTGAAGACTTAGTGGGTGAACTATTCTTTGAAACTTGCAGTATTGGTCAACCAGAAGTGTTCTTGAATTTGTACTCAAGTGAAAGAAAAGAAAACTGCAGCTGGCAGAAATGAAAGACTAAAAGAAAAAAAAGTAATATTTTAATTTTCATGTAAAACAATTTTCATTAGAAAATTAGGTAAATTAATAAAATATTTTATTTCAAATGAGAAAAACATTTGGATTAACTCCAAAACAGGTTTATTTTTTTTAGTTCAATAACCAGACTCCAATTGTTACCATAGTTCTAATTCTGGATAGCTATGTTATTGCCTTAAATGTTTCCCCCTCTAGTTTCAGTAGTAGTCTGAGCTAGGTGAGGTAGTTGGAGCCCCAAAAGCCAGTTTCAAACTCCCCACAAATTCACCCAAATGTGAGAAGTTTCACACAGGCATAACTCAGCATCATGGGGGAATTATATCAAAATTTATTGCTAACAGAATAAAAAACTATAAAGCACTATATATACAACAATCCTAACTAACTTTCCTATGATAAAACAATGTATTTACACAGACCACCCCTCCCTCCCCCCCTAAAGTCCAGGAGGAGAAGAAGTAGCCCTTTACTCTCAAGACCACAGCTCTAATTCTTAGTAGTTGGAAAATTCTTCTCTTCTTTCTCTCTTCTTCGGAATACAAGGGGGTCTACCCCCACTTCTTACCCTTTGGCCACAATTACCAAGGGTCTTACCATGGACTTTGGGGGAACATCCATCTCACCATATCTGCACCACAGAGTACAAGGGATTAAAGCTTAAAGTCTTCGTCCCCTGCTTCGTGGAGGTTCCTTCCATGAGGAATTTCAGGGGTCCCCTAAGCAGGATTCCACCCTGCCCATGTAAAAAGGGTTCTAGAGATTTTTGGCTCAAGTGCCTACCCCAAGAACGCTCCAGCAGACCTCTCTCCGTCTGCTCAGTCTCAACTGGACGCTGGTACCATCTGGGCCATTCCAGATCCACTTCGCTCTGCATTTTGCGTGCTGCTGCCGCTTCATCATCATGGCTGTGCGCCCTAGCCCATCCCAGGCTACTCCGTGGCTGTGTGTTGCTGTCACCTCTCCAGGGTCATGGCTATTGTCCCATCCCGCTCCAGGCCACCCCTCGACCCTCACTGTCTCCGCTCCAGCGCTGTGCCTGCCACCAGCAGCCTGGTTCAGTCCCTGGTGGCCACTCAATCCCCAGTCCGCCGCCTCTCAGTGGTGGTGGGGGGAACAAACGCTGCAGTCCAGGGGCCTCTCCAAATTTCAGGGTTTCCCCTCGACCATCAGTCTCGGGGGGGGCTCAATTCAGCTGCTATACCATGTCTGGCTCCCCGGCCAGAACAGAAACAGGGGAAAAGCCCTTGGCTCCTCTCTCTACCTCATGGCTTCCCTCTAATTCCAGCTACGCCAACAAGCCTTCTTTTCCAGTTTTGTGAATATGTAATTTCCACAGGGGTGTACCAAGCTCTGATTGGCTCACCACCAAAAACACCACTCCTGGAACTAGCCATCTTCCAGCTCCAGGGGGGAAAGTCTTTTCAAGTCATGATACTAGGACATCATGTAAAATTGCTCATTTTCTGGAAACGTTTTTCCTTTAGTATTTTTATTTTACTCAATGACCTTTTTACTTCTAAGTTAAAGAAATCTAGTCCATCACACACAGGATAGTAAAAGGAAACAGAAAAATAGAATTCATGTAATATTTTATATAACATACTTTTTTCTGGGGGAAAATATTACTAAAAAAAATTCAGAGAGGGACATCTGAAGCTGTTTTAATTTATTCTTGAATTCAACAAATAACAAATACCAATACTAAAAACAGGAAGTAGACAAACAAACAACCCTCCCTGGTTTTATAAGGTAAAGCTATTTTTTTCTTCTATAGTGATGATGTAAAATAGTAATTGTAATTTCATGGTCTATATTTAAAATAATAAGTTATTAAGAAATAAATCATAGAATTATAGAATATACTGAGTTGGAAGAAACCCACAAGGATCATTGAGTCCATCTCCTGATCCTACACAGGACACCCCAAGAATCAAACCATATGCCTGAAAGAATTGTCCAAATGCTTACTGAAAAATAAAGAGATGTTTATACAGTGTCAGACTTCAGATTGTTCAAGACTATCTCTAGAGTTTTCATTTGTAAAACAAGAAACATTCCTACATTTTAAAATTTCTGACTTGTGGACTTTGTATGCAGCATTGAATATACAGCAGTTGCGTACATAGTTGTCTGTAGAATTTTGAGGACATGTTTCTACTTAGACAGTGAAGACATACGCTGAAAGGTAAAACATAAGTTAATAAAGAATTTTCAGAATAAGGGAATGAAATCCAAAAGCAAAATTTTTAGTATGCTGTGAGAGATAAAATTATCTCCCTAAAACAAATGTGTTTTTTTACAATTCTGATTTGCTCAAATAAAGACAATATTGCATAAAGCTATCCAACAGCTACTATGCAAAGAGACTATGAAATGGGATTGCTTCTGCAGGATTTCACATGAAGGCTAAAACTTCTGGTGTATTGGTCAGTCTTTCAATATATAGTATATTCAAACTTTCAAAGACATTTCTTTCCTTTTAGTACGTTTTCAGTGGTACCTGAATCATAACATCCTGGTCTTATCTCAAGAGTTGACACTGGTCTGTCTCAAATCAATTCTATGGTAGAACATGAAATTAGCATGCAGTTGAACAGAATACATGACGAAACATGCTTATCCTTCATATGTTAGTGTGTCAGAATTTAACTCATCTACATATAGCAACTTGATCTATTTCATTCTCACAGGCACCCAAGGCCATCTACAATACCCTAGGATAAGCAAAATGTGGGTTGGCAGTTACAAATTAGGATCTGTGGGAACTTATATCCTCTATCAGCACCTGGAGACATGCAAGGTGCCACTTATTGAGTATTTGATATCTATAAGGGGACAACTGAGTGTTGCCTCAAAAATGAAAAGAATATTAACAGTACCACCTGATAAATCTGTAAGGTTTGGTTTGTTTTCATTATCTTCTGCATCATCAAATAAATGTATATTTCAGATTTTCATGCTCAATCAAGATGAAAACCAATTTTGAAATACTGGACCTTATAGTAAAAGACTATAGAAGAAAAGAAGCTTAGAATTGGAGCCAGTTATTTATTATATAAATGTAAAGGTAAACATCATAGTAATCAGTGAACTTGGAAGACCAAGCACTAGTTTCAACAGGAAAAATTTTTAAAAAAAGTTAAATACTGTTCCTTGGGCATCATCTGAACAACGATTGCAGTAGCAGCACCTTTAAAAATGCTTCTGTATAAATGACTCATTTTAACATGATAGGAATGAAACCTTTCACCTTACTAGCTGGTATGTGGCCTGTGAAAAAAAGTGAAGACATTTTCAGGTAGCTGAAGCTGGTGAAGGAAATTATTCAGCAGGGCAGATCTTGTGTCAGACATCTTAGCAAAACACAGCTGACGTTTTTAACAGCTCATGTTACTTAGTTCATTCCCCTTCTTCTCTTTCTGATCACTGCTTTGGCAGCATCTATTATATTGCTGAAAAGCCCATTTTCATTAAATGGCTGTGGTGATTTGGAGTGACAGTGCTTTTCAGTCACATTAGTAAATGAGCATTTCTCCTCAGCAATCCTCTGAGAAGTGTCAAGAAAAGACCATACTTTCAAAACATTCTGGAATTACACTGCTGGAGTTATGAGACAGCTGGATTACTACTACTACTGTCTTTTGTCTATGGGTCATAATACAACCTCAATAATAATAATAGTGATAGCAGCAACTTGTTTTAACCCTAGAAAATATTTGGGGAGTGGGGGGGAGGGAGGGTACAGGCGAGAAATATTTTGTGTAATTTTAATGACCATCACAATTAAGATGAGGAGATTAATTCTGCTTCTACCCTGTTATTATGTCAGATGTGCAGTGAAGTTCTGTGTTTGGTGTGTGTATTACTTGTTCTATCCTCATATAAACACTTGACTGATTGCAAGACCGTCCTCAGCAACAGTAAAGAAATAATAAAAAGAAATTCTCCAGACACTTTATGCTCAGATTATGCTTCATGGATTTTTCTATGAAGACAAGTGATGGTGGATAAGGGAGAAAGCTCCTGATAGTATTTATTTAACTAGATTGCTACAATTAGGGTAATAATTTCTCTTGAGGCAAGTAACTTTCCTATGTCACCCACTGTGGTGAAAGGAACAAAAATAATTTCTAGTCCCTAAATGGCAAGTAGCAAGTCAGACATGAGGCATTTCAATTGTTCAGTTCAAAATCACAGTAGGTTAGCCAGTTTCGAGATTACTTGTGCATTTCATACATGTGAGTTACTGTCATCCCAGTTGTGGTATTCTGGGAAAGAGATGGGAATGGGTAATTTAAAATCAGGAGTGGCAACCTGTTCCTGCTCAGGAATTTCAGTCTTCTCCTTAAACAGCAATGAGAAGTGAATAACTTCTCAGCTACTTGGTATGAAGTCAGAAAAAGAACAAATATTTAGTCTTTTACCAATCCTTCTCAAAACCAACAACTGTTGTCAGTCTGACTTGAAGAGGTTGGACAAAATTCTTCTAACACATTCAGAGAAAGCATTATGAAGACTGTGGGTACACTAATACAGGTCTTAGACCCTTTTGGTTTAACATTGTATACTTGTGTGTATTTGCAAAAGTATTTATGAGAACAGAGAGAACATAAAATAAAAAGATTATGATTTGGAGACCAATATGGATAGCAGAAGGGATGAGATGAGTCCCTGAGCTAACAAATCTTTATTCAGTCAAGTAAATTCTTTATAGAAAACAAACAAAAGAGGTTAGAGTTTTTTTTTTCTGCTTGGTTATCTCCCTCCCTTTCCCACAACATTAAGTTCACAGAATCATTTAGGTTGAAAAAAAACATAGAGATAAGTAGTTCACTAGATGCTGACTTCCCTTCCCTGCAGGAACATCTTTGCTGCTCTGGGAGGATCAGGCTGTGTTGGTTCCTGCTATGCAGCTCCTGGTAGTTTGGGGCATCACCAGCCAAGGTCAGGCATTTATCCTCATACTTCTCTCCCATCTCCAGGATCTTCTCCCAGTTTAAAGAAATTTTCTCCAGCTAGAATCTTTCCTTTATCCTTTCTGGACCCCCTTCTTCTTTCCACAGCCACTTCTTTGTTTCAGAATTCTTTATTTTTTGTAACACTTTCTTTCTGGAACATCAAGTCACTGGTTTACATAATCAAAAATGGACCGTGTGCACAAACGTTCTCAGTTTCGTAATTTCTGGGGGTTTTGTCTTCTGTCTCTTTTAAATGAAAGATTCATTTCTGTTTAATACAAATGTTTTTAAAATTCACAACAGCCCATGCCGGGGGCAGCTATGAATTATCCGGTTTCCCCTTGAAAATTCAAGAATTCAGTTTTGCATATTTTTTCACAAACACAAAAACATC
This sequence comes from Manacus vitellinus, assembly GCF_001715985.3. Lineage (NCBI taxonomy): Eukaryota > Metazoa > Chordata > Aves > Passeriformes > Pipridae > Manacus > Manacus vitellinus. The sequence goes on along the minus strand of NW_021940208.1, from coordinate 40,412,875 downwards.
CAGGTAAATTCCATGAGTTTACATCCAAAATTAAAAATTTCCTTTTTTTTCTTTTTCTTTTTTTTCAGTTTCAACACATGGGAGAGGGTCTTTTCCCAGCTTACCTCTTAATAAATAGAATTCTCCAGAGAAGGGGCAAATCCTTTCCATTTACATCTTAGTTGTGAAGTGTTGGTCCACACAATGTCAAGCCGATGTTTTGATCATTTTGTTTTCTGGCTTTGCAAAGTCTGCTAACTCAAGACACAAGTTTCTGCTAAAACAGACCGAGTGGAGAATGCAACTAGAATTTCATCCTCACCTGTAACACATATTGAGCTAACGATTAATTCTTTACATGAGGAAACATGGATTTTTCCTCTAGCTCCTTCATGAAGTCCACAAGAGGCAACCTGAAGTTTTTTCCTGAATAGACTGAAACTATGTATTGTTTGGAGTCTTTCAGGTTTAGAAAGAGCTGAGCAAGTTTTTGGAAAGTTCATCACTATGTACATATTTTATCAAGGTGCCTAAATTCATACACATGCCCAAGCTTTAATCTAAAGAGACAAAAAAAAAATCATCCCTCTTCCTACTTCATTTTTATAAATTGTTTAATGTCTGAATTGATTCACCAACTGCATCAGCTGGGAGATCCAGTGAAAATTCTCATGGAACATCTTTCTTTGCACCTGCATTAATTGAATGGCAGGAAACATTTCAAACAGTTCTATGGCTGTTAAAAAGAATACAATATTCTAAAGCAAGAGACTACAACACATTGCATCTTGTACCTAGTTCCACATAGAGTAAAAATGCATCAAATATCTTAAAAATAATAGGAAAAATAGAATTAGAGTGTTTAGTATTCTGTCTACAGACAGACAGAATTCACCTTACTATCTGTCCGTTTTTTAGCCTTAAAGTTTTTTTTGTGGGAATGATGGACAGGTTTACACCACAATAAACTAATTAATGGCATGATCAGGTTTCACATAAGTTAAAATTCTCCAAAGAAAGTATAAATATTTAAGTGGTTTAAATATTTGGATTCATCAGTCACACTTCTCTTATTTCTATTACTTTTGGTTTGGTGGGGGGTTTCTGTTTGGTTTTTTTTAATAGTTTTGTTTTTACCATAGATTCTACTAGGAAGGTTGTTAAAGGCTTTGAGGGGAGGATGTAGTTGCAGCTATTTTAATGAAAGATTTAACTCATAGTTATTTAACACATAGTCTGATAAGAATTTCCTAACTGAGGTGGGTGATGTAACTGTTTAATTTCTTTGCTGTTTACTGTGTGTCCTTTTTATGTTGTGTTCTGTTCAAAGCATATGGCAAAACAGCAAAAAAGGCAACCACCTGTTTACCTTATTCTTGGATAGTACTTTCTGAATTAAGTGAAATTGCATAACAGGAAAAAGGAATTGCCATTTTTCTGTAGCCAAATGATTATAAGGTAATGTGGTATCACACAAATAAAGACAGAGAGAAAAAGAGCCAAGAAGGAAAAAAAAAAAAGAAATCTTCCTGGAGAAGGACTTTGTTGCAGTACAGTAAGACCCTGAGAGTCTATGTACTCAGATCTCAGCAAAAAGCAAAGTCTTATCCAGGAAGAACGAAGAAAGAAAAATGGTAGATTTTATTTCAGGCTTTTCCATAAATGCAATTCTATTTCTTCTGTTCTGTTTCAAACAATGCTTAATCTCAACGTGTTTTTGAATACATCCAGGTAGGGTTTTTAAGGATGACAATATGTGAAATGGAAAATGTTACAGAAATCTACTGAAAGGAAGGGATATTTTACTCCTACTACATATACAATTGTTCAGTTCCTGATTTTTTGTTGGTAGAATTTTTCTGCTAGGTGTGGTCTAGCTCCATGACCAAGTTTGGAGCTGGCTTCCTGCCAAGTCTCTAAGACCCAGCAAAAGCCTTTCCCTCCCTCCCCCTTTAGTCAAAGGAAAAAAAAAACTATAGAAACAGAGAAACTGAAATCAACAGAATTATATCAAAATATATATATATGTTTTCACATATATCACAGTTATATACAGTTAAAATCCTATGTACATATTAATATGAGAACCCCAAACAGCTCCCAAAAAAAAAGGGGAAGGAGAAGGGAAAAGGGATGAAAAGGAACAAAAACAAAACAGATATGCACAATCAAAACCTGGAAACTGGCAAAATAAAGGACTAGCAAAATGAAATCTCACCGCTTCCTTTAAGAAAAGCAGGATCGCCAGACACAGCCAGCACCCTCCACCTCCTGTGTGGCGAGCAACAAGCTGAGCAGGCCGCAACTCCCGGATAAGCGAGACCAATTGCAGGGACCTGCTGTCTCCCAAGTTCACTGGAGAGAAGAGGGGAAGAGATCTCTCTCTCCGTCTTATTTATACCTCTGTTCACGTAAAGGGATGGAATGGAATACTTCCTTGGTTTTGACCTTGGTTACCAAGGAAGGTCTAAAAATCAAATTACTACACTCCATATTAGCAGATTTCTGTTTGATGAAAAACAAACAAACAAAAAAACACCTGAAGAATGTCTAAATGTTACTTCACATACCTACCAGATTTCCTACATTTGAGTACCATCTGCTACCCTAAGTATAAAAGCACAATTAATCTTCCTCTGTAACATTAGTTACTCAGTCACCAAGGCAAACAGCTCCAGTTCCAGCACAATCTGCAGAGGAACACTCTGGAGTGGTGGATAGGGGGTCCCTGAACTAGAGGAACCTAAGGGTGAGAAAAGAGCCACTGGTAGCCCCCAGCTCGTGCAACAGCAGCTGACAGGATCTGGGTAGAACCAGCAGCCATGGCTGCCAAGCCCCCCCATTTATAAAAGAAGTACTTAAGGAGCACCAGTGACTAGGATTGCCACCAACAGAATGGGCAAACAGGTACGGCACATCAGCCAGGGCATGATATGGCAATTTGTGTAGAAGGGCATGCAGAAAAGGTGCTGAAGCCCTGCCAGCTCAACCATGGAGAGATGGCATCCACCCAGAAGAAAACCATGGCCTCCCTAAGCTCTGCACCCACCATGACTTTATGCAGCTGCCCAGACAGAGCTCTGGTGGGAACACACTGCACCCAGGTATAAGCTGCAGGCTGTGCCCTGCTGTTATAGCAGTACCGGATGGGAGCAGTGAGCACACCTGTGGAAGGTGTGCCCAGGTAGAGGGGCACTCCTCTGCTTAGTGACAGAGCTCTAAGAGGGCGTAAGTTGAGGAACATCAGGGGGTCTGAAAGGTAGAACTACTGGAATCACACTGTACCTTCCCCGGGACAGGCCAGGCAGGCAGACAGGATGCAAGATATGGAGGATTCTCTGTCTTCTCTCCACCTGGCTGAATGTGTTGACTTAAGTGATAGAGGGCAATGGTGATAAATTCCTGCCTGGCACAGCAGATGTGCCACCCCTATGATTGCCTCACCTTCCCAGGTGCCATGACGTAACAGGTGCAAGGTTTTGCAAGTGGAATTGAAGAACAACAAGGATGAAAATTGTTCTAGTTAGGTAGTTTTGCTGAGGTTAAGTTCACAGAATCACGGAATATTCTGAGTTGGAAGGAACCCACAAGGATCCTTGAGTCTAAATCTTAAGTGAATAGCCCCTATGGGGATCAAGTGCATAATCTTGGTGTTATTAACACTATGCTCTAACCAACCAAGCTAATCTCAGGGTCCTACACCCTGCATCAAAATTGCTTCCATAAAGATGGTAGCTTCCAGACACAGCTGGTGAATAAGTCAACCAGAGGAAGTGCCCCATTGGACCTGCTGCTTATGAATAGAGAAGAACTGGTGGGTGATGTGATGGCTGAAGGCTGTCTTGGGCATAGCAATCATGAAAATATAGTTTTCTAATCTTGGGGAAGTAAGGAACTGTGATCAGTTTTGGGTCCCTCACCACAAGCAAGACATTGAGCTGCTGGAGTATGTCTAAAGAAGGGCACTGGAGCTGGTGAAGGGTCTGGAGCACAAGTCTTAGGAACAGTGGCTGGTCTGGAGCCCAAGTCTTGTGAGGAGTGGCTGAGGAAGCTGGGGTTGTTTAGCCTGGAGAATAGGAGGCTTCCCAGGGAGACCTTATGGCTCTCTACAACTACTTGCAAGAAGGTTATGGTGGGATGGGTGTAGGTCTCTTCTTCCAGGTAAGAAGTTACATGATGAGAGGAAATAGGAGGCCTTAAGTTGTGTCAGGGGATATTTAGATGGGATATTAGTAAAAATTAGTTCCCCAAAAGGGTTGTCAAGCATTGGAACAGGCTTCCTAGGGAGGTAGGAATGGCTGAGTCACCATTCCTGCAGGTGTTTAAAAGACATGTAGCTGTGGTGCTTAGGGTCATTGTTTAGTGGTAGATTTGGCAGCGCGGGGTTAATGGTTGGGCTTGATGATTTTCAATGTCTCTTCCAACCTTAACAATTTTATGATTCTATGATTAATAAAAACTTATCAATATCATGGAAAAATACTAATTGCATTTTTAAAAGAAATCTAATGTTATCTGAGTTCCTGTCGTGATTTCAGTATTTTTGCTCTCATTGCAAATTACCTTGCATTTCACAAGATGGTGAGAGGAAGTCAAATACTTCAATTAATATGGGCAAAAGGAAGCATATTTAACAGAGATGATGGGTAAACATTTAATGAACACACTTTGAATAATTCCTAGCTGACTATAAATAGTTGACAAAATTTATTATAAATTGAGACATCGTGCCTGGTGTATGAAGTGGGGAAAAAGAAACCTGAATAGCTTATCTTTGAAGTGTTAAGCGTGATATGCATGAGGTCACTTGGGTTTTTGAAGGGGGGGTGGTTGTTTTGTTTGTTTGTTTTTTCCTGTATTGTGCTTCAAATGGACTTATGGATAAGACAGTTTTTAGGGAATTCTGAAATTCCTGTATTTACTATAATTTGATAAAACATGTGTGTTTTCCTTATTATGCAATTACATGATGACAATTTAAACACTCCAAACTAGAGTATGGTAATGAGCTCTTCAGGGAATTAAATTTAAATCAACCTGGTAACTGAAACTAGTAAAGAGCACAGCAGCCTGCATATCTGCTGACATATTATTTTGCCATCACATGATACCTTTATGCCTAGTTTGCCTGTAAGCTGTTGGTATTGCTGATTTTACCTAAACAGCTGAAGGCCCAGAGTTTTGCCATCCACCCAGAGGTGTTACATATGTTTGGGATAAAAAGACATCATCAGAGGGCTGTGGAATACCTCTTCTCTTGGTGCAACCAGTGAACAACCAGGATCCTCTTTGTCATCTTAAATGGTAGAGCACATATTTCTGTGCTTTCTTCATGGTTACCTTTTATTTTTGTTTCTGCTACTCCATGATACTTAGGACATGTAAATCCTTTGTTTTTTCTCAACTCATGGACAACAAATTTCAATAAATCCCTGACATGCCAGATCTACCTTTTAGTAGAGTGATATATCTTCCTTTTTCCAGAATTCAATTCTATCACCCTATTTACTATGAATGATGTTCTAAAGTTCTGCCACACAGCTAATGTCCTTCAGTTTTGTAGCATTTGCATCTTCTGTCAAGTTCTGCAAGCACGAGCAGCATAACTGGACCTTCTGGTATGCCTTTCTTCTTACTATGTTTCTTTTTTTTTTGATAGTATCTCTTTTTGCTAGTCCTTACATATATTGTGTATGTGTGTGCTTATTCTTTTTTTATTTACTGAAGCTCATGTACATGTTATATTTCTGTTTAAACTATTTCAACCTTAGGATTTGCCGTATGTATTTCACAGTATAGTTTGATAGCTTAAATTATTTGCCAAGCAAATAATAATAAATGCAAAGAACAGATGACAAAATGTCTCTGTGTAATCAGATATTTTCAGATATGTTTCACATAAAGTAGCAGTTGTGGAAACATTAAAGGCTGTTTCTAAAATGTGAGGTATAACCATGTTTCTGCCTTCTGGGGCAAAATTCTATTTCTTCTAAGCAGTTCAGTTTTAGCACTGATTCAAGAGCCTTTACTTTTTACAAATTTTGAACTGCCATTGACACTAAAAAAAAAATACTTTGAGATCACCCAATGGCTGGTGATTCAGTGCTTCCAGAGCTTTTAGTCCCTACCAAGAAAGCTGGGGCTTTTTCTCATTTAGTTTTAAACATCTCCAGCATAGCATCTTCTTGAACTGGTTGTATTAGACTCCTCACAGTCGAGGCACATAGTCAGGAACATAACTCAAATGCATGATTAATTGTCATCCTCATGGCTGGGCTTCCTGAACGAAGATTTGGGAAGGCACTACCCACGCTCGTTGCAGGCGCGTTGGTGGCTAAAAAGGCCAATATGAGATAGATGAGTCTGGTTGCAAAAGGCACAGCAGAAAGACTCCCCAGGTGGTACACTCTGCAAGGCACGATTCTTTCTGCGCTGAAATGATTAATTGTAGAAGTACATTTTATGACAAGATGAATGATTTCTAGAGGTACGAATTCCTTAATCTGAGTGGTTAGCTCAAAAAAAAAATAAAAATTATAGATACTTGGATAAACAAACTACTATCTAAGACCTTTTGAAACCCCTGAGGCTGGAGTACACCAGATAGTGTTGACATTTTGGTTTTATGGCAGCACTGAGATTGGTAAGAATGTCAACTGCATAACACATCTCCAACTGTGCTGTGCTGGAGCACATCTACAGAATAGATGACATTTCAGAAAAATTGTATCAACACCTGTATATTTAAACATTTCCATTATTTTGGGGTTTCACATTTTTTGGGGAAGGAAGAGGACAATTCAAGCACATTTTGGATTTAATTTAAGCAAGATATAAATTTAGCTTAAATGTATTTTCACATTAAGAATCTTGATTTTTTTTTCAAATCCCATAATACCACTAATTCCATCCCCAGAGTTTCTCACTTTGAATGTAAATACTAGCTTTATCCTAAATAATTTTAAAATAAGAATTATCAAACCTATAACTGTAGTAAACATGAAAGTTTCAGGGTTTCTTTTCCTGAAAAAATTGTTCAAGGTTTGTTTTGTCATACTATTCCATCAGCACATTGCAGTCAGTTTTCTCAGACCACAAAATGTGAAATAAATAAATAAATTTTATTTTTCATTTCACATGAAGTAGAAAAGAAAGATTAATATGTATATAAACTTCTCTATTGTCTAGTTGAGGCAAAAAAGACCATATCAGCAATTTAATTTCATTTGTCTCACTGTGACAGCACAGTCACATAGTCTTAAATTAATGCATAGGACAGAGGAAGACTGTATTGCAGTTTGTACAGAAGTTCTACAACAAAGACACAACAGGCAGTTAGAAACACTGGGCATTACCACTGTTTTTATCTTTATTTTATCAAACTGACAACACAGTCACAGCTCTTTTAGTTAGGGCATACATTGCATTTGTTGTGAAGGTTCCTGAGTGTTTTGCCAAACTGGGAATGCTCAGCATGAATTTTGTCTAAGTACAAAATCACAGTATGACTTGGCATTAAGTACTGAGCCCTTTTGAAAAAAGAAAGAGTATAAATATTCTCAGTTTTTTAAATAATGCAGCTAAAATACATTTTCATTTTGCTGCTTTTTACAAAAAAGCACACTATAAAATCAAGGAAATAAAAACCAAATCTCTAGAGATCATCAGTCTCATCTGAACCTGTTTGAACAATGTATGAAGGCATAGCTAGATAAGCTGCTGAAATCAATGTAAATTAGTGCTCCTCATAGTACAATGTGATTGTATAGTACAGCATCATAGAATTGTTCAGGTCAAAAGGAACCTCTGGAATTCTTCTAGTTCAGTATTCCTGATAAGAGAAGGATCAATTACAGTAGGTTACTAAGGGTTGTGTCCATGCTGAGTTGTCAATATCTCTAAAGAGGGAGTGTCCACAAACTCCCTGGGAAACTTGGTCCAGTGTCTGACCACTTTTACAGTAAAAAAGCTTTTTCTTCTGCTTACAGATAATTTCTTGTATATAAATTTGTGTCTTATCCATTCACTGAATACTACTGAGAGAAGGTTGTCTTCTTTACCCCCCAACCCCCCACCATCAGGTATTTAGACACATTGACAGGATTTCCCCAAGCATTCTCTTTGGGCTGAAGAGTCTCTGGTCTCTCAGCCTCTCCTCACATCAGCTGCCTGAAGTCCTTAATGATCTTTGTGATCCTTTGCAAGACTTACTCCGATATGTTCATGTCTCCTTTCTAATGAGGAGCTCAGACTTGGACCCAGCACTCCAGAGGTGGCCTCACCAGTGCTAAGTTAGGGGGAAGAATTAACTCCCACATCCACCTGACAATCTTCCTAGTGGGGCCTGGGAAATTGCTGGCATCTCTTCTGCAATAGACCATTGCTGGCTAATGTTCAATTTGCTGTTCATCAAGACCCTCGGTTTTTCTCTGCAAAGTTGCTTACCAGTTGTCCAGCCCCAGCATGTGCTCATGCATGGCCTTATTGATTTCCAGGTACAGGACTTTGAATTTCCATTTGATAAACTATTTGACATTATTATTGGCCCATTTCTTCAGCCTATCCAGGTTTCTCTGAACAGCAGCCCAATAATCTGGTTTATCAAACACTTCTACCAGATTTTTATCACCTGTAAATTTTTCTGAGAGCACTCACTGTATAAACCTCCAGGTCAGGAATGAAGAAATTATACAACATTGACACCAGTATCAACCGTGGTATACACCCTGTTGATGGGTTTCCAGTTTGACTTTAGGCCATTGATGACAAGCTTTTGTTGACTTATCTGAGCCAACTCTACTTTAGCTGTATTGTCATAACAACTAAGTGACATAATAGGGTAAACTTATTATGATTTACCCCCAAGGCTGAGTCATCCTCAAGCACTAGATTCTCATAATTACCCCTGATATTGATACAGGTTGGGGAAAGAATAGGTTGAGAGTAGCCCTGCTGAGAAAGACTTGGGAGTGCTGGTGGATGAGGGCCTGGACATGAGCTGGCTGTGTGCACTTGCAGCCCAGAAAGCCAATTGTATCCTGGGCTGTATCTAAAGCAGAGTGGCCAGCAGGGCAAGGGAGGGGATTCTGCCTCTCTACTCATCTCTGGTGAGACCCCACCTGGAGCACTGCATCCAGCTCTGGGGTCCCCAGCACAGGAAGGACATCACCCTGTTAGAGTTAGTCCAGAAGAGGGCCACCAAGATGATTAGAGGGGTGAAGCACCTCTGTTATGAGGAAAGGTTGAGAGAATTGGGATTGTTTGACCTGGAATTAAGACGGCATCAGGGGGACCTATTTGTGGCTTTCCAGTATCTGAAGGGAGCCTACAAAAAAGATGGAGAGAGATTATCTGCAAGGGCATGTAGTGATAGGATAAGAGGTAATGGTTTTAAACTGAGAGTAGATTTAGATTAGATGTTTGGAAGAAATTCTTCTTTGTGAAGGAGGTGAGGCACTGGAACAGGTTGCTGAGAGAAGTTGTGGATTCATCTTCTTTTGGATTTCCTAACATTCCAGTGACCTTCTTGAGACTGAAGAGTCTCTTTCTAGTGTACTTCTGCAGCCTAATTGTAAAGGTCACTCATCTATCATTTTATTTGGATATTCTTCTATTGACTTATTTGCATTACATTTTTATAACATAATATAATTTCTATTTATTAACCTTGAAATCACTTAGGATATAGATTTAAAAGCAAATAAAAAAATCTTCATTCTGGTGTTAACAAGAAATCACTTAAATTATGAGGGTAGAGATGAACAACAGGTGACACAATGATTTTTGAATGGCTGAAGTTATATACATAAATACAACCTCCTCTACAAATAACTAAAAATTGTAGAAAACAAGGGAATAAGAAAGCAAGGCAATAAGGAAATCAATAAGGTTGGAAGGTTGGATATGCTACAGTTGAAATCTAATTAAACAATGTCTTTACTAGAGTCTTGTTTTGTCATGTATGTCCCACCTCACCCACCCCATTATTTAGGATACCATCAAATCAGAAAGATTTAGGCTTTAGCTTGTGGTGTGTCCAGGATCTTCAAGTCACTGATTAAGCTGAATTTTCTAAATTTGTCTTCTTCAAAATTTCTTTGTGTGAGGAGTCTTACCATTTTAAGAATTTAATGAAAGTCTCAGATGATGTCTTTACTGAAATACTAGCAATAGCTGACAAGACTCTTCATCAGAATCATTAAAAATCTTTTGTACAGATTCCAAACTCTGACTCTAGTTGCTTAATTTTTTTTTACAGGTTTTGCTTTTTTTTTTTTTTCTTTCTTATTTCATAACTTTTTAGATGCACCTAATGTAAAAACAATATTATGCTGTCCCCAAGACATTCAGAAATTACACATGCTGTAATCACACAATCTTACATACTCCTTCCAAGAATTTGCTCTTTATATGAAATGCTAATAGACTTACAGGAAATTATCTTCTGGTCTTTTAAACTGGATTGGTTCCTTGAGAAAAAAAGTGGATCCTTTCAGTAGTGTTAGACATAGCAGGACAAGACAACTTAGTGACCAAGCTGTTAAAAGTCGATTATTGAGAGATGCCTCTGCCTGAATTAAGGTGCGAACAAGACCATATGCCAAAGTCAATAGTATTTAACAATAAAATGTGAGGTAGAGAGATAGAAAGTAATAGAAAAGAGAGGAGAGAGAGAGAATGAGAGAGAGACAGATTAAGAGGAAAATAGTCACCACATGTGAATCTAGTGGAGTCCCATTGGTGCTTCTTCACCTTAGGCATCTTGGTGGTAGGGGTCCTTAGATAATTCAAAACTTTTCACTATTTATATATTTCAGCAAACAAAGGAATTAATGTTCATTGTCTACACAGTTCTTTTATTCTATTGGTTAAATGATTCCTTCATTTCTAATGCTAATTATTCTGCATGCTCAGCCTTTCTCTTCTTCTGAGTTGGTGGTTTTCCTGAGTCAATGGCTTGTGAACAGGTGGTCACATCTCCCCCTGCTGAAATTATCTTTTACCCAGTCAAAGTTGATTCCAACACAGTTGCTGAGGTAGCTTTCCTTGTGGACCATAAATTCTGCAGTCTTTGTGTCCATTATCAGTGATACACTCTTCTCCTCCAGTTTTGTAACCTCCCCCTATGTCTGAGATAACACCTGGGTAATAGTACCACCTTTATTTTGTCTCAAATTCATGTCACAGTGATTTAACTTACAGCCCACGTTCCAAATATTCACAAAGGCATATCCAGGGAGGGTGAGGGGCTTCGGGGGTTGCAGATGCCACCTGTCCCATAACTTGGGGTGATCTTGGTTTAACCGGTGTTATGTGTACATTGTACAGTTGCTTTTTTACACAGTTTGCCACAGTGGGAATTTTTGTTTGGATGTGCTAACCAGATCTCACCTCCACCAGGCCTCCGCCTAGTGCCATCCTGTTGCTCCATTCTGTGCTTATCTCATGGCAAAGTCCGTCTGTGGCCTTAGTAATGTTTGAGAAAAGCACCTGTGCTCTTTAAATACTCACACAAGTATTTTTTGTAAATAAAATTCCATGGAGTTTATTTCCATCAGAAATTTGCTAATTGGTTTCTTGAGTGCTAATATTTATATGTATTTACATAAATATTTATATATATATATCATACACATATAGATATGTGTTTATATGTGCATACATGCACTCAAACATGTATTTATAAATATATTTGGTATTAAATATAATTAAATATAAATTATTAACACATAAATAATAATAGTTATAATACATTTAATATAGTAAATATAAAAATGTTTTACTATATTTATTGAATATATTTAATAGGTATTTAACAGCTCTCTATATATATTTCATAGCAAAATGGCCAAGATATATGTAGTTATATTCAAGAATTAGTAATATTAATAATTTTCTCTAACATTTATTATTTAAATCTTTACTGATAGTTTCCTTCCCTATATCTGATATTACTGCCTTTATACTAAATGTAGTATTAACTTTAACTTGATTCATTCTTCTCCAGTTACTGATGATTGTTATAAAGGAGACATCGATGAAGCCGAGAAGATGCAAATCTATCTCCACTGTGTCATACAGCAAATAGTCAAAATTATTGTATATTAATATTGATATTATATGATTTTTTTTCTATTTGAATAGAACTTTGCTAACTTTAAGAGGTCAGACAACAAAGAGATTTTGTTAATAGAATGCTGAACTGTTTTTTGCTATGTAACATCTTTTTGAAAATAAAATCTCTGTGTTATGAAAAACTTTTTGTAAAGGATGCCAGTGAAAATAGACATTGACTTTTAAATCAAGTTTTATGACATCTTCAGTTTTGAACTCTGTTGTCATAATCATTTTAAGAATATATTTCACAAATTTTATCTGGTTGTGTATTTTTAGACTTTCTGTCTGTGGTTCATTGTTCTCTTCAAATATTTCCTACTGAAATTAATCAGAGAAGACTCCATTTTCTGTATATTCAGTTGCTTTTATAGGTTATATCATGCCTGTTCCCTCAAATTGCTCAAGGATTCAGCACACAATAGAGAAAAAACCAACCCACAGACAAACATTATTCTATTGTTAAAGTGACATCTTCTATCAACACTGTCTTGCTTACCTCTACAATTTTGCTGTGTTGGCACCGGAGCACTAGTTTCAGTGCAATTCTTTTCACTGTGTGGCCATGTGAAGGCCACTGTGAAGACTCTGCAGTATCTGATGTTTTTAGTTAATGTCAGCAAAATAATGATTTAAGGTCTGTTCCTGAAAACTTTTACTGCTGTGGAGCTGTAATTTAAAAAAAGTCTAATGAGAACCACTGACTTACCTCAATTTCTTTGTTATACTTGCATCTGGAGTTACCAATTATTTTGAGTCTGACAAAATGTGACTGTTTTCTTAGTTAATTAAAATCTTAGATGCTGTTTTAGCTTCATAAAATTGTTCAATTTAATTTGGCCTTCCTATCTAGTTACTTTTAGTCAGACTGGCTTATGTTCAAATGTCTGTCATTTTATAATAACCTTTTTTGGAAACAGAGTAGTTTATCTTATTAAAGATATTTCCAGTGAGTGAATTATCTCCTACAGAACAACAGGCAAGAGCCAGCTTGAGAATATATGTACAGTTCATTAGAAACAGGAATGTAAATGTAGAGGGGATAGTGAGGAGATGGGAAAGATAATATATTTTGAAGAACAAACAAACCCAAATTTTTAAAAACAAAATAATTTACATGCATAAAATGAGTGGGAAATCATTCCAATTGACAAAAAAAAATTGTCATGACATAATAGGGCCATTTCACAATAGATTCATGAGCCTTTTGTGTTGTATATGAAGTTTCCAAGCTGAAAGTAAGTTTCATCTGAAAAGATCTTACCCCTGAACTGAAGTGAATGAGTCTAATACCTCAGTAGAGACAGAGAAAACCTATAACATCTTGCCAAAAGCTTTATAAACATACCTCTTAAATGATATTGAAAAGAAGGATAGGAGAAGTGACCTTTGTTGTCTCAGATACTGAGAAAGATTATCAGTTTCCTAAAACAGGAGCATGACAGGATGCATATCTACAGCAATTTTGCATTAATTTTTAATCTGGAACAGTATTTACAGTGAAAAGAAGAATCAACATTCGTGCCTAGAAAACTGTTGTGGCCTTTGGGCAGAAGAAAAATAACACTCTTTAGTCTGAGTTACCTGTTTGTTATAAAAATGTAGAGGAGGTGTCAGTAGTATGGAGTAAGTCAGCGTGAAAAGACAGTAATGCTACATTTTTAACTCTATTTTGCTTTGCTAGAGCAGTCACAATCTGTGTCTTTTCCAGTGACAAGACAAAAAATCCAAAGGTAAGTTAGTTTGAATAGAAGAAGGTTTTGTTCAAATGGAAGATTTGTCTAGAGAACTGTAAGCCCCACTGAAAATTGATGGGACGAATACATTCTAGTGAAGTGCATTTCTAAATGGCTACAGGTTTTTCAGAAGAGACAGGGGAGGAAGGAGAGGTGGAGGGGTTTACCCTCTTGAAGGGGTGGATTGAGCGTGAAGAGGTCTTTCTGAAGAACAGCCATGAGCAGTTTAAAAGCCTACAGGTAAGAATCAGAGAGAGAGGCAACAAAGGCAACCTTGTGGCTGGAGTCCACTACAGGCTGCCTGACCAAGTGGAGCCAATTGACGAAGCCTTCTTGCTCCAGCTATTGGAGATATCAGGGAAAAGAGAATAGAACAGAGCTGGCAGATCTATAAGGACATTTTCCATGCAGCACAAGAGGTCTCCATCCCCAGGTGTAAGAAATCAGGAAACGAAGGCAAGAGACAAGCATGGATGAGCCAAGATGTGCTTGTCAAACTAAAGGGCAAGAAGGAAATGCACAGGCAGTAGAAGCAGGGGTAGGTACCCTGGGAAAAATATAGGGACGCTTCGTCATTTTGTAGGGAATGGAGTCAGGAATGCCAAGGTGCAGCTGAAGCTGAACTTGGCAAGGGATGCAAAGAATAACAAGAGCTTCAGTAAACATATCAGATAGAAAAGGAAGATCAAAAAAAGTGTAACCCGCCTCTGATGAACAAGACTGGTAACAAAGGATAAGGAGAAAGTTGAGGTACTCCACACATTCCTTGGTCTAAGTCTTTGCTGACAACCTGTCTCCCCACACCTCTCTAGTGGGTGGTCTGCAAGGTAGGGACTGGGCAAGAAAGGTCCCTCTCACTGTAAGAGAAGATCAGGTTCATGACCACCCGAGGAAACTGAATGTTCATAAGTCTATGGAACCCAATGAGATGTAGTCCAGAGTCCTGAGGGAGCTGGCTGAAGCAGTTGTCAAAACCCTCTCCATCATATTTGAAAAGTCATGATAATCATGTGAAGTCCTCAGTGACTGGAAAAAGGGAAATATTGCACGCATTTTTAAAAAGGGTAGAAAGGAGGACCCTGGGCACTACTGACCTGTCAGTCTCACCTTTGTGCCTGGGAAGATCATGGAACAGATCCTCCTAGAAGCTATACTAAGGTGCATGGACAACAGGGAGGTGGTTCAAGGCAGACAGCATGGCTTCACTAAGGGTAAGTCCTACCTGACCAACCTAGTGGTCTTCTATGATGGAATGACTACACTAGTATACAAGAAAGGAGATATGGATACCGGCTATCTGGGCTTCTGTAAGCTTCTTGACGTGGTCTCCTACAACATCCTTCTCTCTAAATTTGTGAGACGTGGACTTAATGGGCAAGCTATTCAGTGGGTAAGGAATTGGTTGGATGGTCACATTCAGAGGGTAGTGATCAACAGCTCAATGTGACAATTGCTGTCTCTCAGGGTTCCATACTGGGACTAGTACTGCTTAATATCTTTGTCAATGGCATGGACAGTGAGATTGAGTGAACCCTAAGCAAGTTTGTAGGGGACACCAAGCAGAGTGGTGCAGTTGATAGGAGGGATGGGATGCCATCCAGAGGGATCTGGTCAAGCTCTAGAAATGGGCCTGTGGGAACATCATGAGGTTCAACAAGGCCAAGTATGAGATCCTTCACCTGGGTCAGGGCAACTCAAGTATCAATATAGGCTGGGGAAGAGAGGGGTGGATAACAGTCCCACAGAGAAGGATTTGGAGTTGCTGGTGGATGAAAAGCTGGACATGAGCCAGTAATGTGTGATTGCAGCCAAAAAAGCCATCTGTATTCTGGGCTGTATCAAAAGAAGCATTGCCAGCAGGTCAAGGGAGTTGATTCTCTCCCTTTACTCTGATCTTGTGAGACCCCACCTGGAGTACTTCATCCAGTTTTGGAGTCCTCAGTACAGGAAAGACATGGACCTGTTGGATCAGGTCCTCAGGAGCGCCACAAATATGAACAGATGGCTGGAACACCTCTGGTATGAGTAAAGTCTGAGAGAGTTGAGATTGTTCAGCGTGAAGAACAGGAGGTTCTGGGAAGACCTTATTGTTGCCTTTCGAGGGGCTTATAAGAAAAAGGGGGACATTTTTTTAACTGGGCCTTTTGGAATAGGAAGAAGCATAATGGTTTAACACTAAGAGGAGGTAGATATAAGTAATAAACTTTTTTTACAAGTGTATTGGAACACTGGAACGGGTTGCTCAGAGAGATGCCCATCACTAGTAACATTTCAGGTCAGGAGACAGGATTCTGAGCAACCTGATGTAGTTGAAGATGTTTTCCTCATTACAGGGGTTTTGGATTAAATGACCTTTAAAAGTCCCTTACAAATGGTACTATACTATGATTCTACAAACATTCTTAGCAATATAGCTGTTTTATAGGCTTTTGCTGTGCTGGTAATTTTAAGGTAAACTAGCAAGGCAAAACTATAATTTCATCATGATTATCTGAGAATGAAAAGAGAATTCATAGCACCTTTTCCAGCCCTACCATGAAGCTTCATTTTACCACAGACCACAAAAATGGAAGGCAGGAGGGAGACCACTCTACAAGTTAGCTCCATCTGCTTCCCAGCCAGTCTCTCAAGCTGCAAGCCAAAATTAGCATGTCACCTCCCAGCAAGTCATAGAAGTATTACTAATTAAAATATTATCAACATGTCAGATTTGATTTTAATCAAGTAATTACTAGTGCTGTGCACTAAAGGAGATCTGAAAAATACTGCAAAGTGCATTTTAATCCCTTTCTTCATTTGTTTAATACACAGTATAAAATTGATCCACAGTAAATCAACTCCATTAACTAATTCAATTTTGTTTCCACTGTGTAGAAGCCTCCCTAAGCACTAAACCTACTAGCTTAAGAAAGTGTGTACTGAGATAGGAGGTATATGGAACTAGGAGCCAAAACCACTTTCATCTTAATGCTTTACTTTTGAGAGATTCATTAAAAATCACCTATTACTTTGAAAGTACTTCCCTTTGGATGACATCCATAGGTAAAACAAATTTCAGGTATGAATCCCAACTTATTAAATAATGGCAATCCTGCAAGTCTCAGAGTGAGTGCCTTCTTTTATCATTTAACTGCTTTGAAATACAAAGAATAAACTACAAGTTTTATGAGAAATGTAAGAATGTAAACATTATTTATACTGTGTTAGGTGCGTAATATTTTATCTGTTAGGTAGCCTAAAATTTACCACAGACAATTTTAGCTAACTAAAATTCATGCATCCAGTCCTAGTAGCCTGGATGCCTAAGATCTGGCCACTGAATTGATGCCTGAGGTGGGTTCATCACCAGGTTTTAGATCTATATTTAGTGTTCAAGTGTAATTGACTAGGTATGAGTCCAGTGATGTGGTTCACTTCCAAGAACACAGGTATATACCAGTATGTGGGACGCTCTTGAGAAGACATCTGTAAGATGCTGATAGTTCTGACAGCAAAAATTTATACTTTCATGAAGCACTATCTGGAAATTAAATGGGATATAGCAGAACTTTTCAAATAAAACTAAATGCACTTTCTTAAACAACTGAAAATTACCTTCTACTGCAGCAGTAACTTAGACACATTGACATGGGCTTCACTGATTAAACTTACACTGGTTAATGACATCGGGATATTTGAGTCAACACTTTCTGCTGTATGGGTCTGACTGGTGTGACCCTGGGACTGAGTGACCTTCATCCTTCTAGAACAGCAATGACAGATTGCTGCATCCCTTTCTTAGTTCACATATACATTCTTGCATTTAAATAACTAGATAGAGGAGTTTAATAATATTCAAAAAGCCTTAGGCAGATTGAGATGCCGCCATGAAGGTAACTTGCACGTCACTACCTACAGAAGAAGCTGAAATGCTAGATGAAGAGCATCTGGGATTACTTTAAGTCATCTAAAGCAACATGAGATTGCTCTGTTAGGACACTGAACTGATTCCCAAGTACAGAGTACAACTGCTGTATTAGACATCTAATTTTACATACAAATTTCCCTCTCCACACTATGGAGTCCATCTCGATATTTAATAACTCTTGCCATATTGCCAACGAAAATCTCCAATTTTTAGTCCTTTATTTGCCTAGGGTTTTTATATTTTCTAAATAAAGTGAGGCATTTCCTTTTTTTTTTTTTTTTTACATTAGTGTAAGCAAAGTTGCTTCAGTTTTATTTTACTATTTCTGAAAGTAGAACAATATAATTTCCTTTGGATAAAAATCTAGTTCTGAGTAGTTCTCCCCTATGGAAGCCCAATTTTTGGAAGAATAAACTCCAGATTAACTTCTATGCACATAAAGTAACTTTTCTCTCCAGTTTATATTTAGCACCAAGATGAAAACTAGATGTCAATTTTTGTATATCCTGTTTTGCCCTGAACAAGTGAGAGCAATGTGATATGTGAATTAAAATATGTCTTTTTAAAAATCTGAAATTAGACTATGAACACTAGACTTTAATCCTTGAAGTACAGGCCATTTAAAGGAATTGGTTAAAGGATTAAAGTATCGTTCTTAGACAATATGAAAGGATCAAAGTACAGTTTTCTGTGGCCGTGCTAATAGTACATGAAACCTAAATTAGCAACATACATGGTAAGACAAAAGAGAATGAAAATAAAGTGACTTTCAAAATAATTCCTTCTAAATAGATGCACTTTATAGATTGTTTTATGGGGTTGGCCAATAATTTATTCTAAAAGTGGTTATTTTAAGTAAAAATTCACATATATCAATCTTCCAAAATGACTGAGCTAAGGAACCACTACATTCAATAATATCCTTTAGAAGTTAAATTATGTTTTCTTGATTTTTGTTCCTGGAGATACTCAGGCATGTTCTGGAGAAACTTTCATAAAACATATTTAAATTCTGCTGAAGAAAAATAATGGATGCATTTTAAATTTATCTGTCAATGGGAACGAAGTTACACCCACATATTAAATTTATTCATCAAATAGGTTCCTGAGGTCTTCAGGTTAATGAATAATAATGGACAGAAAATCTTTTCTGTGAGGGTGGGGAGGCGCTGGAACAGGTTACCCAGATAAGTTTTGGATGTCCCTCCCTGAAAGTGTTCAAGGCCAGGTTGGATGGGACTCTGAGTAACCTGGTCTAGTGGAAGGTGTCCTTGCCAATGGCAATAAATTTGAACTAGATGAACTTTAAGGTCCCTTCCAACCCAAACCATTCTATGATTCTATAATTCTATTACATGTACAAAATTAATGCTCTAACTGCTGAGATACTCAGTGACCTGGGTTGCACTCTGATTCAGCCAAGAAATTATTCAATAGTTGCTTAGTTTTTTTTAATAAGTCTTAAAAAATGTGGTGCATTCCCATTAAAAAAATAGGTAGTTGAGAAGCCTAAACTAATTACTCATTCACTGAGCTTATTTTAGAACATATGTGACTGAAACTAGCCTCATATTACTATCTTGAATTGTACAGAAAATAAATCCTGAGTAACAATAGGAGGTGATGCATTTGGATTAAATGGGAACAGTGAGCCAGATGAAGTAACAGTTTGACTAGAGACAAGTCTTTTGATGTAATCTAACCATTCTTTGTTGACTAATGTAGCTAGAAGAAACCTAAGAAAAAAGTTAATATTTGTAAAAGAACAAAGCTGAAGATCATAACATACCTGTAACCAAATTGAAGGGAAAAGGTAAGAAGTTGGAGAGGTTTTCACCTGATGTTTTTGAGAAGAAAATTATTACTTTTTTCCTTTGATTTGAAACTGAGTGTTTACAAGAATAGCAGCTACTATCCTGTTATACTTAGCTGATGTCTTTTACACAGATTTTTTTAACAAATATCAAAAATGCTGCTTGGGACATGTTAGCGAATCATATTTTAATGCCTTCAGGGAAATAATAGGTAGAAAACTATCTTTTTTTTATGTAAACTTACAGTATATTTCACACTACACATTAACAAAATAATGAAATGAACTTTAAAATAATATTTGCAAAATCATATTATTAGTCACACTTCTTGCTTTTTTTCATCTAATGAAATTATTTTGAAAGACAAAGTTATTGATATTTTGAGGGAAAAATTAATGAGGTATTTTCTTCCATTTGCTTTCAAAACTTTCATACTTCATTTGTAGTATGTTCAATGTCTGTCTCTTTCAGTCCCCCTGGAAATATGTCTGTATTGTCTTATGAAAACAGACTCAAGTGTGTTCTGCCTGTCCAAGCTGGCTCAACATGACACAGATTTGATTCAAAGCTTCCTTTGCTGCCAACATAATGATACACTCGAAAAAGTAGGCTAGTTAGCTCAATCATACTGAAGTCCAACACGGTAACACAGTTTTTTTGGACTCCAGCTGGATTGCACCATGTCATTTTGGAACATGAGCACTGTGTGTTTAGGACTCCCTGCAAAAGCCATACAGGTATAATGAAATAAAGATATTGCCCTTCAATGTACTTTTGTTTTTGAAAGGAGAATGCCAGAAACTGACCACTACTTTCCAGAAAAGCGCCATAACACCTTCCATGTCTTTCATGCAATAATTTCATCAGTATTCCCAGAACGTCTTTTCTCTTTTTTGCAAAAACAGCACAATTTTCAGTGCCTTGAAATGCCTGAGAAACTTTCAGGTTACTTTCTTAAAGTTTACTCTATAAACATCTGTGTAACTAATTTTCAAGTTAAATTCTTGCTTTTTTATTGTTTTTTTTCCCAAAGTTCATTACCTCGTGTTTTGCATTCTCCATCATCTAAGTGAATACAATAATGTACATCTCATCCTCTGAAGGCTGGATGCCTCATCTCCCTCATGTAATTATTTGGCTTAAAGAAGTAATATAATTTCTTTTAGGCACATAAATATATAAGCCTACCTGTATGCAGCTTGCTCGTTGGGGCATTTTACGGATAGAATATAGCTTGCAAGTCAATATTATAAAGGAATTTATTTTTTTCCCCAAGAAAATTCTGTTTAATTTATACATCAATGTTATGAACAAATGAATATATTTTTTCACTTAGAAAATTTTGAACTCTATTCTGACCACTCAAAGTGTTTACAATTTTTCTTTTCATCATTAAAAATTATAAATCAGTGAACAGCACTGGAAATAAAACAGACCCTTCTGAAGTATGACTGTGAATAACTTTCAAGTTTTGGAGCATATTATTAATAACTAATGGAAGGATGCTTTTTTTCAACCAATTGTGCATTTCTCCTGCAGAGATTTTCTCTTTATCATATATTTTAATTTATATGTCAAACTGAGTGAGAAATTAGTATTATAGTTTGACAGATATAATAATCAACAACTTTGAACAGAGGCTTTTGTTACATGCTCCTCAATAGAGAAACAAGAGTGTAGTTCTTAGTGAAATGATATCTCCCCAGTACTTGGCATTTATTTGGGTCCCCTGCAGCCACAGCAACTGTGCATTTTTTAAAAAAACTGGTTCAGTTCAAGTAGGAATTATTTTTCCTGTCTCTTTTGAGTGGAACTAAAGAGTCAGTACACAGTTGGAATCGTGTTCTTTGCAAAATATTTTAAAATGTCAAAAATATGTTTAGTCAATATTTAAAACAAAAAAAATGAAAAGTTAAGGAAAACTTAAAACCATAATTTTCTGCTTCTGAAATGAAAAATGTCATCCAAAGTTTCCTATTTTACAATGCATATACATTGAGGAGAGGTAGAGACATGCTAGTTAATTTCAAGTCTAATGAATTGTTTTCGAACACCATATTCATTATAATTGCTATCAACTAAGAAAAGCCCAATTCTGAAAATTATAATAGGATGAGTGAATGCATCAAGGGATTTAATAAAGTCAAGATAGATAACACTGGCTGGCTATCAAAGAGAAGAGATATCATCGTTTTGATAGAATTTATGAATAACTACCAGCATTTCACACATAAAAAAAACACTTCAAAAATTCTTGATGGTATATTTCAGCAGACCTTGTTTATTTGCATACAAGTAGTCCCGTCATATGCTCTTTAATAGATTCTTTCCCTGTTTTAGTTGTATTTTGAATCTCAAGTTAAAATTAATCTTACTATGTTTCTATTACTATCAGCTATAGTCCTCAGAAAACTCATAGTTCAGCACTTAAGTGCTTTCCACAATAGTGAAGTTTTCATGTTTCTCTGATTTCTGTGCATTAGTCAGTTTTTGTATGTAGATACATTGTGATGTTTCCTACCTGCCTGGAAACAACCTTCATTTATGTTTGGCCAAATTTATTTAACTACTTATTAAGATCATAAATGAGTACCTTTAGTCCTTACTGTGCTTTATTCTTTTATATATACAAATTTTTATCATTTTAATTTGATGATGTTCATATTCTCTCTTTTAAAAAGAGATTCCTATCTGCCCTGTTGCTTTACATTCTAGACATATTATGCCAAAGTTTTTTCCTTCCAGTTGATTGAGTTGGATGGAGTCAGGGGTGTATATATATGAGTGCGTGTGTGTAGTATTTTGCTGACGCAATACTTAACAACTTCTGTTATGTGTTGAGCCTTTTCACCAAAACTGTTTCCTAGTTTCCTAGACAGTAATTTCAGGCAGTTGTAATCAATTTTATTTGTGACCAACTAATGAAAACATCAACGCTTTTCACGAAGTTACTATACAACATATTTACTACTATATTTTCTGGCTACATGCATTTCATGTAGAATAATAATATCACTTCTTTCTGAGAGAGAAGAGGGGTAAATATCGTACTTGAATACTCCAATATTTGCTCTTGGTTTTTAACTTTCAACTTCACCTAGAACTTGCACTTTCTTCGATACTTGCTTGTTTGGCATTCCTTACCAAGTTTTGAGGTAACATTCCCCTTAAGACTTATGTGTATACAAATATATAATTTTATCTGATATTCCAAAACTTCAGATCCTTCCTGAGTTTTACCCATACTGTTGTCATTCTAGTAACATCTGAAATATGCGTGGGATTCCTTACCCCTTTATTTTCTCTACTGAAAGATTTTGACTCTCGGTAATCTGTTGTCCCCACAAATTTCAATGCTGTTATGAAATTTTCATTTTTGTTTTGTTTTTAAACTGTTTTTTCTTTGCTTGGTTTGGTTTTAAACTGGTTTTTAAGATATACATTTTAATGTATTGGCTTTTTAAAATTAATTCTGTAATATTATTTTCTTCTTTGCCTTTCAACAGTCTCCCAACAAAGAAATCTTTCTGAATAACAGTGCATAATAAAAATCAAGTTATATATGCTTATCATTTACTGAATCTGTTAGTAATTTCCTGTTTTCTGGTGTTAGCATGTGCATGCGATTTAATACTGTATTATACCAATCCAGTAGTCCTAATAAAATATATCCTTCTATGTTTCATTTTATAAATTTTTAAAACAAAATGAAGTTAATAAATTATTAAAAAAACACCCATAAGCTATCAACAAAATGATCAATAAAATTGCAAATTAACCACAGACAGTTTCAACACTAAGTTTGTATTTTGCTTTTTATGATGCAAAATTGTTAAACGCTATTTATGGTAACAAAATAGTAAAACAAAAAAGAAAAAGAGAAATACCAAAGAACAGTATAACTACTGAAATCGTTATTGATTTAGTGTTTTGCACTAGCATTTGGTATTATGTGCCTAATAGTGAAAGTGAAAACTAAACTATAAAATATTGTACTGGGCCTGGCTAGAATAGAATTAGGTTTATTCATAGTAGCTCATATCTTGCTGTGGTTTAGATTTTTTGTCCAAAAGAATAGTGATAACACACTAGTTCTAGTTCTAGTTTGCACTGAAGAGTTGGCACAGCATCAAGATCTACTTTATTTCTCAACCTGTCCATGCAGTGAATAGATTAAGAGGTGCAGAATAGCCTGGGAATGTATACAACTATGCAGATGGCTTGAAAAAAACAAAGAGGTATTCTATACTGTATAATATTCTCCTCTCCTCTCCTCTCCTCTCCGAACCTCTCCAAACCTCTCCTCTCCGAACCTCTCCTCTCCATTAAAAATTAGTGTAGGTAACGTAAAACACGTAAAGAACGACTTAAAAATACTATATCAGTTTCCTGAGTGAACCACTACTTAAATTATTAGATTATGTTTTGCAAGATATCTACTTTGCTTTAGATGTGCTAGGTGAACACCTTTACAGGAGTTTTTTGTATGAAAACTTTAAAGATTTAAATTTTATCCATCCTTATTTGGGGATGGAGGATTTATATTACTAATACACATGGCTAAAAATGTCTTTGAGCTAAATATGGTACTTTATCTTGATAGAGAGGCAGATATTTCGCCAAATCAACCAATGTTTCTGGGGTAAACCATTAAATGATTGAAAAAAATCTTAATGTCTCACTTCTTCTGTCTTATATAAAAACAGATCCTTCCTCTCCTCTTCTCTCTCTGTCTCTTCCTCATTCTCTTTCTCTTATCCAAAAGACAGAAAACTCACTTGCATTGAATAATTGTGGCTTTTAAGGAAAGCAGTCAAGAGCTGGGAATGAACTACACTTGTCAGTTACATTCTAGAACTATGATAAGTTAAAATGTGCCAGCTGTACAACTTGTCCACAGCTGTTGTCTCTCAAATCTTCATAATATCATTTTCTCTTCAACATTTACAAAGTTTATAACTGCAGTGAGAGTTGATCAAAATTGCTCTAGTGTGGAACACTACTAGTGCAATAGCTCTTAGTTGTAAGCTATGTGGAAGGGAGTCTATGTCAGAAATAATTCTTCACATAATGCTTAAGACAGCACAGATGTCTGTGTTTGATCTAAAGAGTATAATTAAGGAAAAAGTGCTGACAGAAATAACCTACATACCACCAAGTAAAGCGGGAGGGGGGGGGAGTGTGTAGAAAAAGCTGAAATGCTAGTATTTGGGGAGATTAATATACAATAAGCAAAACTTGTCAACTATGTAGTTTGACTGTAAACTGAAAGACCAATACAGAGGAAGGAAAACAAACAAACAAAAAAAGCCAGTCATCAACCAAAAATAACCCACCACCACCAAAATAAAACATATGAATAGCGTTAGCTGACCAATATGGGAGCTTCTCCAGATAATTTTTTGGTGTGTGAATACTTGTACAACCAGTTCACAGTAAACTGGGAGAAGAAAACCTGTTAAAAGAACAGATTAAATAAAAATAATATTTTTAATTGTATGTTTAAATGCGTATACATGTATAAGAATTTAAACTTCAATGTTGAAACTGTAACACTATGAAATTTTTGGACACATGGAGAAAACAACATACTCTCTCACCTGTACAAAAAGCATCTGTTTCCCTGCTTACTTAATTTTTTTTCATATCCCATGAGACCTATTGGAGAGTCACAGTTGATTTGGCAGTTGCTGAATAGTTGACTTCTGTGCCAAAAATGCGTGTAGTCTGACACACTTACGAAGTCCAGTGGGAAACAGACAGCTTGGCTTTGTCTATTATGATAAATGAAAAAAAACCCATTGGCAAGTCCCTGACTCTGAAATCTAAGGTGGCACAGGTTTACTTAAATTCCCCTTCTTTTGGGTAGTAACCTCAGTGATATGTTTATATTAGAGAAGCAGTTGTATTGGCTCAAAACTGAGCAGGGAAGTAGAGAGGGAGGAAATATGCAGTGCTCAAACCCTGTTCAAACTTTTCCTTTGTATAACTTTTCCTAAAAATTATGGATATATACCCTCTGAGACTTCTGTAGCCTTCCTGAAAACAAATCAACTGTTGGGAGGAATAGGTTAAAAGTAGCAGACTGGCAAGGATGATTGTAAATTGCTCAAGTAATCTTGCACCTGGAAATAACCCTGTGTTGCCTGTGCTGACTCACACATCAACTATTAAACACGTTGCCACACACAAAATAGTACAACCTGGAATAACTGCATTGGTTACTGGAAAAAAATGTCTTGATTTTTATATAGAATCATAAAATGGTCTGGGTTGGGAGGGACTTTAAAAGTCATCTATTTCCAGTCCCTCCTGCCATATACACCTATACATGGCAATATGCATTTTATAAAACTATATAAACATATACACAGATATAAAGGTGCAGAGACACACACCATTATATAAACATAGAGTTGTTTCCTTAAAGAGTTGGGGATGGACAAAGGTGATGCAGGCTCTAGTTTTTCTTTTCCAGTGAAATCCTCTTGTGGAAGAGATGAGAATAGGAGGTTTCTCTCCTACTTGAAAAAAAAACTAATTGGGAGTGTGCAGCTAAGGTTCATTTTTTGGGAAAAAAATGCAATAGGAAAAGGAAATACACAGTGTAGGGACCAAGCATCTGCATGATCTATTGTTATTCTCTTAAAAGGACCACACAACCTCTCTGAACCACCATAACTATTTGTAAATATCTGTTCTCTTTCACCATTTCTGAATCTTCATCTATTTTTATGTTTTATCAATACACAGTTTGGTCAATTCTGTGGTAGAAACTATGTGGGATAATATTTGGGATCGTCAGATTTTCCATGCTACTCAACCCATTTAAGCATACAAACCTGTATCAATTGCAAAAGGCACATCAGGACTTGCCTGGTGGAGTATCATTGGGATTATAAGAAATTAACTGAGTCAAATATTTTGTTGTGAGGGTAGTTAGGAATTCAGTCAACCACTTTGTGTCAGTTTGGTCCATTTTCTCATCTACACAGATGACTAGCCAGGGAGTTCCTCGAACATCCAAAGAATTAATGATCAAGAGTGATACCAGGTACACCACAATTGTTAACTACACGAAAATCTCAAGTGTCTTCTTCATATTGTACTAATTATTTAAATTCCACAGCTTTTGTTGCAGTTTGAAGTACCCTAAGGTATCTCTCCTTGCTGTCAAGCTGCTCTTCCAAAATGTCTCCTGTTGGTGCTTTTATACTTAGACAACTTATATGAGTTTCCACGAACTTTGATAGGGAATTAAATATGTAGTAAGCATCCAGGCGACATACCTATATTAGATAATTATTTATGAGCTGAATCTCTTTCTAGGACAATTCTTGCAAGAGCAGAAAACAGTTATACAAGGTTCAAGAATTCTAATTTATTCTATGTTATGTACTGAATCCTTGAGACTGTGCATGCTATGGAGATAGAAATTGGTGTCATGTTGCATCCATTTATTTTTTAATACTCATTAGCCCATTTGAAAGTTTCTGCTCTCAAAGATGTCTCTGCTACCATGAAAAATGGTCAATGAACTCATACCTACAGGATTATATTTCTAGTATCCAGTAGATTTCTTAGATATGCTAGTTCATTTATATGTGAACAGATTCCTGTCTTTGTTAGTATTTCTTTTGTCAACAGAAGTCATACTATCAAGATCTTCGACACTTGTTACTGTGGTGGAAGAAACCAGTGACAGTTTTCAAGTTCTTAGTGACAGATGCAACATTAGTGAATATCCTAATACTATTTAGAACATAAAGGAGTTGAGGTTATTTAAACCTGATTCTTTGATATCTACCATAAGATCAAACTGCATGTATCATTAAGCACATTCAGGTGAGATAGGCATTTTTCATGCTCTAATACCATCCCTCCTCTATTACAGATTTTAACGTATGTATACACGTGTATTTATTCATATACGTATATGTATATCTGTACTGATATTGATACATACAGTCACACACATATGCTCTGTTTATATTATTTTCTAGGCTTCATGGTACTCCAGAAAGGTTTAAAGCAAGGGCTAACATTTTTCATACTTAATTAGAACAAAATTCTATAGAAGAGAAAAGAGTGCTTCCTGCTACAGACCTCATTGACATTTCTTTCTCACAGATTAAACATGTTCAGATATATTTATTGTTGAGAACAAACTTTGTCAGGTTTGGACAGCTCTAGAAGGACACTGTCAATGATGGATCATGAATTGATGAAACACAATATTTGAATTCTTACCTAAAGATCAGCAGTTTTAATATTTCACTACTTGAAAGCAGTTTTAATTAGCCAGCTTTAAAGGAAGTTTTTAAAGCATCTGCGTGTCTTGAATTAATTATTCAGTAACCTGCTATTCAAAATAATTTGATTACTCTAAGTCATTTTTATCCATCAATTCTGTTATGAGGCTTCCTAAGACACAGTATAAAATTTTACATGTGTCAATATAAGCCATTACAATTTAAAAAAAATAATTCTTTGTCAGATTTATTAATTATTTTAAATACTTAACACAATACATTAAATTTAGAAAAATGCATTATTGAGATTTTTGTGTACAGAGATAATTGTAATATTTTATATGTAGTTTACAATAAAAATTTTAAAAGACAAAGCATTGTTCAGGAAATAAAAATTAGAAAATTAAAGCATACAAGAGGCCCTCACAATTTACTCTCTTCTTTTTAAAATGAAAGATATATACCTAAAGTCTAGTGATGAGTTTGCTTTAGCTTCTTGTGGTAGTTTACTTTGGCTGAATGCCAGGTGTCCACCAAGGCTGCACAGATCTCTCCTTCGGCCAGAGGGAAAAGAGGAGACAAAAAAAAACGTAAAAACCTGGGATTTACCAAGAAAGGGAGTTTTATATTTACACGGAGAAAAAGGAAAAAAACCTAATTACACTACAAACACATAGGCAAAGGAAACTAACAGTAAAATTCTACTTCCCACAATAAGCAAAGTGCTCTTTCTCTCTCTTCCAGGGAGCAGCTGTACTGCCAGATAGCTACCACGGAAGAGAGTGAGCTACTTCCTCCTCCCCTTTTTATATCTGAGCTGATGTAAAATGGTATGGAAAATCTTCTGAGTCAATATGAATCAGGTGACTTATCTTAGGTTTCCTCCCAGGAAAAGGAAACAAACCCACTACGCTTCTTAATGACATGAAGGAACAAGTCAGAGAAAAAAGAATTTTTGCATGATGAGTGAAGAGGAGTCTATGAACAGAAAATCAAAGGTCAATGTGTATCTAATATAATCCTTAGTGCAAAAGTCAAAATCATTTAGACAGTAATAAAATACCACATATATAGAGGTTAATCTTCCGAGCATTTTTTGTTGTGCATTAATTTTATCAAACTAGTTGAGTTTGACTTCCCCGCTTCCAGTGACCTGTTGGAACTCCATTACTGAACAGGTGAGACAGTTTAGATGTTTTATGTGTTTTGACTAGTGGAAATGCAGAGACCAGTGAAGAATAAAATATTTAGCTGTGACATGAAGTCTGTTTATATAAATTGAGATAAAAAGTGACAGAACTTTGACCTATTCACTTCCATAGCTTCACTGGCTTGGATTTAACATCAACATGGCAACTCAGAAAATAAAGCTAACTACCTAGCTAAATTATAAAATGGTTTTTCTTAGATTTATTCTGGGAGTCTTGGTGGATGACAAGTTGAATATAAGTAGCAGTGAGCCCTTGTGGCCAGAAGGGCCAGTGGTATCCCTGGGTACGTCAGGAAGAACATTAACAGCAGGTCGAGGGAGGTGATCCTACCACTCTACTCAGTCCTAGTGAGGCCACATCTGGCTTACTGTGTTCAAAGACAAGGAGCTACTGGAGAGCACTCAGCAGAGGGCCAAAAAGGTGACTATGGGTCTAGAGCATCTCTCTTATCAGGACAGACTGAGGGAGATGGTTCTTTTAGTCTAGAGAAAAGAAGACTGGGAAAGGATCTCACCAGTACATATAAACACTTCAAAGGCAAGTGTCACTCTTTTCAGTGGTGTCAGGACAAAGAGTAATGCCCATAAACTAAAACACAAGAAGTTCTACTTCAATTTCTCTATAAAATAATTTTCACTCCAAGGTATAAATAATGTATGACATTAGATTTATTTTAAAGTTGTTCTGCATATTTCCATTCACCTGATACTTGAAAGACGTGGTCTGTTTTGGGGAAATAGCTAGCATGATTAAAGTTACTATATATCGACACGTACAAAAATTTAATGCTTTATTCTGCTATATTTTGAAAGATGATGGAGACAAAAATGTGCATTCAAGTAAGACATGCAGATCAACGACGTTTAGATGATGAACTGTGAGTGAGTATTATATTAGGGGGACAAAAATTGCTTAGAATAAAAATTGACAAAATGAAATATTTTAACCTGATGCTGAAACTTTTGATTGCAGTGACTACAGCATTTGCTTATGAGAACATTACAATACTTTGGTCTCATTGTTTATTTCAATGAGAAAATCTGATACATTCAGATTCTGTTATAGATTTTTGATGTATTCACATGAACTGTAAGCTTTAAGATGTCATTACTTACAATGGAATTGATTCTGTAGTCTTTCCTAGCTCATAAAGTATCTATTTCTGTGGGGAAAAAAAAGCTCACTGAAGTTTATATAGTTCCATGAAAGAAGAGCAATCCCTACCCACTCAAATCTGCAAAGAATCCTTAAGGAATATACCAATCCACTTAAACCAAAAGTTTCAGTAGTGTTCTAACTATTTCAGGATATGACTTGAGTCTTACAATGTTATATTTCTTTATCTGAGATTAGTCAAATTATATAGTCTTTGAAATAGCTGACTTAAAGCAACAATTAAATTGTTAATTGAGTACTGAGCTATTTAAGCTTGTCTCCCAGGTATATGTTTACTGTAAAGAGGAAAAGTAGGAACAGCATGTGCTCAGCCTACTGTCACTTGGTCAGGGTTTGGCTGGCCAGCCATAATCTCTTCTGCACTCTTAGCACCTGTCAAATTATAAAAGACAATTCTTTGTATCTGCAGAATTTTTTATTACTGAGAAGCTAATTTGTATTGTTCTTTTCTACAAGTCACAAAATTTCAGGGAGCTGTAGGACTGTGTAAGACTCCTATGTCCAACTCTGTTTGGAATTGGTAAAAAACATCACAGTATAAAAGATCAGGGAAGAAAAAAGGCAACGGCAAATTTTATAAAAGTTAGCTCTAATAGAACAAACAAACAAATGAAAGAAACTCATTCCTATTCCTTATAAATTGATAAGCATATAGTTGATTATTAAGAATTATTATTTTCTTCTAATTAGCTCTTTTGTCAAAGCTAAGAAGACAAAAAAAATTAAGTTTTTTTCTATCATTTTAATTAAGAAATGAGTATATAAGCAATAAAAAGCATTTGAATTTTAATCTTAAAACTTGTTGACAGTAGAACTAGAAATTAGCTTTGTGTAAATTTCAGTTTTATACTTCCTTCCATATTCAGCAACTACCTTGCTTTGTCTCAGCTGCTTGAGAGACCCTTGCAAAACTTGGCAGAAATTGCACACGTACAGAAGTTATTCATGTGAGGAGGAGCAGGTGAGGTGTGGAAAACTATCACACAGTTATAAGCACCCAGGCTAAGTTGTAGGTCATTCCTAATTCTCATTTAATTGAATAAATAAGTGAAATAAAAAAAATAAAACAAAACATAAAAAATATCCCCCACAATTCACAACTGATTACAGTGACATATCTCTACTTTTTATTTTAGCATTTCTTGCAAAGCTACTAAGCTATCCTGCTGCACATTGAGAAGGAACTATTTAAAAGAGGTAAAATCAGATGGAAGAAGAAATAAATTATGAATTTTTTCCCCTAACTGAATTATTGATCCATTATTTTCAATCCCACTCACTTAACCTTGTGAAAAAAATCTAGGAGTCTCTCTCCTAATACACAGATGAAAGAGGAGACATCTTTGGTTTTGTGGTTCTGTGCAGAAACATGTTTTGTATTAGGTACATGTCTTGAGTTCTTCTCCAACCTCAAGAGAGTTTGAATTAATTTACAAATGAAAAGTTGACTGAGCTTACAGGTTGGGAGGATTAGCTGAGTGAACTGAGCTTCCACTCTTCATGCAGAAGTTAATAATGGAGTCTTTTAGAACTGATGAGAAACATTTCAGTAAGCATCTATGTGCTGAAATTTTCATCAATGTATTTATCACAATGATCACATCACCTGAGTTTTTTCAGATCTAGGGTGAAACAGATCATTAAAAGGAAGATTATCCTTGAATAATCAGCTGTTAGGGTGCTCACTAGACAGTCTCCTCTGTTCAAGTCTCAGACTGATGATTTAGAAGTGAGGTTGAGCAAATATTTCCTTCATAACCAATAAAGAGAAATTTCCAATTTGAAAAGTGATTTATGTTAATATGAAACAGATACCTAAAAACATTAGATTAATCATACTCTGGAAATGTGTTTCTCTTCATTAACCAAAGAGTTTAAGAGACATCTTTTTTTTTTAGAAAATTATTTTAAGGGAATGAATTTATATTTTTAATAAATTCTTCACTGTGATCTATCTTTTCTTCTGTCCAGTCCTTTCCAAATGTATCTTTTTTGAAGCCAGTGTAAGCCCTCACTAACTAAAGATTGGGCTACTAAGTGTACCTGACATGCTTGGTGAAAGCTCAGTTTTGAAAGAAAGCCTAATATTAAACCAGACAATTTAAAGTTCTACTGTTTAAAGAAGAGGTCGTGAGAAAACTGTATATTTATACTGGTCAGTACTTTTTTTTTAACAACACTGTGATTTTTATTTATTTTTAATAAACGTCTAAGAGGTTTTTTAATGCTGTGTTTAATTCATTCAGAAATGTTCTACCTAAGAAATAATTCTATATGTTCTCAGCAAAGCCCTGTATATATTCTTAGTAATTGAAGAAGAAATTCACACTGTAGTTGTTTAGCAGCAGTACTTTGTGACCAAGGAATGATCTAGCATGAGGGACAAAAAGACCCAACTACAGAAGGGTTATATATATATATATATATATATATATATATATATATATTCACTCCATATAAAAGAATGAAGTTATTTTTTTTTTAATTTAAGTATAGTTATTTTGAAAATATATATATGGTCAGTATGTCATCTCCTAACTAACAACCATGCAATGTATTTCAATTCTTAGAAAGATACTCTTCTTAAAAAGAAAATATCCTTTACTATATACATCTTTCAAAGGTGTATTTCAAAAGTAATCATGGTTAAAAGGAGATAAGGATATGTTGGTAGATTATATTAATATATGAGTTAAAACTTTAAAACTACCTCTAATTATTTCATTTTCCTTGAATTTGTTAAAATAAGTATTTCTGAACTTAATTTTCATAGATGCACTCTGTTGTTTCATCAGCATGTATAACTGAAAGGTCAAAATAAATAGAATTCAGTTTAGATTCTGTCACAGACTTAACTTTTCCATTAAGTACAATGAACTTTGAATTTAGTCTATTACAAGTAAGCAGGTTAATTGCCCAGCAAATTTAGACACAAGATAGTTTAAAATGAGATTTTTCTTATTAAAGTATGAGTTATTGTAATGTCCTCTCATAGCATATGCTTGATTCAAAAGTAATGAAAGAACCCACAGAGGAGAAAAAGAAAAGACTGTCTTTTGGGCTTAAAATTAATTTAAAGTTTGTTTAATGAAATTAGAATTTTACCTTTCTAATAATTTGTCTCCCTTTTAAGAATTGCTTTAATGACAGGAATTAATATAATATTAGATTAAAAAAATTAATTTCAAGAAATGAATTCTGTCTTTTCAGTTTAATAAGGTTTTTCATATACAACAGCTTTTAAGAGAGATGTGTTATTACCAGGAGCTGATATAAAGAAATACTAGGTGAGTCTATAGGTCATTTTTGTCTTTCATACAGGTTTATAATCTGTTGTAACTTCTGTATAATGAAAAGAAATGGAAAAGAATAATTCTCCTATTCAAAGTAAAATGGTTTAATTCTCAAATCGGGCCTCCTTGATGAATTTCTAGTATAAAAGATATATTTACTTGATAATAAACAACTGAAATGACCATATGGTTCAACCAACAGCCAGGGAGCAAAGTAATTGTCCCATGGATAACAATAACGTGAACACTCTCTTGAAATATTCAGCATCATTTACAAGTCTGAGGCATTTTGTCATGTGGTAATTTCTCAGAGGATTTTCCTTGGCTTCTACCTTATTAGTGAACATCATTGTGTTATTCCTTTCTGTAAAGTTCCTTCCATCACGTGTATTGTAACTAAAAAGCAAGCATAGTACAAGAAAACATTGTTTATAGTATCATACAGATTGTTACTTAGTCTTATCGTTAGTGTACGTAGGCTTATTCTTATGCTTCTATGCTTTTAATTGCACTTTTTATAGTACCTATAATATTGAATTATGAACAAAAAATCATATTCAGTGTAAATAAATAATCACTTCTACTTTGTATTAAAAAAAACCCAATAAAATTTGAAGGAGAAAATGATTCCTGGTATTCTTTGATTAAATGAGAAAGAATGATCAACTTGAGCACTCCTGCCAATATAATCAGCAAATGTATTTAATGCAGATGTCTATAACTTTTCCTTGAAAAAAAAGAACTTTGTAATTTTCTAGCTTGTTTATTGCCATGTAGCTGTTTATTGTCTAAAGAGAAAAGGATTGCTAGAAAGTATATAAAAAAATTTCTTTTTTTTTTTTTTATTTCCTGTATTCTTAGGAAAAAGTATGGTTCCCTGTAATTACAACATATTTTTACTTAAATAGCTTGACATACTTTATATCTAGCTCTCAAATTTATTTCAAGTAATATTTGATGGTAAAAAGAGTGTGAACTAAAAAACCTTCGGAAGAGAAAAAGAAAGCATATTGCTAATTGTCAAAATGTCAAGTAGACAGGAAGCTACAAGGTCTTCTGAATGTAAGGTAAAATATGAAAACAATCTAAAGAGTTTAAAACACAGCTAAATATATATAGATTTAAAAATGGGTTTCCATTTGGAAAAAAAAAACAACAAAACAATACAAAACTTCACTATTCACTTGGAAGAATTAAAAACTTGCAAAAACCCCCATAGTTCTGAAAGGTGTTTGTGTAACAGTAGGTAGCAAAGTAAACATGAGTTTAATACACCTTTGCAGCAGAAAAGAGACCTGTAGGTTTTGGAATACATATGCAATTGCATCAACAAAAGAAATGTCTAAAATGTTTACATGGAAGATCCTTATGGACCATTACAAATATTATTATATCTACTAGAAAAATAGAAACATTATGAATAATTTGGAGAAAGATAACAAAGATTAAACACTCATTAACATGATAATATTAAAAGCTGCTCTTAAGGGCAATAAAAGAAGTCTTATGAACATTTGAAGGTAGCCTAAAACCAATACTTGCTTGACGTTTGGAGAAAAAAAAATTGTCACTGTGTGGAGAGGTTTTCTTCAGCTTAACTTTTTGTAGCAGAAGAAAAATTTGTATACATAGTAGATCTCTATTCAGTTATTGGTAAGAAAGACAAAGCAACAAAACAATTTGTCTCCATCTTTATTTCCTATTACTTCATATATCAGAGCAAGGAGGTACTCCAAATTCCAATACTAATGCCAGCTTTAAAGAGTAATACCTACCAAAGTAGATTCTATATACTTAACATATGACCTTTACTTCCTTGTTTAAGACTGCAGTGGTTGTAGACTTGGCAGGACATTCAGAATAAAGGTTACAACAGACTATGTGAAGTTTGAAAATCATGTAAAACTAGAGATGCAAGCAGGCCCAAACAGAAATGTATTCATTCTCCACAGTCTTTACTTTCAGGGTCTTCCTAGGTGCTTTCCTTTCTGACTTTGTATAAAAGCTTATTTTCTGCCATTTTACTCAGCCAGTGTGCGGGTATTAAAAGTTACTCTCAGTTTGCAAGACAGAGCACTGTGACCATAACCTCTCCTTTCAAGGAAGCCTTTTAATTCTCATTCAGTTCTCTTCTTTTAACTGAGGTTGGACCTACATCAAGAAGGAATAATATCTTCCTGCCCTTAAACATAACCTCCTCATTTTTCCCTACTGCCTTTAGCATTCTATCCTTCTCCTAGGTGTACAACAAGGTCAAAATCATGGTCCCTCCTACACTGTTACTCACAGATGGCCTCGATGTGGGAATCTTACGGTATTTGTGATCCAGATTAGATATTCTTTCAAGTTGAGTGACTGAACTACATGTGAAATTTTCTATGAAAAAGATTGTATCAGGACTTCATGTTCCCTCTGAAAATCTCAGAAGCTTAATGTCTCTCCTTTGCTGTGAGTTGTCTGAAATGTCAAATCATTTTTACATGCCAATAAAATTTTGCCTACGGACTTATTCTGTCTTGGCAGTTTTTGTTTGTTTCCCATTCTCCAGAAAGGTTTGAATTTGAATTTGATAATAATTTAAATGAGAAAGGTAAAAGCTAGATTTTGTCTTGGGATCTGTATCTCTAAATCTGAATAAGCATGTCACTCCAGTTATATTTTTATATTAGTATATTTTCATTCCCTACATATTAATTAACTATCTTGTAGATTACTAAAACACAGGTTTCTTCTGTTTTGAAGTACAGTTCATAAATACCAAATAACAAGACTTAGTCTGTAGCTGGACTTGGTATATCAAGAATTCAGATGGGTAGCTGACTACATTGATTTTTGTTATTGAAGATAAGAAAACCAGATGGTTCATCACAGATGAATTAATAGCTGAAGGGACCCTCAGTTATGTATCCAAGGCTCTGCATTTTCAATGCACTCATTCATTCATCTCTTTCCATATTTGTTATAAAGTATTTTCAGGTTAAAATAAAAACTTTGAAAATAAAATAAAATCTTATTGAATAACCTGTACAGACTAACATTTAACATTTTTGAGTGACGTCACACTTCACTTAACTCTTCCCCTGTACTTCTACACCCTGACAGAGATCATGAGTCAATCAACATAATGAAAAACCATTAGATTTAGGCTACTTCAGATAAATATGTAGAAACATAATGAAGGGATGAAGCCCTTTGAAAGGAGATGCTGTTATGATTTCTTTCTTCCCAACCTCGAGAATTACACATACACACATGTATTTATGCATCGGTATCTGAATTTATGTTAAGAAGCAATTGTCCAAAAGAAGATATTTGTGTCACTTAAAAAGTCATGAACAAAGCAGTCTTCAATATGTGGTTATCATGGGATAAAGTTTAGGGTTAAAAGAGATGATCAGGCTGCTTCCATTTGTGAACATTAAATGTCAATGTTGTGTCCATTCATTCTGTTTTGGATGAACCGTGCCATTTTAAGATTAAGTTTTAAAAACACTTGTGAGGCTAGAATAGACTGACAAAAAAACCCAACCTCCCAAATATTTCTTCCATTTTACCTGGTGCTAAGTAAAAAAACAGAATAATACTATTTATAACTGAAAAATAAGAATACATTAAAACGTTCTTTGATTTGTTGTGGTTTTTATTAATATAATAAATAATAAGTCTACATGACCAGGTGGGTTGAGGGTTCAAACAACCAAATCTCTTTATTGGAAGCAAACAACATCTTTCATATGCACTTTGAAACAACACGTGATTCTCATGACCAACCATCATGGAGTACTTCAGTGCCCATGAGTGCTGGAGTACATCAGGACTTCATGTCCCAGGATACCCCTCCGGCATCCCTCCTATAACACAACACCTACAGTTTTTAATAATTATCTTTAAATAGTGAAATAATAAAATTTAAAATCTAATGACTTCAAGTAAAAGGGCTGTCCTCAAAGTTTATCATCTGTACAAGTCAGAAACACAGAAATGTAACAGAGAAGATCCCAGAAATACCTTGGCCATTACCTTTCTCAAAACAGGATTGTCATCAAGACCAAGCCAGCTCAGTCAGATCTGAAACATGAAAAAATCCACAGACATGTTTTTTAATGCATCCCCTCTGGACAACCTTTTACAGTGACGAACATTCTGCCAAGTGAAAAGGTTTTTCCTGATGTCTAATCTCTCCCTCAAAACAACTCTGTTGCCTCATCTGCCACTATTGGGAAGCATTTGAATCTCTTTTCTTTGAAACTGCTCTCCAAATAACTAAAATGTCAGATCATCAACCTCCTCTTTACCAGACTAAACAAGCCCAGTTCCCTCAGTTTGACGTCCTTCATAGGCCATGTTCTAGTTCTCTGGCCATCTTGGTAGTCCTCCACTGGACCCCTGTTAATTTCTCAACATTCTCAACATTGCGGGATTTTTGTGATGGGGCCGGGTAAAATAAAACTGGGCACGCTGTTTCAAATGTAACCTCCCCAGGGCAAAGGTTAGATAATAATAATAATAATGGGATAATAATTTCCCTCAACATGTTCGTTCTCCTCCTCCTAAAGTAGCCCACTATGCACTTTGCTGAATCTGCAATGAAACTACACTTTGGCCCTACCCTTAGCTTGGTGTCTGCAGTAACACTGAGGTCCTTTTCAACAAAACTATTATTCAGCCATTTGGTTCTCATGCTGTCCTCAGGCAGATGGTCACTGTCTCCAAAGTGCAGAACTTGGCACTTCTCTGTATTGAACATGAACAAGCAAGCTTCATTAACAATGTTGAAAATGTTGTCTGTGCACCCTTCTTCTGTAACAACATTACCAAAGTATTTCTTTAGATAGAATCTTCAATTATTGTGTGATTTAAGTGCTTTTACATAGTAAATATTTTCCTACACATATATGCATAAGCCTGGAGCCTGAAGGGCTGATGAAATTTTAGGTGAATACTGAGATTCACAAGTAGATCTGCCCAGAAGCAAAATTTACATGAGCAAAATATATGAAATCAAGTTGACTATTTCTGTGCCTAAAATGTTACAGTTCGATGTTGTTTTGTACAGGAGACAGCTGTAAGCTTTAGAGATTCTTCATCATAAATAAAACATTATCAGCTCTTTGTCCCATTGTACAGAATAAATACAGCCAGTATTCATGGAAATAAGGTTTCACTGAAAATATTTGATACCACTTTGGTGGAATTCATAGCTCCTATGATGTAAATTTTACTGTGTCTTTCTGTGTTGGTTGTGCTGGTCTTACTAAGAGTCAATGTCATCTTCTCCATTACTAATGAGTCTTAGGATGTCCTGCCCATACACTGTCTACCTTCTGCCCTCCACTATACCTCTTTTTTCCTTCTGCAGTCAGTAGGGATGTGACTGTAATATCTTCAGAGCTCTGGATTCCTCGGTTCTACAGATTTAGCACCAAGGCATTACAAGTCACAAAACAGACTATTAGAAATTTTTAAAGGTAAAATAAGTCCTTCATAATTAATAAATTAAATTGAAATGGATTTTTCCCTTATTTTTTAATCTATAGATAAGGACTAATCAAGTATGTTGCAGTTAAAAGCAGATTCAAACTGCCAGTGTTTAGTGTGTAGCATGTAGCATTTATGATGGATATGGAGAAATCTAACACTATGAAGGTAAAATATTAAGATATACAGTATGACAATCAAATACATATTTCTGGTGCATGTTTTAACAGCCTGAAGAAAAATCTTCAGATTAATTAGTTCTGGCACTTTACTGTGGTTCACTGAATAGTTATATACTGTAAAATTTTAACTGAATTCAAGACTATTCTTCAGTTGTTGATCCTATGAATTTCTGAGATTATTTATTGTTTCCCTCTAGCAATACAAAATGGTTTTCTATGCTATTGACCTTTAAGACAAAGAAATCTTTCTAAAGTACTAGAAAAAAAACTAAGCTGACATAAGCTATATGAACTTTTAAGGAACTAATAGGAAAAGATCTTACTTC
Organism: Manacus vitellinus; assembly: GCF_001715985.3. Taxonomy (NCBI): domain Eukaryota; kingdom Metazoa; phylum Chordata; class Aves; order Passeriformes; family Pipridae; genus Manacus; species Manacus vitellinus. Next base: position 40,373,407 of record NW_021940208.1, on the reverse strand, counting down.
AGGTGTGAAAACACATACACTCTTCTTTCATTGTTATACTTTTAACGTTAGTATGAAAAGATAGACTAATGTAGTCCTCCTCAGTGTTGCAAGCCTTGAAGTATCTAGCAAGTTCTACTTTCAGAATTCATATAGGCTCTTGGGGCAGGCACAATTCCTCTTCCTTGACCCTAGACATTCAAATTATCACTTGTAGGTTCATTGTTAGCCACAATTGTCCCGATCTCTTTTTACGAGTAATAGATTTGTAATCTCCCAAGGAAATTAATATTAAAGTAATGATCAGATTTTAAAATTCTATCAATTACCATACAGAGTCTTTATTTCTCCTGCTGACTCTAAGAGGAGTCCAGGATGATTAGCGCAAAAGCAGATCTCAGAATCCACTTCTGATATCCATACCTGGAGTCTAAATGAGTTGAGGTGCTGTAGAGTGCCTGAGATATTCTTGGGACATATGAAAGATAACATAAAGACAATTTATGCTTTTTTTCTGAATACTTTTGCCTTTCATCACAATCTGTTAATCAAACCTGTTTCTGAGACTCAGAAAGAGTGTTGACAGTGTGCTAGACCTAAAGGTGAACTTGCAAAGATATTCTGTTATTTTTATGATGTTGGTCCATTTAGATTTATATAACCAAAGCCCATAGTGAAACAGTCAGGGCTATCAAACATCAGACAAATCCATGCTATAACATGTTGAGACCTTACTGAATATTTGTTATGTGGTATTTCAATGGCATTTAGTAAATTGGAAAAGGAATTAAATTAAATTCAAAACTAGTAGTAAACCATGAATACTTCATTGCAGTCAAGACTGTGTTCCTTTACACCATGTTTATACATGGTCTAAATAATTTTATTCTGGTTTTATGGCAGTTAACCACTGTTGGAAATGTTCAAAATGCTTCACTTGATTGTTTTTTGTTTTGGTTTCTTTTTTATTTAATTTGTCAAACTTGTTATTTCTTCATAGGCAATAAAAAATATTTTGTCAAATTGTTATGATTTCTCTTCTTAATGAGCTGTTAGGATACACAGTTTAGCAAAGGGCATAGTTAAATGTCTGTATTTGATAAAAATAGATTCTGTATTAGCCACCCAGTATGGTTGTAAGCATGAGCCTCTATAACATTTTATTTATCATTAAAATCCTTTACTTCAGTATTCATAGTTACTCATACCCTGGGACATTTCCCAGTAGAATACATTAATGCATTATGTTATTCACAGGACAATGGATTGCTTCTGACTTGCTTTTGATGTGTGAAGTATTTCCTTGGATGGGAGAAAGATTACTCATTGTGAAGCATAATTAATTTAGCAAAGTGAACATTTCATCCTCAGTGTCTCCATCTCCTTACAGTTCACTCTACTAACGCTTAGTTTTACGTTACTGTTTCTGTTCAGTTACCATGACACGCATAAGAGACAGTTATATCAAAAAATGTTCATGATTAAGTTATTCCATTATTCTCTTTGATTTCACCAAAATTTTATCTAATACTATAATTAAAACATATATGTTAGATTGTGTTGCTTCTTCAGTAGTGGTTGTCTTTAACATATACCAATTTAATTAATTAGATTACTTCCCTAATTTATCAACAGTTTACTCTAAAATCAAACTAATTTTCTTGCACTCCAGACTTCAAGATTCAGTTCTTCAATTCAAAATCAGCGTACGTCCAGGTCTTTCATAACATCTACACTACAAAAGGGAAATATTAACAGTGTACTTGGATTTATTACAAGTAAATGACAGCAAGTTTGATGGTTTTCTTGATAAGAAATTTTGCAGAAAACGGAAACACAAAAAAAGTTGCTGATCTGGATGCATTAAATCATTTTGTATAGTAAAACATGGGCTATCGCATTAGCTATTTGGGAGAAGGTGAGGACTGGAATAAGAAATATGTGATGCAAGTAGTTTATGAGATGGAGAGTATACTTCAGACACAGTTTATTAGAGGTAAACAAGTAACATCAGCCTCAAGACTGATTCTGTTTAATAATTTCATAATTTTTTTTATTTGAGGAAAAAAGAGTTTGTGAAGGAAATTTATATGTGACATAAAGCTGAAGAAAATCTATTGTACAAAGAGAATCAGACAACTGGCCAGAAAGTGTGAATTTACCCTGAAGAACAGACTAATAAACATGAAGTAAAAATCAGTGCCACAAAATATGAGGAAGAGTATTTGGAGCTTAATAACAAAAATATCTGCAATAACATGAGGCCACTTTATGAGAAGTGGCTGTTTTTACAGGAATATTCAAAAGTACCAGAGGCAGACACATTTGCATATTCCCATTTCAAGTCTGAAAGTAAATTTTCTTAGTAATCATGCATTTAAGGAAAATAAAGACATGATAAATTATAAGAAAATAGGATGTAAATGTGTTCCAGGATTGCTAGGAGTTGCTGAATTTAGCAGCCTAATGGAGGCAAGGCTGGTGTAGCTCCATGTCACAGGTTTCGGGGTTTTTTTCTTGTTTTTTTTCTTCTTTTTTTTTCCCCTCCTACCCTCCTACTTTGTTCAGACCAATTTTCTAGAAACTATATCTTAGCTGCAGCTGTACAACTGATCAATATTGCTTTTGCTTTTGGGGAGTGGGGTTGGATACTCTGCTAGTATCTCAACCTATAAACTAATTTTAAGCATTCAGTTGGGTTTTTTTTGGTTTTCCTGGTAATGAAAGTTTCTTCTCATTTTGTGTTGTACTTAATATTTCATCATATTTTAAATCCCAGATACCTTTATAAAATTCTACTACTTAAAAAAGAGCCCCACACTTCATTATATTTCATCTTAATTGAGCATTAGTTTACCCATCTTCATAAATAAAGTACTCTGCATTGCCAATAATGCAGTATTTCCACATGAAAGATAGTTTTATTCATTGCACTGAATGTACCTTTCCCGGAAGAATAAGTAGTAAGAAAGATTCCTATGGTTCTTTCTTCTCCTGTTTCACTCTTGCCTGTGTTTAATTTAATCATTTAGAAGCTAAGAAACTCAAGATTAATTCCCTTGGAAATTGGGATTAAATGACTGACAAAGTGTGCAGGAAAGTACTAAATAAATTGCATTCAAGTGAACAGACTAGAATTGGTTGCCTGCAGATTGCTCCTTAATATAATTTCAGCATAATCAATAAGCAAGATCACATGTAAGCAATTAATGTCAGCAGTAGTGGGACTGGATTTCAGCAAGATGGCTCCAAATAGTGTTAAATTTTGTTTATGCTGTATGAAACACTATAGCCAAGCCGTATCAAAGGTTAATGGAACTGTCTAAAACTGGTAACAGGTTTTAACCCACATCCAATCAAACACATATGCTCAGTTTAAGTCTACACACATGAGCACACAGGCTCATGTATGAGCCTAAATGCATTTATGTACAAGGCTTCAACTAAAACAGAAAAGCAAAACCAACTATTGAACAAAGAAGTGATGACAACACAAAACACAGTGTGCAAATTATCATGGGAAGGGAGCTACCAGTTGCAATTTACATATACTGAAACAAACTCTTATTTCCCCAAAAACTAATTTGGTCCTTTTTTTGAAACAGGGATATTTTAAAAACTAATACTGTGTAAAGTAGAGAAGCACACCAGTTTGTTCGGTTAATGTGCTGCTGATTTTCACACAAGATTTAATGGAGCACATATGTCACAAAAAATAAGGTGGAAAAAAAGTTACTGGTGTTTTTTATTTATATTTCTTTAACTTAAGAAGATCCTTGTAGCTTTTTTGCAGGAGAGATATTTTGAGAATAATTGACTTTCACAAGTTGCTTTTTATAGAGGTGTTGAGAGACTTAATTTTGAATGTTCAGCTCAGATAGTGTGCCTCTGTCTGTTCTGGAAAACTCAGTTATTTTGAAAACATGGATCATGATACATTATGACATAGCTTTATATTTCCTAATGATAAGTCTCTGCTCTGCCACTGTTACTATTGTCACAATCAGACAATAAAAGGATAACATTTTTAAGGACTCTGTCTTGCTTTAAGATTTTAGTAGAGAAGTTCACTCCCCCTATATGTGCTTGGAAGGGATAATTTATACCAACTCCTTCATTATAAGGAACTGCATCATTATGCATTAATGTGGCACTAAAACATAAAAAAAATACGCTATCATGTGTACAATTGTAAAAAGCATATGAAATTTAAGCCAGGGAGTTACCTTTGTTATAGAAAGAAAATGCTGGGGCCACAGGAATATCACTGGAAATATTCACAGGCTAACATGCACTTTTTTAATGGGGAAATAAAATAGAAAATTAAATTCTGGAATGGAGTTTGTCCAGGGAAAGTTGCATTAATTTTACACATATGTCTTTATTTATCTTGAATAATGACTAAACCATCCTTTCCAGGAAGAACATGAATACTGACACGTCTATTTATCGTGACTACAATGTCATAAAGATGATTTACTTAACAGAGAGAGGGGAAAAAAAAGAAAGAAAGAAAAAAGAAAAATTTTGGTTTTTAGGGGGAAAAAAGAGAAAGGAAGAGGCAGTTTTATAAGAAAGATGGTAATTCTGAGTTTGGAATTTGTCTGAGTTTGATACAAAAAATTAAAGAATCTTCTGAATTCTTCTTGCTTGTTGATTTGTTTATTAATTAGTCTGTTTCCTTTTGCAATCTGTAGGACTTATTTTCATTTTCTTAATTTTTCTCTGTAAACTGATAATGTGGATTTCAATGACTACTGAAATTTTCACCAATGATCAAGTATTAATTGTTGATGCTATTTAATGGTATATGGTTAGATAGTAATGACAAGATTATGTAGAAAAGTAATACAAAAGCACAAATACACTTTAAAAGAAACATGTTTAATAGGAAACAGCTACTATTTGATTTTAATTTTCATAAAATTTTGATGTCAGTAGTAAGAGACTAATACTAAAGGTGTTCACTTTACTATTCAGGAAAAGAAAAAAAGAGTTGAGCTTAACCACTCTAACTGGTGCCTTAGTAAAATTGTTTATCTTGAGGAAGGGAGCTGAAACCAAGTTCACATCTTAGTTTACCATCCTAAACTGATTTGAAGGGAGATTGGAAAATAGCTTTATTTTTGTTTAGATCATGAATGTTGTACAGTCATTTCCTTGACTTTTCCTGCTGTTATTAAAGGTCTGCACCTTACAGATAAGGTCAGATAGAGTCATATGACTGGAGAGGAAAAAAAGGGCACAGGTAATTGTTTTTAATTCCTCCTTTCCTCCCATCTGTCTGAATTCATCTGTCTTCAACTTTCAGACACTGTGCAACCAGCATGCTAACATGCATGGCATATAAGAGAATACGGTTTAAAAAGAAGCTAGTTACCATGTAATATTTTTTTCTGCATTTTTAGAATACAGTTGTGAAATGACCCCAGCCTTGCATTTTGCTCATACTTTATTATATAAAGAGAACATTATTTTATAAGAAAATAACAAACATCCATAATTTTCTGCTTTGTGTGTACACCTGTTTACCTGTACCTATATCTAGTTTCTTGACACACATCAATGGAAAGAGCAAAGAAGTTTCATATAGTTTGAATTCCTGCCTGACATGAATTCCTTTCAGATGTGAATTCTTGTCAGATAGGTGGGAGGTGAAATCAAAACACAGATTCATCAATCTGTATTCTTAGTGTCGACATCTGAATACGCAGAATATATATATGAGCTATTGAAAAACAGCACCATGCTGTAAATACAGTACAATAACATTTTTTGTTCTTATATTTTTTTATGAAACCTGGAGAATCTGAATAACTTACCATGAATTCAATGCTGAAGGCATTCTAAAAAGCAAATATTGTTTCTTTTATTTTTTTTTCATATCTACAATCACTCACAGTTCTTTTAGAAAGTTCAGAATGATAAAGGGCCTCTATACACATAGTATAATAAAAAGCATGCTGCTCTGTTACAACTGGAACCTACGGAGTGATAATGGAGATAGCTGCTGAATCAACATTAAAAAAGCATAGTAAAAGACAATGCTTTCATAATTCAGCTTATTTCAAGATCAACATGTTCTCTCAGGTGCTATTGATGTGATTTGAATTATTCTCTGTACTTAAAATGTCAAAAAGGAAAACGAAGCAAGTGTTGCATGAAGCGATAGAGGAAAGAAGGAAAGTTTACATTCAAAATGTATGTTTAGCCTGAAGTGTTAGTAAAGCTTCTACTCTGTGCACCCTCAAAATCACACTATTGACTAAAGCAAAATCAGTACATCCCTCTCAATAATCACTCAGTTATCACTGTAATATAATAAAAACACTAATAAACTGACATAATGTTTTCAACTGTTAACTGAAGGTGATTTTTGAATTGCTATAAAAGTATTAAAATTTCATATTTTAAATAGATAAAAATGAGTATTTAAGAGAAAAATAATCTTTATTCCATTCCTCCAGTGTGTGTTCTAACTTTTGCTAAACTTAAATTTGGCCTCAATATTTTCCCTACTAAGGGTAGTGTAAACACTGCAGTTCTGATATTCTTTCTGTGACTTAGTTTATTCATCACAGTATGGCAGTCTAATTTCAGAACTGGTAGCTATAATTCTTGTTTTAAAAAGCACTTCATGATTATGGTTTAATCAGCACATTATCTGATCAAATAAGAAATCAGATCCAGAATTAAGCTTCTAAATGAAGGTGTACTCCTGTGAAAGAGGCATTTATGCACCTATTACACTCAGTGGAGAATTAGGCAACAGTTTCAAGGAAGCCTATGGGCACCTGCATACAGACCCCCCTACTTTGCCTTCTCAGTTGCCAAAATGTACATACCTAAAGTTATTTCTTACTTCATGGTCCAGCTTCCAGTAGCTGGGTGTGGTGGGGAAAAAAAGTGTTTTCCCCCCGGAGTTAAAAAAAATGGTAACCCCCGAGGGGGTGGTGTCTCTTGATGTTGACCCAATCAGCACCCCTGCAAAATTTAAACATATCACATCAGACTGGAAAAGGATGATGAGGTAGTTGGAGGGGTAGTAGCCATGTTTTAGGCCACGAGGGGAGAAGAGCTAGGAGCCCTGCTGGGGGCTAGGCCCCCCCAGCCCCCAACTGGGGGCTGCAGGAACTTGGAACATGTTAAACTGGGCCAAGTACTGTAGCTGAGAGCTGGGGGAAGTTTCCTTGCTGTGAGTGGACAGCCAGAGATACTGAAAGTGGCAGTGGAGCAGCAGTGAACGGAGAACTGTGGCTGAGAGCCAAAAAGAGATAAGAAGCAGCAAAGACGGCATGCAGCTAAAGCAGAGAGACACAGAGATGTCTGACGGAGGGAGAGGGAGAGAGGACTAAGTTCAACAGAGACAGTTTTGGGGTAAGACTGAATTAAATCTCCCCAAAACCCCTTTGAAACCCCTCCTGGGAGGAGGGGATGGACTTCTACTTTATGGGAGTCCTAAGATGCAGCATGCACCGGAGAGAGGAGCTGAGAAGCTCAGAGGCGTCCTGGAAGCTGGACTGGGATGGCCGGACGGAATGCAGAGGAGGTGGCCTTGCCCCCCCCCTCCATGCTGGCAGTTCAAGACAGAGCAAAAGAGCTCTGGTAGGATGCTTGGAGCAAAGACTGAACTGAGAACTGCCCTAAATGTTCTGACTCAGGGAGAGCTTGAATCTCCTGAGGAAGGGACTTTCACGAAGATGCCTTGCACTTCGTGATATGACCATGGTGAGGCGAGCCTGTCCGTGCTATCGCAGTCCACAGGAGAGAGACCTTCGCTTGGAGCCGAAGGGCTGAGAGGGATGAGATGAGACCCCCTTGTGTGTAAAGGAGAGATCCAGCTACAACAACTTCAGCTACGACTGCTGCATTGAAGAGGAGAAACACTGCTGCCCTGAAAATGAAAAGATCTTTTCTTCTTCCCTTCTGGACTTTTATTGGAGGGAGAAGAGACTTGATCCAATGTAAATATTGATTTACCATAGGAGAGATAGTTAAGACTGTGTATATAATATATTATAATATTTATTTGTGTAATAATTGTAATATAATTCCCTTCCCCCCATATTGAGTCTTGTGTTGTGTCTGGAAAACACCTCTCACACTGGGGTGAGTTGTGGGAGGGGGGTTTGGACTTGGAAGTTGGATTTTTGGGGGTCTTAAACCACAACACTGGGTAAAACAGTGCAGGTTTCCATTCAATAGTATGCTCAATACCCTAGGGAAGACATAGAAATCAGTGCCTATATCTGGTTAACTGGAAGCATCTTTTGATTTGAGTAACTCTTCTGACAACACTGAACATATCGAATAGGAGTGAAATTTTAGATAATTATATAATTGTGTTGTACTGAAATGGCAGAGATCTACATGAGGCTGTACATGGGATATAAATGAGATACGTGCTGTTATAAAGTGATGACTGGACATAAGCTAGGATAACCTGGGGAATTTCAAGCACTGTTAGTTAGCTACTTTAGACAACAGAACTAAATCCTAGTTCTCTGTTAGATATAATGGCAGCTTCTAAACCTAAAGATTTCTTCAGTTAGCTATACAGAGGCATCTAGTTTTATTTAAGAAGACTTAAAGATAGCTGCTGAAAGCTATTACAAAGGGCCTATGGAGGACCTGTACCTTCCTGGAGCGGCAGCTCAAAGCAAGGCAGGTTATCATAAGCCTTAATACCTATAAGATTGAGTGCTAATGTTTGGATTTGCTAAAATTTGGCCCCTACCTCACACACTGACATTAAAATTTATATACCCTAAATTTCAAATCAGTTAAAATTATCTGAGACATTCTTAGATATTCTAAGGTGTAAGGAACATCATCAGAGGACTAGGAGACACTACAGGGGACCCACGGAGACCCTATGCCTTTCAAGAAGACTGTGTTACGTACATACAGGTTAGCCCAGGTCATCTCAAAGAACACTAGATGTCTAAGTGCAGGCAAAGGAATCAAGTAATCTGAATTATTAGTATATCTGAATTATTATTATACACTCCTTCTAAGCATATGTGGCCATATAAAGGAAATTTAAAATAAATTAGATGAATTATGCCTTTGTGAACCTTATTCTCTCTTCATTTAAAGGAAGTCAAATTTCATTAGCTTAGATATGTACATGTAAAAATGGGTGAGCTTGATATTGTTTTCGGTCTGAATGAGACATCATTTGGAGAAATGATTCCAGGTTTCCTCTCCTGTGGTTATTAGTTAAAGTAGCAACTCCATGTAGGTAAATGCCATTGAGACAAATTACCTGTAAGTAAAACACATTAGGGGATAAGGTTAGCTAGCTGTATTAGCTATGCTCTTGCTATGTTCTTGCAAGAAATGTGAATTATTTTTAATCTGAATGGTACCAAGATAATGTAAGACACTAGTGAAAAAACAGGCCTTGAAGAGTTTAAGGAAAGAATGAAACACATACTCTTCTCAAAAGGGCAACAGGAACAGAAATACTTGTGAGGAAAAAGGGGGAAAGGAATCATGTTGACTGGTAATTTTTAGAGTGGAGGGGAAAGCTATAAAATAATACATGCATAGAAATACAGGTGAATCAGTGCTGAATGATAAGGATCAAGGACTTGATACTGCCATGTTTGAGTCAAAATTTGTAGAGTTGTATTTGAGGAGGGCAACTCAGTAGCTAAATCCATGTAAGAGGAGGCACTGAAGACTCAGCAGTGTTCAGCACAGGAACAAGTGTTAATGGACTATATGGATGGCTTACAATTTTTCTTCAGCTTTTCCTTTGTTATAAGGTCTTGATGCAAATTGTTTGTAAAATAGACTTTTCAATCTTGAATGATCCACATCAATATACAATTTCACTTTTCATTTTGTGCTGTTTTCTATACATTCATTTCTGCTGGTGAATTTGCCTGGGCTGAACTTTTATATTCCTTAATATGATTTCTGTAAAAGTTCTTATATAAAATATTGACAAAGCTAAATTCTTAGTTGGTTCCAATTATTTCAACTGCATTTATACATTCTCTCTTTAGAAAATCTATAACAAATTTTTACAAAACGGTACTTGAATTTCCTACCAAATGTAGGTTTTCATCTCAATAATTTTTTTCCCAAAATTCTTTTAAAAGCATCTTTTAGTCTTTTTTTTTTTTTTCTGAAATTCATATGATGTAATCTAGCTGAATAATTTTTGAGAAGTCTTTAAGAATGTTATGAAAAAAAATGTTTTAAGTAGCACAAATCAACAGAAGTGGAGGTTTTACTATTCCTTTAAGAATTTACTATAGTGGGAGAATAACTGGGAATGGACAGAAAATACAAATGGTTTGAAACCACCAAGGATCCATGACTGAGAGGTAAAAAAGCTTATTTTTTTTCAGAATTGCTGGTTGTTTATTTTTGTTTTACTCTTCTGTTGCGTTCACATAAGAAATGAAGCAACTGATGTGTGAATAAATGGATACGTCTTCTGTATATAAACTAACCCACTTAAAAAACTAAAGTGTATAGGAAGACAATGATAGTCCAAAAATGTGTGTATATCATTCAAAGTCATCTTTCTTTTATCTTTCCATTCTAAACCTATACGCTGTTACCAAAATCATTCCACAGGTATTTTACGCAAAATCTCACATATGTTATTTTTGAGCTTTCAGTTTCTAGCCCAGCAAGTCAACTGAATGCATGAATGAGACTCTGAACCTGAGGTGGTGCTACTAGTGGACATAGCGCTACTGCACTGCAGTGCCACGTTATGGCCTACAAGATCTTGGAGAAGCTTGGAGCACCATTCTGTTAGCTTGGACAGAGTATCAGATTTATATAATCCCTCGACTTCCACCCCGGAGACAATTTGGTTTGTAAAGGTCGAGACTGCATCTGTCTGAAGACACATCCTAACACACAGCTTAATAATAGTGCCCAGGCACCAGTCAAAACCTATTTCTATCCAAGCAGGGATGTCTAAAACAGAAATTTCTTCTTCAGGTATGATGACTGGAATTTACTTCAAATCGCATACCAGAAGCAAAATACACTGAAAATCTCTTATCTATATTAGTGTCAGGGTTCTTAGAAATCCTAATCACACACTGCTGGAGGTTATAAAAATGTACTAGCTTCCAAAGGCTTTTCATACATCCAGACCACAGAATAGAGACAGAGAACTCTCCACATTTTCCTCAGAAACATGTTGGACACTAGTTTCTATCACAGTAGAGACTACAGCAGAATTAGTCTAACAATAGTGAATTTATTTATAGCCTGTTTGGGTTTTTTTTGGTATTATTGTCTTACGTTTTAGGTTATTCACTAAATAGCTCAGAGACGATTAGCAAATTGGCACTAGGTATATGATTGTCTTTTCCTAGGTTTCAAGTGACTGAACAGCTCTATCTCTTTGACAGCACAGTAAATTGCATATAGATATTTTAATAATAGGAGTGTGAAAAGTAAGATATAGACATAAAAGAAAATACACAAAATTCTTCCTTTCGTTCTCAATAAATATACATTCAGGGGAAAATAAAAACAAACCAAAAAGACGAAAGCAGTAAGCCCCTCCCCCTCCTCATACTCGAAATATATTTCTTTTACATTTCCTTGTATTATATTATCTGTGTAAAGAAAAAAATAAATAACTGTTCTGATACATTGCCACTTACAGTAAGTAACTGACTAAAACCCCTTAGGGATCAACAACATTGAACTGATTGTCTAGTTTCAGTCAGGTCGTGAGAGGGAAGGAAAAAGTCTCAAAAAGATTGTTTGTTTTCAAGGATATACTTTCTTCTATTGATTCTGAGAAGGCATTTTTGTTCAATGTGTCAGTTTATTCTTTTAGAAGGGTTTCAGAAATTAATTGTTTAAAAGACCTTTCAATTTATTTTATACTACTATTATCTTCTGTGAATAAAAATCTATATATCTATGTTTACTGCAGCACAAGAGAAATGAAAGCTCTATTAGCCATTTTGACTTTGTTTTCAAGCCATATAGTAACAGGACATTTTCCAGTCTGCCAGGAGACAAACAATATGCTCATATTTCTGGAAAATGAACAGTGTGATCTTTAGGAACTCCTGGGTTACCATGGATACCAACGTGTATTCTATCTAAGTCACAAGACATACTTACATTGCTTCTGAATTAAAAATCAGTTTTCAGAATTGTTAAACACAACAGAAACATCGAGTTTAACTTTTGGTTGGTTATATTTTTTGGGTTTTTTTTTCATAAAAGGCATAGTAATACTAAAGGTAGAAAAAAAATTGCTACTCACCACTAGTCCTTTACAACTTGGCATCTTCATCAACTGAGCTGTCTTCCTTAGTTGCTGAGTGATAATGATTTCATTTTATGCAATTTTACTTTGAACTACTAAAGGTTACTATGGAAACCTTGACTCTTTTTCTCTTTTCACATTCTTTGAACAGGTAGTAAGTCTCACTGTGTGGGGGAATTGAATTGGCATATCCACTGAAACATTACTTGAAAATCAGCTCTAAATTGCTTTTACCATTCATGAGTCAATGTTAAACTAAGATTTGTCAGACAGTCTGGTAGAAGAATAACATATCTTCAGAAAAATAAAAGTTTGACTGAATCTTTTACAATCTGCTAAACCTCTATTTTTTGATCTACTGAAATTTCATCTTTACTTGATCATAATGGTGAATATAAATGATTCCGGCATTAATCAATGTAATAAAACAATACAGGATTTATTACTACATGGTTGCTCTTGTTTTCAGTTTTTTTTAGCTTGTCATGATTTTTTTTTTTAATTTTTCAACCCTGTATCTGACTTACCTTGAAACTGAAATAGCCTTTTGTTTTTCTTTTGGTTCCCCTGTCTGAATCATGCTAAAATTCATCGTCAAACTACAAACAATGAATAGTGTTAGACAGTTTAATCACCTCCAATTTACTTCTAACATTGTCATTAATTTGTGATGTCTAATCAGAACCTGTAACTTGTAACTGGGTTTCTAATTTGTCTTGAACTAAGATTCAGTTCTTAATTTAGAATCTTGAAACCTTTATTTTCAGGCCAGTCCTCATTTTTGACCATCAAATAATTTAATTCTTCTTATATTACAATCCAATTTGCTACCCCATCTCTAAGAAAGCAAGCCAATGGTCTGGGACTCTTATTTGTTTATATTTCTTTTTAGTCATATAATAAAAAAAAAAAACTCTAGTTTTACACCTTGTCTTGACTCTTCTGGGGTTTACCCTTTATTTGGGCTTATCTGCTTTAATTGGAAAAATTCCAATAACAAAATTAAAAAACACTCAGAAATGAAGTCAGTAACAAATCTTTGACAATAAATTCTATAAGACTTCTGACTGCCAGAATTTAATTTAGTACTTTTGGGAGAGATTTTTAGGAAAACTTCACTTTTTAATTTGCATTCAAAGTGGAATTGAAGGGCAGAAGAGACCAGAGCCTCCTTTGACAAGAGCAGATGTCACATTATTCATCTCTCGAAGTTGCTCAAGCAATATCCAACTGTAAATAATTTTATTCTTCTTCACTGCCATCAACCAGTACCACATTCAAGTATATATGTTTTACATTTTCTGTTCATTCTGCCTAGTAAACCTGGAGAAATTATAATTTTTGTTAATATTTGAATGATAGATTTTGCATGGAATTTGAGATTTGGGGAAGCTTTTGAGACACGAAAATGGCAGACACATTTAACTCCACTTTTTATTTCAATTTTATTGAATTATAGCTTTAAAGTCAATATGTTATATTCCAGATTGAAATGAAGTTTTCTTTTCTATTCTTCCTTTTTGAGCTACCAGAAAACTCTATCCTGATATGTACACATGTAAAAATGCTCTTTCTCTAACCTTCATTCAGTTTACTTTTATCATTAGCACTTTTTTTTTCATGGTTTGCATTTTAAAAGATACCTAAATATCATAAGTTAAAACTTTTTAACCAAGAGCAAAGTTTCTTTTTTTTTTTCCAGATAAATCCTTAATAAATTCTGATATGGCATCTACTCTCAGAAGTGCAAAAAATTAAGTATATGGTAGTTCAGGTTCTCCAAAATGATTGATGTTGTGATAAGAACACCACGTCACATCAACAAAATTCACATTGTACTTAGATAAACAGCCTTGTTTGAGCTCTCTGCTACATCAAGTTTCCTGACCCTTGATTATAAACACCTTGATTATTTAAAGGAAGTTCAAAAGTTTCTAGTTGTTTTTAGAACAGATAAGAGTACATTCATTCATTAATTTGAGAAGCACCATTATAAAAATTGGTGGACTTGGCAGCGGCAACATTATGATTACCATTGCACTCAATGATCTTACAGGACCTATCCAACTGAAATGATTCTGTAAAAAAACAAATTTACTTTACTGGATCTTGTTTATTATCAAGTGTCCTGTCTGTCCCCCTAACCACCACTACCCTCCCACACTTGTATGTTTACACAGTCATATGCAAAACAATTTACTTAAAAATAGTTCTAGAAATCTGAGGAGATAAAAGACATCAGAAGTTTGACTTTTGGTCTAAAAAGACTAGTTACTTGCCTTTAGTCCCTGTCCCACTTCAAAATAATTAATTTCCATATATTGGAATGCTGTCTGAATATACATAATATCGCCTATATATTCATATAGAACTGAAGATGAAGAAGACGGAACTGCAGAAAGTGCACACAGGCAAGAAAAATCAGAGAAGAAAATCATATTAAGATCAGATCTTCATTAAACTGAGGATTTATGTGCTAAATTCCTAGACAATCATCTTGTCATAATGTCTTTGTAATTCATAATTTTATACATGTTTTTTGATAATAAATGTCAATGAAATAACATAGTCAATACCATCTATGTTCTATAGATACCTAATCAATACCGGTTGGTACAAAAACAGGTAGCCAGTTCTATCTACAATATCTTACTGTTGGCCTGAATGTTGGTAGTAACTTTGAATGTTGGTAGTAAGAGATGGGAGTTTATGATGTAGCTGTTGTCTATGTTTTCTGTATCAGTTTTCTACTTAAGTCACTCATCTGCGCTGTCCCATGTTAAGTAGGAGAACTATATCACCAGCTATATCACCAACAATATCACTAACATGTGCTGGGAAACTGTGGGAGAAGTTCCATAGCTCCTTCTGCTGTTGGCACACGGAATGAAGAGTTATAGAGAAGGAAAAAAAAAGACAATGAATATTGTGGAACTACCATATCATTTAGCATCCAGCGTAGCATCTCATAATTATGAGTGGCAGACCTGGAGGTTCTAGGATGCCTTTATTTTAAATTAGAATAAACCTATCAAGATCACAACTATTACTACCTAAGTTTGGATCAACACCCAATGAAGAAATGTGTTGGTTTTTTTCCTAGTCATGGTAGTTGTGAACATCTTTGTTTTCAGTCATCCTTAACTTAAAGTAGCTGTAGTGAACATGTGAAGATTCCAAAAAGTTTCTCATATCAAGGGGTTTTTTTCCCCACGTTACATTTCTGGATTTGAATTTTACTGTCCTGTTGTCTTATTCCTGATAATTTTGGAAGGAATATGTATATCTACTTGAAAAAACCTGTCTGGTCTTCAGTTACCATTTTTTTGAAAAGCATCCCGATATGCAAATTGGATACAGCTATTTTTATTACTTTTGACAAGCCTTTCATTTTTCATCACTAGTACACCTTTTGCTATAAGGATATTGATACTTAAAAACCACTTCCAGGTTCCCTTCACTTGTTAGTTTACTACACATTTTGTTTGAGGTCACCAATTCCAACATTAGATAAAACAATGACTGTGCTAATTCTCTGACACTATCATCAAAAAGATTTACTTTTAAAGCAATTGCTTTTCCCAATTAGTTAATCTTTAGCTGGGTGTAAAGACTGCCATTGTGAATGTGAATTCTTAATGTCTACCTTAAACGGACCGTAAGAGACTTTACAGGTGCCATTACAGTGGTGAAGATAGACATTTATGGGATAGATGATATATTGGATGGCAATTTGTAGAGTATATTGGTGTTTAAGGAAAATTTGATTAAGAAACACACTGAACTGGTGCCATGAGTTCTTTCTGAAAGTTTACCTCCTGTGGCAACGTTTCAGTGAAGTGGGTAAGCTGATAGAAAATCTCTTGCAATTCAGTGGTAACCAATGCAGGAAGAAAACAACTCAAGATAAATTTGAAAGCAATGACAGAGGCTTGAAGGAATTAGATGATCTGAAATCATAGAAAGAGATGGAAGAGGGGTGAAAGCAAAACAGAATGAAAAGCCTTCAAATTCTAATACAAAGAAATGAAAGACCAGTATGGTTATAGGCAAATTTTAGTAAGCTACTTTTGTTCAATCTGACTTGACACATTATGAATGACATTTATTCAACCCTCTGCTGTCTTTTCAACCACAAAATTTATGTGGATTCTGGTACAGTTATTGATATTCTTTCTGTTTCGATATTGCAGTTACAGTCATTAACTTACTCCTGGGAAATGGTGAAATGCTGCTCCATAAATATGTGCAAGGGAAGGTTTGCTTAGAAGCCAGAATGCAAACTATCCAGGATGCATGGGCACACTTGTTTTGCTTGTCATACATGTAAGTAGATCTTTCCCTTAAGAACTTTATATGAATCCATGCTAAAATCTCAATTTCCATTATATAGACTTAACCTTCGAAACAATGTTGTAGGTATATCAAGAGGATTTTCAACTTTTCACCTTCATCCCAGCTAAAATTTTGAAAAAGGGTAACGGAGCTCTGAGTGACTTTTTTTTCAAAGTCAAGTAGATTACTCAGCAATAGAAATCAACATACATATTTGAGCAATTATTTTATACATCCCTTCTCTCTAACATTTCTAGTGCAAACACCAAGACTTCCAAACTATTTCAGACTGATAAACTGCTAAAAGTACAGAATTTACAACAGTTTTGACAAGAAGTTATTTCATAATCTTAAAATATTAATTCAGCTTAGTCATCCTACATAAACTAGATAAGAAAATAAAAAGAATATTGCCATTGTGAAATGTAGTTTTATACACAAACCCAAACTTTATCACAGCCTTTTTTTAAATAGTTTTGAAAAAAAAGTTAACAAAGCCAGTCTTCCCAGGCAAGGAATAACAAAATTACAAAAATTGCACTAGTTTTTCTGATGATGGTTTTTTGACAATGCTAGCATCCTGTTCTTTTCTTCTTCTAT